>NC_137461.1:294473148-294882395 GCF_964235325.1 Thermobia domestica | reverse complement strand
TGATAACTGAAAATGTTTATTGTTAATTATTACTACTGTGCTTGTCAACGAAGAAGCTACCAATTCACAACTGCAGTGACTGCTCACTGATAACTCAAAATGTTTATTGTTAATTATTACTACTGTGCTTGTCAACGAAGAAGCTACCAATTCACAACTGCAGTGACTGCTCACTGATAACTGAAAATGTTTATTGTTAATTATTACTACTGTGCTTGTCAACGAAGAAGCTACCAATTCACAACTGCAGTGACTGCTCACTGATAACTGAAAATGTTTATTGTTATTATTATTACTACTGTGCTACTCAGATAAGCAATGATAAGGAGTGGTATCAACTACAAGACCTTCCTTCTAGAAACAATTCTATAAATAAGACCAGCATAGTTCGCGACAATAAACATACTAAAAAAGTAAAAAAAAATACTAAAATATGAAGTTGAATCATTGTACTTTGAAACAGATTGTACAGCCTAAAAAAAGGTGGAAAATATCTTCCCAGCTGGGAAGACTAAATTAAACTTAGAGACAGGGAAACCAAAACTTAGAGGGGGGAAATTCCCAGGTTTCCCTGTCTACAAATAAATCCCTGGATGAACGAAACAGGAGGACATTAATTAGTGTATTCAGTCAAGCCTATTTAAGTCAAGGTACTAAATAAAACTATTATCGTAACTGTCTTTGTGTGTTTGTACACTTGTAGCATACATTACAGCTTTTAAAAGAACCAGGAAATTTGGATGAGTACGTACGTTCATAGACACTGATTGTGTTGTACTGTTAAGGAAGGTACCACTATTTAAATATTTAAGTGTTTTAGTAAATTCAATGCATTTATTTCATTACAGAATAATACTTCAGAAATATATGTTAGATATTCTGTTGCACAATCTTGTAAATTATTACACTGTGACATTGTTCGTAGCTATCCGACTATATTCAAACAATTAATTACAAACAAATAGACAAATAGTTACAACGACTCACCAAAGGTAGTCGTCAACCTGGTTCGGCTAATGATATAAGTAAATCTTGAGTGGTAGTAATTGTTTACACATAAAAATATCTTCAATAATTATATACACTATTATTCTCACCTTTTCTATCGAAATTACAAGTCGATGATTGATATTAAATGGTTTATTAGTTGATACTCTTTTAACGTATTTTCACTCAAACTGTCTTGCAAACATACATGTTGATTAGGTATCTATAAACAACTACATAGCAACGAATTATATAATAATGTACATTTCTTACATATATTAAAAACATCCTTCTTTTGTTATTTTAAATTAACATTATATCAAGTATAGTGCTTGAGTATGAGCACTTTCTGCCCAAGGTACAGGTAATTATTAAACAATACAAAGTATCTCGTTGTATAAAAATGTCGCCCGACGATGGGACTGAATATAAAAGTTACAAGCGAGCTTGGCTTTTATATTTAAGAACCACTGGTCCGTTTACAATAATGATGTTACATTACTTATGTCCTTTACATTTTGATCGCCCCTCGTATGTATCTTCATTGAATTTCATATATATAGATACATTCATAATAAATCTTTCATTCTATTAATATTCATCTTTGACAACAAAGTTTCAACACAGATCAATATAATGTAAATAACCTTTGTGTTTAATCAATTATGAATCAAATTATAATTCTTCACATTAACAAGACAGAATTAAAATCATTTGAAAATTATCATTGGTTAATGAGAATTAAAGAAAATTAAATTGAATAAAAATAAGATAAATGTTCATGAGAATCTATAGCTGATATGGGTTTAACCCTTACTTTATCAACTGTAGTCAATTTAAATTCGTACTTGCATATGGTTCCAATAAAGTACATTGTACAGCACAATCATGATTATGTCCCGTATTACTGTTCTGTACTAGAATTGTGTCATTCTCTTGATTTTGATGCGAAGTGCCATCTCTTGAATTACGACTACGTCTATCCATGTAGTTTACTGTATTCCTTGAATTTCGCCATGTATTACGTCTATTTTTGAATCTATTTTGGTTATATGGTCTAACATAAGGATTGCCACGATTAATTAGGTTAGGTGGATTTCCAACATATCTTTGCCTATTTTGCTCGTTCGGATTGCTTAAATTCACTCGATTTAGGTTGTGTTCCGTATCGTTCGCATTACGGATATTTAGATTACGAACAGGTACAAAGTGATCTGAATTATTTTTAATTTTACCTACTCCCGCTTGATGATTCTGAGCGTGGTATTGAGTTTCATAACATTGTACAAGCATTAATAAATGATTAAAACTCATACACTGGGTAGAAAACAGGATCTGTTGTAGTTTAAACGGTAGCAAATTTCGAATTGATGCAATTACTCTAGATTCCGATTGCAACGGATTTACGACTTTTAATTCGTTATATGTATTTACAACAAAATCAACAACAGATTTGTGCAACCGAGGATTGAAAGGTTGATTTCTAATCGTGGCATCTCTGTTTGCAAGCAAAAAGTCATTTTCGTAATTTGCAATCAACGCTGCTTTGAATTCCTCATATGTATTGACGTGATCTCGTACTGCTTTAAACCATAAAGAACATGGTGGGAGTAATAAATGAGGGATTAGTTTCATATATTGCGATTTATCTATACACATTATATTGCACTCATCCTGAAATTTTTCTAGGAAAGAAGTAGCATTTTCGTTACATTTACCACTGAACTTACTCATAGCACGTATTTAACTCATCTTTACACTTAACTTTACCTTTCTTTCACCATTCCGTGTTCGTGTTGAGTAACAATTTCTATCTACTGCGGGATGTGTAGTTCCACCATCTCTTTTACGCCCATCTGTATTCCTTGGATGAATTCCTTCCAAAATAATGTCCTCATCGGATGGATTACTTGAAGATGATATAATGTGAGGTCCACGTTGATCTGCTACGGGTGAATGCGAGGTCATCTCCTGTGAACAAGGGAACTCCAGATGATCATTAACCATGTTGTTGTGGTATGCGTTGTCCTTAATCTATAGCATCTTGATTTCCTCTTGTAATGCAGATATCAACTGAGTATTCGCACGTATTTTGGTAGAATTATCCGTGACCTGAATCTTTTGTTGCCGTACAGAAGATTCTATTACTTCCAAATCCTTTTTTACACCATTGACCTCTTGAATAACATGGTTGTAATTATCCTGGCAATCTTCAGATACTCTTCTTAGCTTTTCATCGAACTGTGATGTGATGTCACTCACCGCCTGGATAATAGATTGTTTCGTCTCTTCGGATGTCTTCTCCAATCGTTTATTTAATTCCTGATACTGTTTGCTGGATTCTTCGGATTTCCGCTCCATCGTCTGTTTTAATTCCTCATACTGTTTGCTGGAAGTCTGCTTTAATTCATTGACATCTGAGCCAAATTTTGTTCTTGTCGCTGTAAAGCCATTAAGATTTTGTCTTCAAAGGTCAACACTTCAGGTACAACAGGAGCTGTATTTTGTTCTTCGTTACCATTGTCACCAGTTTCTTTGTCCATTGCCTCACCGATCATCATTTTTCTTGTGATTATTCTACCACTTCTAAGTACAGTAAAGTTCGTAGACATGAACCTTATTACTGAAGTAAATTCACCCCTTACTTTGTACTTCAGGATATGAATTTACAAATATCCCGGGTGAGGTAAACCAAAATTTTTACAACGACTCACCAAAGGTAGTCGTCAACCTGGTTCGGCTAATGATATAAGTAAATCTTGAGTGGTAGTAATTGTTTACACATAAAAATATCTTCAATAATTATATACACTATTATTCTCACCTTTTCTATCGAAATTACAAGTCGATGATCGATATTAAATGGTTTATTAGTTGATACTCTTTTAACGTATTTTCACTCAAACTGTCTTGCAAACATACATGTTGATTAGGTATCTATAAACAACTACATAGCAACGAATTATATAATAATGTACATTTCTTACATATATTAAAAACATCCTTCTTTTGTTATTTTAAATTAACATTATATCAAGTATAGTGCTTGAGTATGAGCACTTTCTGCCCAAGGTACAGGTAATTATTAAACAATACAAAGTATCTCGTTGTAAGTTCAGTTCTAAAAAAAACTGTTTCGTTTTTTCATTTTATTGAAAAACATGCACTGTATCTTTTTCTAAGTTGTTTTCCCTATTGAGAGGCACAGACAATTTCCCTTAACAGACAGGTGACGTCTAAATATGGCGATCATTGTTTTAAGCTCACGAGTAACAGACCTAAGTTCAATCGCAATTTCGACCCGTTAGAATCATCGCAGAGCAAAACAAAGTGCTTCTCTTACTCGCCTAGCACTAAAAATATTTTATAGCAATAAAAATCAATGGAAATATATATTGTTCTTTTTTAATATTATTCGCGTTGCATTGTGTTGCGTAACGCTCCTAAGGTATTTGAAAGGCTAATACGAAATGACGCCTTAACTCTAGTTTCCAATTGGTGGCGGAAATATTTATTGGTTCACCATTACTTTAAAAGTTGTAATACAAAGATCCTGAACTTCACATGTATCTTCTGTCAAGAACAAATAATTCTCTAATTCTCATTGTTCGCATGTTATTTACGTAAGTCTGAATATAAGCATACCAAAATTACGATTCACACTGCATTTAATGATGTCTGTGTCCTCAACCGTGACTCCCATAAATGTTGATTCTAACTTAAAACTGAGTTCAAAGTTATTTCCAAGGCCTTCTACACTATTCAGGAGTTTCCCGTTTTATTGCATGCAATATTGACTACATAACCTCTTTGTATGTAAATAGTCATTATTTAGCAATAAGCAAATATAGAGTAACCATATGTACTCTTCTTGAGAGCATATAATCAATCCTTTGAACGTTCAAATATCTTTCCAAAGGAATAATGGAAAGATGCAATCATTGTTCCAATTCAGGCAAACGTAACAAAACTGATTGGGAAATATCCAGAAATTTCTCTTTTATGAAGATGTTTTAAAATCATCTCAAACATTCCTTTAGTGAAATTGATTCCATACGCTAATGAAATTATTGCAGGTTATCAACGCGGACTTAGCAAAAAGGATCAATTATCGACCAGATATTTACAATTCGCCAAATACTCGAAAAGAAATGGGAACACAGCACCGCAGTATATCAATTATTCACTAGTTCGAAAAAGGTTTACGAGTCTGTAAGGAAAAAATATTATACAACATTCTTACCTAATTTAGCGTACCAAGAAAGCTAGTTAGATTATTAAAGATCTGATTAAATGAAACCCAAAGTAAAGTCCGAGTAGGAAAGTACGTATCCATGTGCTTTCACTTTGAGAATGGCCTTAAACAAGGAGTTGCGTTGTCGCCATATTTTTTTTTTCTGGAATACGCTATAAGGAAAATTAAAGATAGCAAGCAGAGCCTAGAGCTACCTAAATGATACTCACCGGTTTATGCCTTATGCTGTTGGTGTCCATCTGATAGGAGATCTATAGAGGCCTTGGAAGTTTTTATAAAGATTATGAAATATTAGTCGTTTCTTGCCATACGATTCCTTTATGACACTTCTTGAACTCAATTTAAACGATTACGGTTGACCAATAGGTTACACAGTGTAAACATAGTCCGTCATTTACACACAACATTGCCTCTCATACGAATTTTGATGTGGAAGCACTGCTCGAACAATTATTATCATAAGTAAACAGTCATACAACTGCCTTAAGTCGTGATCCTAATCAGTGGCAAAAGAGTAAACTGGGCTCACATACATTAAGGTGTCCTATTATTCAATTTCACGCACTATATTCTCATATTTAATCACTTACTTTATTTATTTATATCTCACATCATAAAGATTCATTCTTAAGACACAAGATTCTTTTACACACGCCCAAACCACACACGCCACTACAAATAAATATTTAAACTACTTCTTATAACTCGTATTCACATTATTCAATAAGAATAAACAAATACAATTTCTTAAGCATCGACTGTTACATGAAACATGAACTATCGCATGAACCGAATTTCACTTCTTCCAATACAAGCAACACTCTATATGTTTACACACTGCGGCCTAATAATCGTATATGCAAGTAAAATTCAGTACTATTTACTTTATTTACACTTCTAACATGCAAATTGCTGTGTAAGACCATTCGTATTTCGATATGGTACTCATTTACAAATATATTCTGAACTCAACAATAAGAGTATTTGCAGAAAGCAAGGAAAGGAAAATTTTAAGCAGTAATCTAACGACGGAGTAACATTCTGTATAATGGCTTGTAGTTAAACGCGAATGTAAAGTTTATTTTCGTTTACTATTTAATTATTTAACTACGGAACGGATAATAACTTCGAATATAGGTAATCGGTAATGTACTTTATCGATTTACCCATTCACATACATTGTGCCTATCAAATAATTCTAAATATGAACGGAAAATAGGCAATTTTAACTTTACGAATCTCCTTAAGTATGTTGACCAACAATTGACTCGCGTTGCACGATTGTTTCCTGGCGTTTAGAGGGCGCTGTAAGGCAACAATAAACTTTGTACTGGATAATGGTTTGTGCACAACTTACAACAAACTATCTATTCCATATCACGAGACAAGGTGTAATATTATAACGGCTTTAATTTAGGGATGAGTTAACTATCAGGTTCCAGCGAAAGAGATGAATAATTAATAAACCAACAATACATTGTTCTTAAATAAGTTAATAACACTTTCACACATACATGCCACATCATAACAAGCTAAAATTACACATATAACACATATTACTACACAAAATCATCTACCACATCTCTACACTAAACAATTCTCTAAACATTACCACAGTTTAATCATTTCTGATGCTAAAAAGGAGGGGGGATAGCTAGGACCAGGTGGCCCTTATACCAAAAACAAATCCATTCTCTCAATTATAATATTATTATTGATGATCCCGAAGGGACATATCTCTGTTAAAGGTGTTAAGGCTACATTGGAAAGCTGCTGCATTTAATCAGTCTTTTGTTCTGACAGTTGGTCCCAAAAACCACGATGTATGATAGGGTTCTATTTGAAGCCGATAAGTGTTACGGTTGGTGTAGGGTTGCATTTTTTCTATGGGTGCAACAACTAAAAATCTGACCTGGGATCACATACTTTGTAGTCATTGTCAAAAGTCTGAGCACAATATTTTCTAATTAAGTTCATTATGTCTATACCAAATCATGTTTATTAGTATTGATTTGTAAAATAAGCAACGCTCTTCATATAAGGATATAATAATATTTGATTCTGTTTACATTGAGACACATTTATTAAGGAAAGCCGCTTTGCAGTAAACAAATAAATAACGAATAGACAACTGACTTCATGTTTCGTCTGGTGATGCATCGTTTCAACGACATCTGATGGTGTTTGTATGAACTCTTATCAGTAGTTGCCTCTTTCTTACCACGAGCAGTTGTGTATGTGTGTGTGTTTTTGAATCTTGTCATGTGTATATGCTTAAAGTTGGATGCGAGTGTATGCAATGCGATTGTGCTGCTTTCACTCGTGTATTGTTAAATTAGTGTGCAGTACGTGGAAGTTTTACAAAATGCGGGAAGAAAACTGCGAATCACGTGCTGAAGTTGTTATTTTGAGAGAAGAGGGTCTTCTTTGCGTAAAATCGCTCAGTGCTTGCAGATATCAATAGGAAAAAAGCGTCTGACTCTTGAAAGATACTCACAAACTTGTGTAAATATTGCAGCGAAACAAACTGGTCGTCCAGGAATAACAACTTCTCGTAAAGACAAGTTCGTTGAAATCATAAGCAAACTTAAAAAATATTTAACCGTTCCGGAAGTAGCAACGGAACTACGGAAGAGCTATTCAAATCAATATTAGACGGGACTAAAAACAGGAGATTTATTATCTTGATGGTTCGAGTTACGAAACCACTCCTTCGAACAGGAAGCATTGGAAAAGGGTACTCTTCGGCAAAAACATAAAGACTGGACTGTGATGAACAATGGGAAAGGATGCTCTGCACCAACGAATGAAAATTTAAATTTTCGGTTCACCATGTCAGATGTTTCTGCGTCTGTCTTCCGAAAGGCTTTTATCCTGACTGTTTAATACCTATAGTAAAATATGGAAAAGATAGTGTCATTGTATGTGGAGGTTTAAATAGGCAATCAAGTCGGTGATTTAAATCAAACCAACAGAATAATTTACAAAATCGATATCAAAACATTTAAATGAGTTACGTAATTTATTAGGAACGCGAATTTTGGGTAACTTTGTAAGACAACAGGATAGCAACCTCAAATTCTCCGAAGTTTTGAAGTAATTATCTGCAAAGCAAGGAAGGGGCTCACATCATCACAAAAACTGGAATAGCCGTCACTCTGTCACGATTTGTCACTCATCGAGCTCTTGTAGGATGAACTTCACATGGCCGTCAGTGATCACATGTCAAGAAATAATAAATATCTATAAAAGGCTCTTCAAAGCTGTTGGAGTCGCAAACGTTGGATAAATGTACAACCAAATACTTGGGATGTGTAAAGCCCTTATCAATGCTAAGGATAGGCACTTCGATGAACGCCTCAATGAATTTATCTCAATGGAAACGGAACAGTTTGTTTTCTCTTCATTTTTATGAACAATGATGTTTACTTTGCTAAACAAACAGGAGTTACTATGGGTACAATATACACTGAGAGTTCATTGAATTAAGATCATCCCTTTACAGAAGAAAGTGTGCCAGTAGCAGAGGTAATTACATGACCACCCCAACTAGTAGTATTGCAGAGAAAGAACACACTCGAGGCTACTGTTGGCAGACAGCACACTGTTATAATGGGAGATAGACACGAGTTATCCACATTTTATAGAGCATGATTGCGGTTACAAGAGCAATATGTGCGTCAATAAACCCAGGCAGCAACACTTGTTAGATGCACCCGTTCTTGTGTAGTGAAGGTGTACAATGAATGGGAAGAAAATGGGGTAACGGTCTCCAAGAGACGGAAGTTCAATACGTGAGGCGAGCTTCGCGTCAAACATCTCGTAGCAGCCAAATGAACCATCAGTATCCGTGAATTATATGACCAATACAATGGTGGATTGCACAACACCCATATTCCGCGCAACTATAAGGTACACTGGCACGCATGCAGTTACACAGCAGACGATACACTCATCACCCACTCCTTATAACTCGCCACCGCCGACTTCGTCGCGCTCGGGCACAAGAATACGCTAATTGGACGATGGATGATTAGAAAAGTGTTTGTTGGTCCCATAAATCACGGTTTGTGCTACTCTTCTCGGATTGGCATGTGGATGTCTGACGCCAACAGCACGAAGCTAAAGATGTCCATGTGCATGGTGCGTACTGTGTAGGCAGGTGATGGCGGCTGTATGATTTGGGGATGCTTGTGTTGGCATGGACTGGAACCGTTCGTGTGTATGGACCACAGCGAGACATCCGTTGTGTACCTGCAAGTGTTACGAGAATCACCTACAACTTATAATGCAACACTTCTACCCAGAAGACGGCATTTTCCAGGACAACAATACACGGTGCCACCATGCCATGACTACTTGTTTGGCTTAAAAAACATTCGACGGAGCTTCAACGTATGAATTGGTCCCCTAAGTTACCGAACCTTATTTCTATAAAGCGTTTATGGGATATTGCGGAACGAGTTTCACGGGTCATGACTCCTGCACCAACATCTGTGGGCTCATTGTGGGATACCATCAGAAATATACTGTATATAGTGCCAGATCCCCGTGGAAACATATCAGCAACTACCATAATCCATGGCATGCCGTATCCAGGCCGTTCCCTGAGCAAAAAGTGGACCAACAAAGTATTAGGTAAGTGGTCGCAGTAAGCACAGTGTATTTTCTCTGGAAAATTCCAAACATCAGTTGTGTGCTCAGACTTTTGGTTGTGACTGTATGTTTATTTAATAGTGATTGTAATGAATTTACAAGTGAAAATCTTTGATTGCTTATAAAGATTTATTCAATATAAATTTTGTTACATACCGTCACGTAACCACGGTCTTTCGAAATAATATTTGGTTGCGAACAGAGCTCATTTATGAGTTTGTTTTCACCTAGTGAAGTGTGAAACGATTATCTTACTAACTCGGGCTATGGAACTCGGAGGTTCAGTGCCACGCCCTCGACTAAATTCTGTTCCTAGCTGAATGCAACCAGTTTCTACTTTGTATTTCTATTTCTGAGAGATCTATCTCAATATTGTCCTCCCATTTAGAGCTTCCTAATCGTCATTTTGCTATCGAATTTCAAGTTCAAATTGTTGATCGGCTATTCTTCCATTCTGGCTATATGTCCTCCCACCTGAATCTCCTAGACTTAATGACCCTAACAATGTTAGTTAAACGTCATAAATTATGCCGTTATGATGTTTCTAATTATAACCATTTTCGTTCCACGTAAGTTCGAACGTTCACTTCAGGATTTCATTGCCTGAGTTGAACTGAGTTGAGTTGAATTGAGAATATATGAATTGAGAACCTCATCCTTTTCTTGAAGTCGGTTAATAAAAGCTCATAAAGAATCTAATATTTAATACAAGTATGTCCAAATAATCCTAATATGAGAAGTACGAACATAGTGTAATTATTAAGGCCCGGATTTTTATGTTTTTACATATTTTTTCCTTTGTATGTACGCTGGTGAAAATATGAAATGTTCGCAAATTACGAAGTAAAGAGCCATATAAACCAAAATCAGGTTACATATTTTTACATATTTTGAAGTCTGTTACATATTTTTCGTCTACTGTACATATTTTTACATAAATTCAGTTTCCTTGCTCCTTTTCGCTAATTTTCTTTAAATAATACGCAAATAAAAATAGGCCTATATATTGAATAATAACTCAAAAAGTACTTTATTTAATTATCTGTACTTTTTTCTCTCACTTTGTTCAACCGATTTGCATTGCGGGAAAGCTGGGTTAAAACAAATCGTACACCCTACAATATGCAAAGAAACGTCAGTTATCGCTTCCAATCCTGAAAAAAATGTTTTTTATATATAAAGAAAGAAAACCCAAAACAATATAAGGATTTTTGTGCTTATCGCCTTTGCAAGCAGACGCCACTCGGATGTGTGCCGACAAAACAAACTAAAACGCACACAGTTGGCTGGCTTTCTCACTTTTTTTTTGTATGTGCAACCTCTACGGGGGGGGGGGGGGGTGAGAGTGAGGTGATTGGAGCGGCTAGGCCTTATCACTTGTTTCTTAAATCGATTAAAAAATCGCTTTTGTATGACTCGATGGCTACTCCGCCACTTCTTCCTTCAAACAAAGGGAAAAAGGATTCAGTTTCGCGACCGGTTTGTTAGTGTGCAGCTTTTGACCGAGTCAGTTTCTTGTTTTCAATGATGGCTTCCTCTTTAGCGTCAAAATTGAAATCGTGGATATCTATGGATGACGCTTATACCACAGATGGTAAAATTGTATTTTGTCAAGTATTCGATAAGAAAGGGGGCTGTTCAATGAAGTCGCAAATGGATCAGCACATGAAAACAGCTATTCACATGAAAAACAAGGTGTTACAGCGTGCCACAAAGCAAAAACTTTCAACCCAAACAAAACCAGCATCTGAAAACAGCAGTGAATTTTACAAAGACCTTGCCAATGCGTTCATAGCAGCAGACATACCGTGGTACAAATTGCAAGTCCCACAGTTCGCGTCCTTTTTGGAAAAATATTGCAAGAGACACATTCCTGACGAATCTACTATCCGCAAGAATTATTTGGATGTGTGCTATGAAGATACTATCAAACACATTCGAGCTGAAATTGGTGATTCGCATATATGATTTACGGTGGATGAAACTACAGACGTATTACGATAGTTAGTTGCCAATCTGGTGGTAGGAAAGCTTGACCCTGATTCTCCATCACGGCCATTTCTGATCTGTTCAAATTTTTGGACAAAACAAACCATTCCACAGTTGCACGTTTCGTAAATTATGGACTGAGAGTGTTGTGGCCAGAAAGTGTTCCTGTAGAAAAAGTGCTTCTGATGTGTTCTGATGCTGCGGCGTACATGTTAAGAGCTGCTGATGCACTTAAAGTGTTCTACCCAAACCTCATTCATATGTGCTGTTTGGTACATGGATTACATCGTGTAGCAGAGGAAGTGCGGATCAACTTCCCTGAAGTCAATGAGCTTGTGTCTTCTACTAAGAAAGTTTTTGTGAAAGCCCCTGGTCGTGTGCAGTGCTACAACAATATGCAACCAAATATGTCGCTACCACCGCAGCCTGTACTGACACGGTGGGGCACCTGAATACAGGCTGTTAACTTCTACAATGAAAATTTTGATGCTGTAGTCAGTTGTCACCACATTTCCTGCAGAATCCAGTGAAGCAGTGCGTGATTCTCAAAGTGCGTTCATAAATCCTGTTGCTCAATGTTCACTAGCGTACATTGCAAGTAATTTCGGGTGGCTTACAAACGTTATAGAGAAGCTAGAAAAAAATTCAATATTTTTTTATGTTCAATAATGTGATTTTTTACTCTCTTGATACATATTTTCATTTGTTTCTCTTGAAAATTTGTACGTATCTGTAGGAAGTTATTTACACTTGTTAAGCTTTTATTACATAAATATGTTACAGTATATTTATTAGCTAAGAAAATAGCACAGACACAAAATAAACACGAAAAAATATTTTTACATATTTTCATATTTTTAACATATTTCTTACATATTTCATTGATTTTTGTTACATATTTATGTAGATATTTCGGTACTTTGTACTACATAAAAATCCGGGCCTTAGTAATTATTGTAACCAGTTTGATTCTTTCCTTTCCTCGTGATGGAGTTCATCCGTTGGATTAAAGGTTAGCGTGTCAATTGCATTGTAACAAATGACATGAACTTTTTAAATTTAAAATGCTTGTCCTTCAAGCGAATGTTCAAATGCACAATGGCGTGCCTTCCGTCTGCAAAATAATGCAACTTTACAAAATTAATACTTCAGTTGCGATATTGACACCCTCACCTCCACCCCCAATATATATATATATATATATATATATATATATATATATATATATATATATATATATATATATATACGTATATATATATATATTTGTGTGTGTGTGTGTGAGTGCCGCTGTTCATTATAACTTGGGATATCAACTTTCTTGTTCCGGTATTCATACATTTTATTCTTCAACATAAACTAATTTCTACATAATAATAAAGGCAATTGTTTTGTTCTTTCGTGTCATTTATTAAAAACGTGCCTAGTTTCGATGTACTCTAAGAGGAAAATAATTTAATAGACACAGTTTATAGCTCTCAAAGTACTAACATTGAAATTAACAAATGGAGTGAAAAGAAGTTGTTATACAAGTTGAAGAGCAAAATGGAGCATGTGTATTTCAAATGAATCTTGTTCATTCTTTCTTATTCCTTCATAAATTCTGCTCTATATGTAAAAGGAACGAGATAATCACTAAAATTGTTCAGTTACAGTATTTCTTGTAGCCATACAACCCGGGGTCTCCCGGAGTTCACCACTTCCTAGTATCACGTCGAAAATTAAGGCAAATAAAATGCGATCAAATGTCACTCTTGCCCAGAGTACTTATTTTAGGAAATAGTGTTCCAGTGCAGTCCCTTCGCACTTTTATTTAATTTCTCGGACAAAATTTTCTTGAAGAAAGCCTGTTCGGCTGCATGCAAGTATTATTTTATAGCTACATCTTTCTGCTGAAACAGGAACAGCGCCAGTAAGTTTGAAAGGAAGAAACTGAAGAAAATTGCACTTTTTAAAATAACTAGCTAAACCTACCCTCTCTACACAGCGCATCATTCATGTATGAACATGAGTCTCCTTGTCATTCCTCACAACGTCTGTACAACTGTCAGTCCCTTTACACACACAGGTGAAGGACGTCTTGATAGAAGTCGACAAAGGGGACATTTTTTTTATTATTTTATTTCAATATTTCGCATCGTAAGCAAGATGTGAGACTACTTCCGATTGAAGTTTCTAATTCATGTATGATTGTTGTTTTCTTTCTTCTTGCATGCACTATGAAATAAGCAAATACACTACACACGCAATTAATTATAATGTTAGTGATATATCGTGTTCATTGAGCAAAACACTCTAAACAATCAAGATTCATCTTAGACTGGTGAAATGGTTATCCTTCGTTTTTCATTATCATCTGGCCATAAAATAAACGCCGGAGAATTGTACCAAACCCGTATACAAATGTGTAATATTAGTGTGTATAACTCGTAGGATATGATGCTTTATTTTTTTTAAATTTCAACACTTCCAGTGTACCCCTAAAAAATGTAATAAAGAAATAATGGGCACCTTTTAAAACATTCAATAAGAACTGTACAATCTACACAAAATTTGCAATCGATCAGTGAAAACATCATCTTTCTAGAGCTTATGGTTCTCGAGAACTCACCGTCAAAAAGATTGGCCACAAACATATAAACTTTCCTTGACTACAAACATATAAACCTACGGGGACGCGGTGGCTCAGTGGTAGAGCGTTCACCTCTGGTACTTGGGGTCCAGGGTTCAAACCCTGCTCCCGCCAAGTGAACTTTGTGGTAAACAAACACCATGTGCGTGGGTTTTCTCGGGGTTCTCCCACTTTCTTCATTCCACCATTTAATTCATCTCTCATCATCGCCGTCTCTTTTAGCCTAACCGGCATAACCGTGGGACGTAAAACTCAAAAATGTAATTTCATTTCATATAAACCTAGCACTTTCATATATAGATACATTGTATTATAACTTCCGTTTTGTTATTTGTTTAAATCTCTGTATAATTCAGTTTAAAGTAGGAGGCTTTTAATTTTTAAATATTTATCTCTGGCCAATATGGAAAGGTTTATATTCATTTTGGTACCAGGAGGGGCGCATCATCACAGAAACCTCTTCTACTTGGAAAGTTTTATATCTTATGCAGAAAAGGGTGCCAAACTATTACCCGCAGTAACTAGTTTGTACTGAGAGCAAATTATTGGTCTATTAAATTGAGAGAATAAAGTACTTTTTCAGCTCATCTCCCAGAAAAAACACAAAAGAGCTATATTTACCTTCAAGAGGCCAGAGATAGAACGGGCCAGTGGGTCAAGTTGATCTAGATTTGTGAGTGGGTCAGTGGGTCGTGGGTCAACAGGACGTGACCCACTGCAATCCAACACCTACTCTGACCCTCGATCCACTATGATCCACTCTGACATCGACTCACTGACCCACTTTGACACACCGATCAACTACGACCCATCGATCTACTGTGTTAAGTGCATTGTAGACAGCATCTACTGAACACTGGTGAATTTTACTTCGTATTACTTTCAATTCTTCTATTTTTCTTCCTTTTCATTTGTTTCTATTTATTTACCTAAGATGAGTATATCTAAGTGAAAAAAGAACTAAAGGGTCTGACTTTTGGATTTTGATATTTGTAATTGTAATAATAGCAATAGAACTCACTACTTGGCTTTCGAGATAAAGTCGAATTTTATACTTTTTTAAGTTTAAGTTGGCCTATTTTACCTTGATTTGAGGCTTTCAAATTTCACCCTATTTTCCACTGAAAAGTATCCGTAATTCAACAAGGAAATAATTATATATGATAATTAAATTGAAATTCATCGTAATATGGCCCGCGACAAACAGTTTACCAATTTGTATCGTAAAGGTCAGATACACCGGTATTGTAACCAAGCCACGGTTGAGCAATTAACCATAGGAATTCAAACTCCGATAAAGGATAATTTCATGGCCTTGTTTTATTACAAGTTCAAACTTCTTAGTCAGTGAAGACGAGAGCGTGAATCATGGGTCAGAGTTTCTGTCGATGGGCTTAGATGGGTGGTGGGTCAGAGTGGGTCAAAGTGGATCACGATGAGTGGTGGATCATGATGGCTTGGGGTTGAGAGCGGGGTCACTGTAGGTCGTGGATCATGAGTCAGGTTTTCAGTCACTCACGCCATCTCTGGAAAGAGCGCGCTCACTTCTAGATGTGGCACTGGACCAGCGAAGACTTATCTTTCTTCATTGTTGCACAAATAGATTATAGGTTTGGAGACGCAAAATATAAGCCGCTGTAGCACTTGAGGATATCAATTAGTTCGTTTTAACAGTAGACTCAGGAAGATTATTGGTCTAGTAGTCATATAGCCAGAGAAAATAATGTCGTTACCTCTCGTTGAAAAAGAAACAAAAAGAGATACATTTTTTCTTAAAAGGACGACCCCTTCAGGATTCCCCGTTACGCCACGGTATGTTTAAATATTTCCATTCTTGCGGAAAAGGATGGAAGGTTTGTAGGAGGCCCAAAATATTACCCGCTGTAACACTTGGGGATATTAGTAATTTGTAGTAATAGTAATCTCAGGGAAGATTATTGATTTATTATGTTGATAGAACAAAATGCTCTTGACATCTCGTCCCGTTGAAGAAACACAAAAAGAATTACATTCGAACTTGAAGAGGGCGCGTGTTAGCTTTCGACTCGCCATTGGGCCACGGAGAGTTTCAACATCTCAATCTGTAGTGCTCAACTGGAAGTATATAGAGAGTTTTTAGTTTTACTGGTTTTTCTTCGTCTGGTAAATTTGTGTACCGTAATTTATTTAATGTTCAACCATCTTAGCATGAGAACTGAAACTTTCTAGCCTATCGTCGAAAACTTACACTCGTTACTTTTAGTACTTCTTAGTGGCGATAGTCAGTTGAATCCTGGACCCCCTAATGTGAATGTCAGATTTTCGTTTTGTCTCATTTTTATATATACAGACAAGACTGGGTAACTTCTCGGACTGTTGGTATTGTGGTTTATGTAAATAATAAATGGACCAGTAAAGTAAATCATAATTTAACAACACATTGTGGTGTTATTAAAGGTAAGAAAGAGTTCTTTGAGTTTTACTATAAATTACAATAAAATTCTCCTGTAACTAAACTTACAGAGACTCGGTATTAGCAGCTCTTTCCTTAAGTGATATGGTTTGGATGGGTGATTTTAATCTGTCCATTGATTGCGTATCATCTGATACGGAAGTTGGAAATTATGGTAATGATAACTGGATGTAGAAACATTTATTGGTGGCCTTGGCTTATGTCGACATAACATGTTCCATACGCATGGTGACAATAACCTGGATTATGTTGTCTCCTCGTTAAATAAACTTTATACAACCCCACGCAGGAATTTTTTTGTGCTAAACATGACTCACTGGATATAACTTTTCGTTCCATCCTACGAGCTCTAAACAGGCACTCTGTCCAGCAACACATATTAATAGACTATGGAAAAAGACTCCGTGGTATGACATCTATCGTGCATTAGATTTCTTTTCATGATACTTCTTGGAAAATGGTACTATCGATGATGTTCCAGCGTTTCTTACGGATGTTATTTTACCTATGTTGATTATATTCCCAAAACTCTCAATCGCAGTCTAAACTTCATCCTTTGCTTGACTCTGAAGTACGATCTGCCCTTCAAAGCAAGAACATTGTTTGGTCACTCTGAAAACAGTATCCGAACAAGTATACTTACAATAGTTTTTCTAAAAGTTGTCGTAATGCAAAGTTTTTACTTAGAAAAAATCATAATTACTTCATTTCAAACGTTTCAATCCTTTTCTCTTCTTAAAATCGTTTGGTCTCTTATTAAGTTAAAGACAAATTCTACCTAAAAATATCACATACGGTGCATACTGTGTTAGTGAACACAAAACAGAATTATTCAACAATTATTTTATAGAAACTTCTCTACCTAATTCTCTTCCGTGTGTTCAAGCTATGTGTATCCTCGATTTCAATTATCATTCTGTGAAGAATACTTAATAGTGGGACGTAAACTGAGAGTCGAACCCTTGTAGGTTTTCAGTCTATCTAAATCTTAGTTTGATTTCTCAAAGAATATTGCGGGAGATAAAGAATATGAAACATGGATTGAAGAGAATTTGAAACTGATAATTGAGTGATAAAGATGTTTTAATTTCATTATTTGCTCTTATAATGTATATAAAGGCTGTGCTTGAGACACGAAGCAAGAAATCTGAAAGTATCAGAAAACGTTAATATGAAAAGGCACTTACATTGTGATCCTTGTGGTAGTTGAAGTAAACCTCGAAGGCTCTTCTTGACTTACGTAACTTAATGTAACTTCTAGGCGAATGGCAAGTCTAGAGTTCAGGTATAGACTTGAAATGTGTGTTGAGTAAACGTAGGTGGTCCTTTTATATAAAACTGCACAATGCAATCCGTATGCCTTTCATATTTTCTTGTCTGGGAGTTCCACGTGTATGTCTGATAGAATAAAATAAGTTTTGGGCTTATTTTAATAAAGCAACTAGATCCTGCACACACAGCCCGATGGCATTAATATGGCATAAAAATATATGTCAAACCTGTCCGTAATACGGCACACACATATGTCGTAATGATACTAAACACATTGCCAACAATGTGAATAATATTGTCACTAAACACACTGCAAGAAGACGCTAGAAATATTAATTTTAGTGGAAGTAATACTAGTTTAGTCACTAGACAACATTTAAAAGGTGGTAGGTAAATTTCTAACAATCATAAATGAACCAATTGTTTTTGATAAATATTTCCTTAAAAATTTTCTAGATCAAGCGACAAAGAGCAACATTGGTAACACTGATAACAAGACACAAACGACAACCGCCTCACATTTCCCCGCATGTGTATAAATTTGTGACGTACAATTATATCATCTCAAACAATGATATAATTGCCCCAATAATCAAAACATAACATACTAATCCGTCAAAACTAATGAAAACAAGGCAGTAGATAATTTTCACATACTATAGTTGCTCACATTTTTTTATATTCGTGGCGGACATATCCATACAGTCAAAAAATCGACATATTTCCTTATGTCCACCATTAGAAGGCTATTCATTTATACACATTAAAGTATGTACAAATTTGAAGACATGCATTTTTGTGTCGTTTTGAGTCGTTTCTAGCTCTGTGTGGGGGAAACTACCCTGACTTCATTCATTCAATTCAGACGGTTAATATTTTGTACTCAAGCCAGCCTTGAATTGTCTACATGGATTTTTACAATAATTTAGGGGTTCTAAAATTTGGTATTCTACACTACTTAAATCTCTTTTGTCAACTCTTCCTGATCATCGACACCTTGAACCCGAACATGTACTCCATTCCTACGCAATACTGCTACGTCAATTGCTTATTCTTTGAATCTTTTGTTTAACAGTTTTTTTTTTTTTTTTTTTTTTTTTTTTTTTTTTTTTTTTTTGTAGAAGGAGTTTTTCCCTCAGCTTTGGTTAACTTTATTTCAATCTATAAATCTAATATTAAAACGGATGCATGCTTTTAAAGACCCACTCTTCTTTTTTCTCAGTTTTCAGTTCCCTGTTAGAAAATCTGGTATTATCATCAGAAGGTACCATGTACCCAACCATGGTACCGTGACCATTCAAGAAGTTGTCATATTTGTTGTGAATTATTGTTAATAGTACAAGACAAAGACATGTAACATTATTAAATGAACTGAAACAAAAATACGAAGCAAATACAATGACATAAGAAATGACTATAATGCAACATCATGAGCTATTTCCACAGTGCGCAGTTTCATTTTTTAAATATTGTTTCTTCACACTTTGATTCTCTTTAATAATACCAACAAAACACAATTTTGTGATGATAAAAATCAAAATGTGCAATTAAATCATGTTAATTGACGTACATTCGTACAATAAATATTCACATTATAAATTTTCCATTGATCTCCAAATGTTCTATAACCATGGGTTAATATTTATAATTCGTTATGGAAACAGTGAAAACTCTTCTCCTCGAACATTCTGGTGAATGCATTAGTTGAGTCAAGTTGTAATTCTTTTGGTTTCTAAATTAGAAGCTTCCGTGGTTGAAAATTAGAAAGTTTCATAATCTTTGCCTCAGAGTTTCCATTGCTTTTCATACCTATAGAATTTCGTTTGATTTTCGAATATCCCTTCATCAGATAGATTGAAGGAGCTCTTAAAGCAGTTCAATATGTTGTCATTATGTCGAATAAGAGTTTGTCTATTTTAAATGTGCAGGAGTAAAATTCAGTAATAAAACGTTTTGGAACCAGATTTGTGAAGAAGCTTCTTCCCATAAACACTTTAGCTTGAAAATACTGTTCATCTCTCTGAAATCCACTGCATCAACACATAAACCAAATTATTTGGCTAAATTTAAATAATAAAATTGTCATTGATTTATGCTTTTTATTATTATTATTATTATTATTATTATTATATCTTACATATAAATATTACACAAAAGATCAGTTGACATTTTTTGAAACTTATACCTAATTATGATGCAGAAGGGTTTTCTTCAGTTATCCGTGGAAATGATGTCTTTCCCACTACCTTGATAGTCTGTAACATAGAAAATATAAATAATTAGCGACGTTGGAGAAGAAACAGATAAACATTTAGAAGTTATGTATATTGTGAACTCTAAAATGTAACATATTTATCACTAAAGAAAGCTGTTATGGCAAACTGCCATAAATGTCATATTTTGCCATTTTTACAAGAAATCGTGAATAAATGCATTTATTGTAGTCACTGGCCATGTTTCTCACTTTATAGTTACTTCTGAAGTTTAGTTCAACTTTGTACCGGAAATATAAGCCACATTGATCGCTGCTGTCGTGGAATGCAGCTCACGTCTGAGATCTGAAATTTAACGCTACTCGTCAAAGTAGATATATCGTTCTTGACCAATCAAACACATGGAAAGCACGATTGATGTCGCTATTAATTCTAAGGTTGTGGCATTCTTTAAATATGATCCTCTCACATTGGTAGATATTGAACAATTGTCTTTAAAATGAAATGAAATGAAATCTTTAAGTTTGACGTCCCACAGTTATGCCGGCTAGGCTAAAGGAGACGGTGATGATGAGAAATGAATGAAATAGTGGAATGAAGAAAGTAAGAGGAAACGGGAAAACCCTACGCACACAGAGTTTGTTCACTACAAAGCTGACTTGGCGCGAGTGGGATCGAACCATGGACCCCATGCACGAGATGTGAACGCTCTACCACTGTTTCACTGTGGCCTCAACAATCGTCTTTAGGTCTCAGATGCATCTTAACGAAGAGATGACACAATTTGTGTGCAGATAGCCTAAAAATTTCCCTGCCTTTCAGAAGTGTACTGGGTGCCACATACCATGATTGATTTATGAAATCCCAAAATAGGGTTTACCTAATATGAACTAACGAATTTAGACGAAATCAATCAACTATCGACCAAATATTTACAATTCGCCAAATACTCGAAAAAAAGTGGGCATACATCAATTATTTATTGATTTTAGAAGGGCTTACGACTCGGTTAGGGGAGAAACATTATACAACATTCTTCACAATTTGGAACCGAGAAAGCTAATTAGATTAATTAAGATATGTTTAAATGAATCCCAAAGTAAAGTCCGGCTAGGAAAATTTTTGTCCACGAGCTTTCATGTCGAGAATGGCCTGAAACAAGGAGATGCGTTGTCGCTATTATTATTCAACTTTTCTTCTGAAGTACGCTATAAGGAAAATAAAAGACATCAACCAGGGTCTAGAGCTAAATTCACCAGGTTATGTCATGTGCTGATGATGTAACTTTAATAGGGGATGATAGATGAACAATAGAAAGAAATGCAGAGCTCTTATTAAAAGCTTGCACGGACATGTGTTTAGAAGTAAATGCAGAGAAAACTAAATACATGGAAGTTCGTCGGGATCATAATAAGGCAAATTATGGATACGTTAAATAGCAAATAAAACTTTTGATACAGTGGATACTTTCAAATATCTAGGATTAATATTAACAGACGAAAACCATATTCATGAAGAAGTTAAATGGCGACTAAAACCAGGGAATTCGTGTTCTTATTCATTTCAAAATCTCCTGTCACCGTGAATTCTGTCGAGGAATTTGAAGCTTAAAATATATAAAATGATAATCATATCTCATGTGGTGAATGGTTGCGAAACATGGTCGCTTACTGTGAGGGAAGTACGAAAACTGAAAGTATTTGAGAAAAAGATCTCGAGACGAATATCCAGATCCAAGAGGAACGGGAATGGGGAATGGCGGAAACTTCATAACGAGGAACTACATAATTTATATGGTTTACCAAACATTGTTAGGGTCGTCAAATCTAGGAGGCTCAGGTGGGAAGGTCGTGTAGTCAGCATGGAAGAAAGTAGGGACGCTTTCAAAGTCTTAACTGGAAGACCAACCAGAAAACGACCATTAGGAAGACCTAGGCGCAGATAGGAAGACAATATTACGATGGATCTAGCAGAAATAGGAATACAAAGTAGAAACTGGATCCAGTTAGGAAAGGGCAGAAATGAACGGAGAGCTTTTGTGACCACGCCATTGAGTCTCCGGGTTCCATAGGCCATACAGTTAACCCTATGGAAGCCGGATTCTTAACCAATCAGATGACTCGTCTGGAGTGACAATACACTGTCTCCTTCCTAATTGTATGACTTCACTTTTCGAAATGATTTTCATTAAAATTTTAATATTTTAATTTTTGTAATAAAGCGTCATGATCGATTGTTTGAAGTGTCTTAGTGAAACCTAACAATATCTAAATAGTCACGTTGTGCTTATTCATGATATCTCTTTTATCATCCCTTACTATTCCCATCGCTGTTGTTAGTTTGAAATATTTTGATTGAGGAGTCTTTCCACTATTCCCCCCCAAAAAAAATCCTGAAAGAGATACTATTTAAATAAAGAATTATGGTAAGTTATAAACATTTTTTACGTTTATAGTCAGCTCAAGATTCAAGACAGATAGGAAGAAAGTAGTTTCAAAATTTCAAACTGTTGAGGAAATTAAATCATTAAATCATTGCAATATCTTTTAATTCTCGATATTTGTCTATAAATTGAGTTTGTTTTCCCTTGGCTGTGTTTGTATCATTAAATGACTTCAACCTTTCAATCAATTGAAATCTCTTTCACTGAACATTTGTCTTTCCTATTAATTTCATTGCTACACACTTTCTAGAAACGTAGACAGAAAAATCAAATATCTGGGAGAACAGTACCTAATATGAAGTTGGTTAAGTTATTTTTTGAGTAAGTACTGTTGAATAAACTACTCTTAAAATCAAGTAACTTGGTGGACCACCAAACAGAGCAAACATATCAATAACTAACGCATTTCTACAAGTGTAACTTCCCAGTATCAAGGAGTGCTTCTCAATTGTAAAATATTTTCAATAAAACCTAAATGTGAATATTTTAGAACCCTCGAAAGTATGATTATCCCCTAATGTGTGGCTGCCAATGGCCAAAATTAACAAAGTTAAATCCCAGTAAAGAATTGATGATTGTGAATCCAGAGCAGTGAAGACCATTTTGCACTGTGTTTTCTCCGGGTTTACATCTTTCAAGTTACTCGGGCTCACTCAGGCTCACTTCCCTTAATTGAGATCGCGCTCACTTGACCTTCGGCTCGCCACCTTTAATTGGGCTCGACCTCACGTTCAATTATTGAGTTCGAATCCAGTTAAGCGTCCTGTATTCGTCTTAAATTTCAACTCAGATAATAAATATGTTTGATATCAAATTGAAATATCGGGTGATTGTGTACGTATGCAGTCAATCGAAAACATTGACAACATAGAACAAACTATGTAGACTATTCACCAGTGTTTGCATTGTCTTACATAATTCAGTGAAACCAACGTAGTAGAAGCATACATCTATTTTCAAAGCAGATGTTAGCAGTGGCTTGCATTTTATTCTTTCTTTCTAGCCTGATTCTATGTAGAATATTTTATCTAGTCTTCTGGTAAATCCGTTGTGATTGAAATATTTTGATGTGAATTTGTAGTAATATGTTAGAATAGTATCTTACAAAATAATTTAAAATATTTCTATGTTCTGGCACTCCTTTCGTCAGCTCATGTATTTACATTACTGTAGTTAGTATGGTATTTTCTTTAGATCTGTTTAGGTACATCAAAATCAATAAGTTTTTCAAATGTATTTTGCAAACTGTAGCTCAGAGCTTGTGTAATTTCCTTCTCTAAAATTTTGCAGTATCACTTTGTCAAACATATATGGTGAGTCATGAAGATATTCTGGGTACCAAAGACATAAAATAACTTGATGTATTATTATCTGAAATACTAAATTTCTACCACGTTCATAACACCATACTACTCGTATTTACAACGTAGTGGTAGCCGGTCGTTCTTTCAGAAAAAATGTTCCGGGGGCACTGCTTGTACTATTTTATTTATTATTATGTTATAGACATATTATTTTGATCTCTTCCGGGGGGCACACTCAGAGCTATAGGGGGGAGAGCATCTCAAAAAACATGTGTGGAAGAAACACTGGTGGTAGCTCCTGTGTAATACACGTTTTAGTATGCATTATATTATGGAAGTTTCTTATTGGTTTGGCTTCGTTCATTTGAAGGTGTTTGAATCACCCAAAAACTTTACCATTATATGGATAAAATGATTATTACTTCACAACTCCGTTATATTTTACTATTAGCATTTACAACTTTAAAAAACGTCGACTCCTGAGGTGGCCTACTAAATTTACCTTTCATATTTCATAAATCAATTTTCTTAGTCAGAAACCATCTCTTGTAAGTTATCTTCTATACTCAATACCTTAGTAACCTGAGAAACATTGTGACCTAAGTTATCTAGTATAATCAGTACAAGTGATAGAAGTTCAGACAGAAATTTAAAAAAAAAATAACAGACTTACTTAATCTTTATGCTGAACGCCTAAGTACTTTTAAGATACTGTTGAAATCTTGGTTAATACTTAGTAATAATTAATTGTGGCGCTTTGAGCTCTCAAAGACCTCTGGAAGGTCAGTTACTGCAATTTTAACTGTGTAAACTGTCGTCAGTGCACCAGTATTTAATTTTTAATCTATCTTTATTTATCCACAATCTACCGCTTCTTAATTCAAGTAACTTCCGCTAACCATGTCAACCCTGAAAAATCTCGTAAATCAAACTCCTACCAGATTCAACGAAACTACTTCAAAGAATCTTTAGTTGTAAACTTTACTTAGAGAAAAAAAGTATAAATTTTGAACACCGGATCCCAGAATTTTGATTTGTAGATGCCATATATTGCGAGACATTGAATGATGTTGTATTATACTTACAGTCGCCATTACTAATCTTTTGTTATTCAATTGGATTCAGCGTTTTCAATCTTTCGTAATCTGGTCGCATTCTTTTCCGATTTGTAAGGCATATTTTCCATCATTTCCACCTCGTTCTCGCGAACACTCTGAAATACAATCAAAACACAATCATAGAACGGGGTATCTACTTCTCTAATACAGTTTAAGCATTTATATCAATGTTATTGTGTCTTTGTATGACACACTATTTTAACCATCCATCGCATTTCCGTATTCTCAAATATTAAATCTTTCAGTTTAATACTCCACAATTGTGCCTTTTACACTAAGGGAGACATATGATTATGAATAATGAATGATGATGGAAGAACTGATGGAATGACAATGTAGGAGGAAACGGGAGTAACCCGAGAAAACACGCGGATACGATGTTGTCCACCACAAGCTTACTTGGCGAGGGATCAAACCTAGTTCCCCATGCACCAGAGGTAAGCACTCTACCACTGACAAGGAAAGCACTCGACTTCAGAGAAACTAAGCATGCCATTTGAAAGACCGATTCATGCTGATTACAACAAACTAATAAAATTCCTGTACAGTTGAGAACTGTTTGACTGATTCAACGTTAAATGCACGTTTGCGCCTCCTAGCGACCTACCGTTATTACGCAGTTTTGATGGTTTGAACTTGCTACTGTTTGATCACTGGGGTCCATTCACAGACAAATTACCCATTGCAAGTTGGATGACGAATGCCAAAGACGTAATTGAGAATATACCAAAAAAACTGCACACGACTTCTACAACCACTTGATGTGTTTGGATTCCAACCAATCAAAGATTATGGCAGGAGATTTGTACATAGTATGAACCTTCGTCATCCGGACGTTATGATGTACTAGCAAAACAAATAAAGTTCGTGTCCATGCTAATGAATCAGTTCCGATCACCGCAATATATTGGATTGTTTTAGTTTGCGTTTCACAAGGCAGGTTACTGAACAAACTATATGCCTTTTGAATCACCTGTCGAATTTGCTTTTCGCTTTGGTTATGCGAACTGTGTCCTTCACGGATGCAACGCAATTGCACATGTAAAAAGTTCGTGGTGCAGGGAAGTATTTTGTCTGTGTCATTTCTTCATAGAACAGAAGAACAACAGTGATCAATTTTCATCTCTAACCTATCATTATTGTGAACAGTATAATGACTAATTTTAACTAACAGATCCTTTAATTATTACAAAACAGTTTCTTCTTTGCTGTTACCTCCGATAGATTTCAATTCGTATGTCAATATTCGTTGCAGTTAATAAAGTCGTACTTAATGCATTTAAATGCACATATATATTCATTTTTCTTATAAACTTCCACGTTGAATAACTCTAACAGTTCTCTAGCGTACATGAATTTTATTAGCTCGTTGTAATCAGCAAGAATTGGTCCTTCAAACGGCATGCTTAGTTTCTCTGCAGGCGAGTGATTTCTCCCGAACTTCCCTTGTGAGCCTCCGTGGTCCCCATTGAAATGATCAAGTTACTTTTAATATGCATAGTATTAATCTTGAAAGATATAATAAACTACTTCGGCTGAAAAATACTTTAATGATTGAAATGTAATTGATTCCATTGCTAAAGAAATCGGTGCATGCGAACTCAAACGAAAATGACGCTCCCGTGACGTTTTAGAGAAAATTGTTAGCCATCAGGAAGTCTACGATACGAATCCACGGACGGCTAACTTGACTGAAATTTTCTAGAAGTTTCGTCTCCCTATTATCAAATAAATGCTGAGCTAATACTTCTGAATATACGACTTCATCCCTCAACTATCTTGTTGCTTCTCACTTTTAGGTTAAAAATTGCTTCTCTACTATTCAGAAATTTGGTTTGTAAATTCTATAATATTAGGATATATTAGCATTTGAATGGCTCAGCGATTCACTTTTTGACAACCATAAGAGGGATGGATTTTAAAACTAAAATCGTTATTATCAAATTAACTGAACTGAAGAGCCGCTGAGTGACAACCACTGAAACCATCGCTCCATAACAGCAACTGACACAACCAAATTCGAGAAGTAAAAGATCAATTCGCGAGTGAGCGACATAGGCATTTCAGCTCCCGAAGAATCATGGCTTCCGAAGAACCATAACTCAGTAGAGATGAGCTGAAATTCACTCCCTCATCCAAAAGAGCCGTTTAGAAGATCCGGCTCATTCGCGAACGACATTGTTATTTGAACCGGTTCACAAAAATCCTAGTTGCGGGTCTGTGTAGATCTATAGGCTCTGGGAAAATCTATAGAAGTGACTTTTTATTATACTAGAAATACTGCTATATGTCGCTAATTGTCATACGTAATTGATAGGTCTTGTTCTCCTTCAACAGATTGTTAATTTATTCATATATATACGTCAAAACACATTTGCTACGTAGCCAATTGTATCTGTTGTTGCTTCTCCTCTAACAATAAAACACATATTCCTAACAAAAATACAAATAATCCTAATTGTTATCCACATCCTTTCTTGTGAATATTCTGTATTAAAATACTTCTATCGCCGAATGTGTCCCGTAAAGAGCGTAACTTTTGAAATGCCCGCCATTTCTGTTCTAGTAAGTTGGCAGCAATGAACGTTACACGACTTTCATGTGTTTTCTTTGTGGTTAGTAATCATGGAACGTCGAATAGCACATGATTGTCACCTGTTTTCTCTATGAGTAAAAACAGAATGCTTCACAACGGAACAGCGTGTTCTCATAATGGGAACTCATTACAAATGCGGTGAAAGTTGTGAATTCATACTCATACAGAAAACAGGTGACAATCATGTGCTATTCGACGGTCCATGACTACTATTGTGCTGCCAAAATGTCTTGAGCCGTGGTAAAAATGCGAACTAACGCTCACACCCTCACACACCCACGCGTTGAGCCAATAATGGTTCAGTTGTTGCTAAGCGAGAGAAAGCGAGTGGAATTCCTTCAGCCGATAGCAGCGCTTGCAACGGAAGACTAGGGATCAAGTCAATGTGGCATATTTATAACCACAAAGAAAACAGATGAAAATCGTGTAACGTTCAGTGTTGCCAACTTACTAGAACAAAAATGGCGGGCATTTCAAAAGTTGCATTCTTTATCGGACACTCTTTTATAGTACAACCCTTTTATAACAAAATAAAATGAGAATATAGTAAACAGCCCATTTGAATTCTGTCGGCTTATATACGTCATATATCAATATGTAGTTAGAAATTTGCTTTCTTCCTATCTGCTTGGTTCAAGCTAACATTAATAATAATAATAATAATAATAATAATAATAATAATAATAATAATAATAATAATAATAATAATAATAATATAAAAGCTAATTTGGAGATACTTACAGGATCATTTCCGTATATTTCTACTTCAAAGTGAATACTTCTGAAGTTCCTTGACTTTCCAATAATGTATACAGAATGAGGTTTGATTTCTACTTGTTCGTATGAGCCTCCTGTTCCCTCGCCCTTCTGATCATATGCGTACACTGCAGTTACCACATAAGACGATTGCTCGCCCTCAGGAGGGTATTTCACTGTACATCGACTAGCACCAAAGCTCCAGTCTTCCTTGCATGTCAACGTAGCTATCAGCTCGTCATTTTCGCTCTTCACTCCAACCAACAGGTCGTTGAAACCTTGTCGCAACTAGCAACAAAGAGACATAAACATCACTTTAGTATTTATTAGGCAAATATAATTTAGAATTAGCATTATTAAGAGATATTAATATTTCTGTAGAATGAGTAAATTAACGGAGAGGGATAGTTAAGGTAATAGTTAAGGCAAGAAATGCTTTAAGATCGTTATTACTCGTCTTAATGTCGTAATTATATTCTGTATCACCAGATTGCCAATATGGATCTGTGTATTCGCTAGATATCGAACTTTGTAAAAGTTTTGACAATAGTTACATTGATCGAGTTCTAGCCTACTTTTCTAAGTAAACGGCTTAAAGGTAGGATCCTTTAGCTGTAATACTGATTCAAATGATTCAAATGAAACAAGACTTCAAAATTATACTGGGTAGTGTTGGTCCTTTATCAGAGCAACCATAGCTCCTTTACTAGTGATGAGCGCAAGAGTCTTGGTCTTGCAGTTTTTGCAAGAGTCTTGCATGCAAGACCAAGACCAAGACCAAGACCAGGAATCCCGATGCAAGACCAAGACCAAGACCAAGGGGTGCAAGACCAAGACCAAGACCAAGACCATACCTGCAAGACCAAGACCAACACCAAGACTCTTGCGCAAGAGTCTTGCACAAGTATGGTACTACTTAATTTTTTATAGAATGTAAAAAAGGAAGGGGGAAATCATTACATCTTTCACGTGAACTTCTTGGCTCCAGTAAAAATACCGCCAGAGTGAATGTGTTCCCAGAAGTTTATGCAATCCATGTGAGTCGATCTGCTCCTGTAACATATAGCTACAGTATGTCGTTTTTTGAATCGGTTGTTCACGAGACGACCGAAAGCATAATTCTATGAATTGTTACAAGATATAATAACTTCAGTGTCTGATTTACTTTGGTCATCATTTGATCATTCACGACGGCCCATGATTGATTTTGGGAAATCATACGAATAATAGTTGTGTCCATAAGAAGTGGATAAGTAAAAATAAACTAGAAAATGTTATGGCCACGGTGTCTCAGTGGTAGAGCGTTCACCTCTGGTACATGGAGCCCTGGTTCGATTGCAGCTTGCGCTATGTGAGCTTCTTTGGTGAACAAACACACCTTGTGCGTGGGTTTTACCGTTTCCTCGTACTTTCTTCATTCCACCATTTCTCATCATCACTGTTTCCCTTAGCCTCAGTGTAATAATCGTGGGACGTTAAACTAGATATTTCATTTAATTTCAAAACATATTAGTGGTGTTCTTCTTCCAAAACTAAAGAAATGTAGTATTGAACATCGGCAATTCCGTACACCATAGGTGCCGACTTGGGTATGGCCTTGGCTCTGAGGTTCAAGCATCCGTTGGAAATTTTTAATGCGTACTTATAAAATTAATATTGAAATAACATTTTCATGACATTGACAGAAACTTAGCGCATGTGACCGCAAGTTTGATTTCATAGGTGGATGCTTATACGTTGAATAATTGTTTATCAATATAACTTATAGCCCCCTTAGGTATACGGCATATCTAGGATTCAACGATATAACATTATACAACAATAAATAATCTATATTCACAACTGAGAGTGATTTCGTACTTATTTCACATAACTTGAAGTTTTATGCCGTTATTATGTATTTCTAATGTAGGTCAAAAGTATTTATATAAATTGAATGTACACAAAAGACATAGACAGTTGAGTCGTTTTCAGTTTTCACTCAAATTATTCTAAAATATTGGGGCCGCGGTGGCTCAGTGGTAGAGCGTTCAGCTCTGGTGTTTGGGGTCCCGCGTTCGATCCCAGCCCCCGCCAAGTAAACTTTGTGGTGGGCAAACAACGTGTGCGTGGGTTTCCTCGGGGTTCTCCCGTTTCCTCCCACTTTCTTCTTTCCACCATTTTCATTTATTTTTCATCATCACTGTCTCCTTTAGCCTAGCCGGCATAATTGTGGGACGTAAAACTCACAAATTTAATTTCATTTCATATTCTAAAATATTAAAAGGTTTAATTATTATTATTTTAATTTTTTCTCTCTTTTTTGGTCAATATTGCAAAACATATCATCATCGACATAATAATAGCTATTTTGCCATTATTGGAAGGTCACTTGCTGCAGCTGAGAAGCTTCGATGACTGTGGTCCTCAGTTAGTCTCTTCGTCTTAACGTAGCAATTTTCTGTCTTAATATCTTTCTTCAACTACAATCTCCTTCGCCCCCTCCCTCTAGCACGTCCCTCATAATACAGTTCCTCCTCAGCCAATGTCCTCCTCTTAATTACATCTAAAATTCTTCTTTTCTTCCCTACTGCTAATATTTCTAAAACCTTCGTATTCGTTTTCCGTTCAACCCAGCTGATTCGCTCCTTTTTCTCCATGCCCACATTTCGAAAGTCTAATTGTTTCATTGTTTTTGCGTAATGTCCTTGTTTCTGTCCCATACAGTACATATTAGAATCAGTAAAACAAAATTTCAATATTTAATTGGGAGTTTGTTCAATACAAAGATGAGCTAATCGTGGTTGTAAATTTAAAAAATCTGACGCCTTTAGAGTGTAAAAATAATTTTGCAATTTATGGTATTTGTGCCGTCTTGGTTTTCTTTATTGCGCACTGTCAGGGGTAGTCTCCCCAGTTTGGGAACCAGTGGAGTGTTGGGTCTGTTAAAACATATAAAAATATTACGAAATGTTGTGATTTATCTTATAAGTAATGAAGCGTGATCACCCATTGAAAAAAAAGTAAAGGCCATCGCCTATGTTGTACAGTATCATCACACTTACACGAAGGTAAAATATATTACATTTAGAAACATACACTGTATTTCCCTCACCATTGACGCAATGTAGGATTTATTATCCCTTATATCCAGAGTAAAATTGACTTATGACAAGCATAGATTTCTTAAAAGCAAAACTTGCAAGACTCTTGCAAGCAAGACCAAGACTGGGTGTGCAAGACCAAGACCAAGACCAAGACTAGGTGTGCAAGACCAAGACCAAGACCAAGACCGAGGGTTCCAGTGCAAGACCAAGACCAAGACCGCATGTGCAAGAGCAAGACCAAGACCAAGACCACCCGGGTCTTGGTCTTGGTCTTGCATTTGCTCATCACTATCCTTTACGCATTGCCTTTCGCCTTCGCTTAGGCAGTGACGTAACTAAAGGGGACAAACGGAGCTTGTGCTCCGGGCGTCGGATTGTGGGGGGACAAAACTGGGCAAATATGTATTTTCATTATAAGGCTATGAAAGGAATTTAAGCAAACTAAAGATCACAAAAAAATTACCTCAGAAACTTAACAGAACAAGAACAACTCACCAACCTTAGGATCATAACCATAGAGCATAAGCTTGCTTTAAAGCTAACTTTTGAGGACATTGTAAAAACCTTTTGCAGCTAGAAAAGTCCACTAAATTAAATTTTAGTTCCAGTTTTTTGTGTTTTCATTTAACTTACATCGATTTAGGAGATTTGTAAAACGTCCGAGATAATACTCGAGACAACAACTTGACTGTTTGTCATAATTAAAATATTCTATTCTAAAGCAACAGACTGTTGATTCATTCTACACACTTGCATATCCCGAAATAAGTCCAAAAACATCGTGATTTGCAGTTATGATAAGACTATCAGGATATGTCAAGAATTGTACTCTCAGATTATTTGGCAAACAAATAGTAATTAGTTTGCTGCTTTATCTTGTACTAAAAATTAAATTATATACTGCAATTTTGAAATTAAGCTTTACCACTTGAAGAAAAAATGGAATTAGGAGAATTATTGTGTGATGCTAATATTATTTGTAGTCGGGGAACGTTTTGGTTTGGTTGGTCAGAGCTCTTGCCTCGGGTGGTAACTAGTCTAGTTACGTCGCTGCGTTTAGGTCTAACAAGGTACATTCGCGAAGTGTCCCCTCGGGATTCATGTAAAACTGGTTTAAATGCAAAGTTCTCCATGACTCAATGTGTGTTGTACTAATTTTATTGGCCCATATGGGTAATTTGCATATTTATGAACCTTCATATACCCGAAATTAAATCGTACACTTGGTGGCTCAGTGGTAAAGCGTTCACCTCTGGTGCTTGGGGTCCCGGGTTCGATCTCAGCCCCCGCCAAGTGAACTTTGTGGTGGACAAACACCGTGTGCGTAGGTTTTCTCGGGGTTCTCCCGTTTCCTCCCACTTTATTCATTTCACCCATTACTCATCATCACCGTCTTCTTTAGCCTAACCGGCATAAGCGTGGGACGTAAAACTCAAAGATTTCATTTCATTTCATTTTCAATCGTACACTACTATAACGCTCAGTCACAAAATTGCTTTTAGTTTCTTTAGATGTAACTGTACATGAATTTGGGCATATGGAAAACAAATTGGATCAAGTACTGCTTCTTTGACACATGTTATCCACACCAGCCGCCATCTTGGATTCGCCTTTCGGTTTTTCAAATGGGAATAGGTGCATGTGATACATCAAATTCATATAAAATTTTCTCGGTGACCAAGCGTTATAGTAGTGTATGAATTCCGGATATATGAAGGCCCATAAATATGCAAATTACCCTTATGGGCCGCTAAAATTAGTACAATACACTTTGGGTCGCGGAGAACTTTACATTTAAATAAATTTTAGACGAATCCCGAGGGGACACTTCGTGAACGTTCCTTGTAAGTTACATCTGATCTCTTACAAATATTGGCCTTACATTGCATCAATACAACATCAATAATAAGGGTGAAGAAGATTTGAAATTCAAAATAAATTAACAGAACGCTTTAGTGACAGAGTATTTTCTCTATATAAAAAGGATATATATAAAGAGTTTCCAGACAACGTGGCCATCTGATGAATAAGAAAGTCAGTTCCCTTGGATGTTTTGTCCCATTATCCTTGTTTGCCTAACCAACTATTTCATTAATTCACTCAAGTTGTGCTCACCACCTTTAGTTTACAGGACATAATCGTTGGACAATAAACTATAATTTTAGTCTCAAATTCACAATGCTTAAAATACTATAAATTAATATATACGAAAATTAAAGAAATCGAAAAGACAAATTTACTAGTTTAGTAGAGACAAATCTCATAAATGTATTGCAAGACTGAAAAGAGTTAAGGAAAATACAAATTAAAAAACTTCTAAAATACATTATTTTATCTAAAACGTATTAGAGAGTAGAAAATAACGTTTCTACTTTTTGCTGCATTTTAAAAAAGAGCATAGAATCTTCGAAGAAAATATATCCATCATAACAGCGGTAATATAATACTAGTAGTTAAAATAAGTTATGCAAATAAAATAACATTTAGTTGTCATAGTTACTTTCCCAAATTTAGTTTGACTTCATTACTTACTCATTGTTGCTTTTATGTAATAATAAAATGAATTTAAAGTTGCACTCACACTATTTCCTCCTGACAATAAATACAGAGCTCACCAGAGTGGTAACCACCTAGACACGACAGCGTTCTGCTTTCGGATATGGTTTTGCTTTAAAGTAACCTCAGATTTCCCCTTGAATCCAGATTGAATTGCCATCTAATACTTACTGACAACACAACCATTGCTTTATGGTAAAATACAGCCTCGAATGATCTCTACACGTTACATGTGGGCACTTGAAACCCAGAGTAACCACCTCCACTGCCGATAAATTAACATAATAACAATTTATTGTGGTATCCCGGGTTGCCAATCGTCCCAATTCTGTCGGGATTGTACCGATTTTTGACTTATTTGTCCCGCGTCCCGACCGGACACTCGTCGGGACGCATATTGTCCCTATTTATCGATTTTCAAATTTAATATTTTTTGGGCCTTTTTTTTTTTACAAAGGAATAACATTTTTACACGGACAGTTTTATGTATAATCAATTTAACAAATTTGTCTTTTAATTTGACTCATGAAAAAATAGCAGCTCGTATTTAATTTATTTCCTAATTGTTTTGAGTTTATAATAGAGCCGATTATGATGATAAGATTTTTAGCGCTGCATGAAATATACTGTTTTTGCAACCTCTAAATAAAAGCGACTGCTGACGCAATAATACTAGCGCTCACTTCACCGGGTGACCGCCACGTTAACTATACCGGGTGCCGGACCTCTGCCAGATCTGTCACCACTGTCGGCATTTTCCGCTTCACTTTTCGTTTGGCAAGCAATATCCCATTGTTTACATTAACCTGTTCTGTGCAGTATTATTCTGTTCTTTAACTTTTTTTTTTTTTTTTTACATACAAGGATGGATGATAATGAGGATAACATTAATAATGAACCATCCACATCAAAATCCGGAGAGGAAGGGGGGCTCCAACACCGATTGTGCCGTCCAGATTTTTTCTTATCAAAAGTTGGCAACTCTGGTGGTGTCTATTGCATGTAAAAGTCGAATCATTTTCAGGAATACGTCCTCTACATACGTTTATCAACAGTTTTACAGTTACACAGTACTCCAGAGAATGTCACACTATATATATATATATATATATATATATATATATATATATATATAGAGAGAGAGAGAGAGAGAGAGAGAGAGAGAGAGAGAGAGAGAGAGAGAGAGAGAGGGGGGGTTCAATTTATCAGTGGGGGTCTATGACACAATGCCCAATCACCATAACTTAACTTGGGATCAGGGGTGCCCGAAGAAAATTTTCTTGGAGAGGCCATCTCCATGGTTCCTATATTACATTTGGTATTTCTGGTATTTAATATACGTGGTTTGCTATATTACGTATACATTTTCGTCAGCCAGGAGGGTTGGGCCCTTTACCTCCCTTCTGGCGAACATGCTTGGGATAGATTTGGCGTTTCATCTATCGGAAATTTTAAGAAATTTGGAAATATTTTCCCAATGTATGGATCTTAAGCGAATAATATTCAAAAGTCTGTTTGCTTCGAAAGACGTACGAACTAAGAAGCTAAGGCAATTGGGCTACAAACAGCAGCTTCCTAAGTAAAAGGCTATAGTGTCCTTAAATATGCACTGATTTTAAAAGTGTTACTCAAAAAAAGTACTGCAATACATTTCCATTAAATTACAGTTTTTGAAAATAGCAAAATATGTTTAAATATGTAGGGTTGCACTTATCATGTAATTGAAGCGGTTAAAGAGTAAAGATGGTATGTAACAAATTGTACATTTCGGGAAAATTGACTTTCACAACTATGTTTGTTAACATACACTCTTCATCGTTTCCAAATCTCTTCACTTGGACGAGGACTCACTAAATGATGTGTTATGTAGCATGACTAACGTATAATACATGCATGAATCACCAGAATTCAACGTTTCAAACAAATGTAACCTAACACCTTTGTCCTCTAAGCGCTCAATTGTAAGATTGTCACAATTTTAAGTGTCTTAATTTTTAATTAATATCAGTTAATTCGGAATGGATGGGAGTTTTTTAAGTAGGACACTCTTACATATGAGCAAGAAATTTTGAGTTGTCAGAGTGCAAGAAAATCTATCTGGGTTAGGTGTTCATTCCCTATTTCTTATCAAACACAGATGGGCTACTCTTCATCTGAATCTTTTCACGTGTAACTTACCCCTTCAGAACTAAAGCAATTCATTAAAATAATCAGTAGCTTCATAAGGTGAAAGCATAACCTTATATCTTGTCTATCCATCGCTTTTCCTTCTTGTTAATCTTGGAATCTGCAAGACAAACAAAGAAACAAGTAATCATTAAGCTTTTGTTCAGTATTCTTGATTTGAGCCTCTGTAAAAATTCAACTTAGTTCTTTGAGTCCTAGTTCATTCATGTGAGTGAACCAACCAATTTTAAATGAAATGAAAATGAAATGAAATCTTTAAGTTAAACGTCCCACGCTTATGCCGGTTAGGCTAAAGCAGACAGTGATAATGAGAAATGAGTGAAATGGTGGAATGAAGAAAGTGGGAGGAAACGGGAGAACCCCAAGAAAAACCACGAGCACGGTGTTTGTCTACCACAAAGTCCACACGGCGCGAGCTGGAATCGAACCAGGGACCCCAAGCACCGGAGGTGAACGCTCTACCACTGAGCCACCGCGCCCCCCAACCAACAAATTGTGTAACTGGCAAATTTATACTCTTTCGTCTATATAAGAATTTGTTATTGACACGCTTACACTAGAACAAATTAACATAAACAAAAATACACTATTATCAATACCCTAGAATATTCTTAGAGTGAGATGGAAAAAAGTGCAAAGATAACAGATTTACCAATCGATAGACCTCACTTAGCTGAACAAAATGATATAAATGACTGTAAATCCTTATGCATAATTTTTGAGGAAATCGAGACAAAACGTAAACCTTAAAATTCATGATGTACGAGAACCACTCCGCTTGTTAAGGTGAAACTAATTCTCATCTATTATTTTTGTTTTTCTTCATTTGGACACCATCCAAATGATAATAGACAATATGGCCAATGGCATCAGTGTTTCCTTCAGAAACAATGTTTCGGGGGGCACACTTAGTATTCCGAAGGGCACTGCTGGTACTATTCTATTTATTATTATATTAAATAAATATATTTTGGTTTTCTCCGGGGGCAGTACCCTCCAAAAACGAATGGATTCTGGAAGACACACTGAATGGATTAGGATTGTAGATTTCTGGGCTTTCGGCATCTAAGATCATTTATTCCGTCACGATTTGAGGGATGACGTCCCTCGGCGAGCACACAATCCGGGGAAAGGGAAGGAAGGAAGTGGCCTGGGACCTATAAGTTAGGTACCACCCCGGCATTTGCCTGGTGTGAATAAGGAAAACCTCATTCAGGATGACTGGCTTGAAAAAGCGTTTTACACTATTTCTACCCAGTGCCCCCACCAGGAATCGAACCCGTGACCGCTCGCACCGAAGGCGAGAGCATTAGCGGCTACGCTACGCGGGACACACTGAATGGCATATAGCCCAAAATTTTAATTTACACTTTGCTACGCTGTGTTCATGAAACCTACCAAAGTAAGTAAGCATGGACACTAGTATGGATAAGGTATCTCCAATCTTGAAGAAATCATCCTATCTTCGAATTGATTGGATTTGCGTTTCTCAAATAATGAGGCACGTGTCGAATGTTAGATAGTCTAATATTTCGGAACTGACAACACTGAATTTCCTCTGCTATGTTCGGCAGATTCAATAAATAATGAAAATTACTAATAGCTAGAAATCTTGCTAAATTCTCCTTCCAGGTTACATAAGATTTTATATATATATATATATATATATATATATATATATATATATATATATATATATACAAAAGGATCTTTATATGAATATTCGAACACAGATTGAGTTCCTTAACGATGACTAACAGAATTTTTATCGCATAAAAACACATGAAAATGTTCGGACTCACCGACTTCCATTTAACACTCAAAGTTCAGCGAAGTATTTTCCATTTTACACCATAATAGCCTTTCTTTTACAAGGTTTACAGCTCCTTGTACTACTATATATAGGGTGTCTCAAAAGACCCCTGACATAGGGTAACTCTGTTATCAGAGTTACAACAAAATGTAAGAGGGGAAACCGTCTGAAAATGTCATGTTTTCAATCTAAAGTGAAGGAATATTTTAAATTGGACGAGCCGTTTGTGCTGTTAGGGTGGTCCTTAATTTTCGATTTCCGAATTTCTTTGCTCCCAACCCCTAAATTTTTTCCATCTCGGATCAAATTAATCTGTGAAAAAAATGGACTCAATCGAAGAATATTTAACCGACCCCCAAGCGACCTAAACATCTGAATGCATTTACAATGTATAGTATATGGCAAAAGTTTGTAATAAACTCTTGTAACTTAAAAATGGCTGAGGGAAAGGAATCATATCTTGGATAGAGATTGTAGAAATAGATCCATACCTGATACTGAGTAGTGACCGAGATTAGGCATATCTTTACGTCCACCATCTTGGATTCGGGCACAAAATTTTAAATAGAAATGACCTCGTATGATATATCATTTTGAGGTAGCTTTTGACGACAAACAGACGTCTACCTTTATTTTCTACTTATCTCTGAACATGTAATAATTATCAACTATGGAAAATAAAAACTCCGAAGTAATAAAACTTAATATTCTGTGAGTTTATATCTCTGTACGGCTGCAGATTTATAAGATTGTTGAATAGTTTCCCTTATTTGAATTAAACCACATAGTAAAGAAAGAAATGCATATGCCCATATACTTGGAAAGAAGATATGAACTTTCAACGTGGGTTTAATATATTGAAAAACATTGTGGTGGTGAATGATGTTGCAGAGAGAGAAGAATATGGGAACATTTTTAAAAAGGACGAAAAAGAGAAACAATATATATTGCAGATAGTCAGTGAACACAGAAAAAGTATCCAGATGCTACAAAAATTGGCCTAATGATGCAGTAGAATTTGCCTAGTTATCCACAGCCTTCGGCTTTCTTTTATTATCATTTTAAACATTCATTATATTATTTACGTAATTTCATTTCATATAAATATATTCAATATTGGCTGGTGTGTATTTCGACGGGATGTAATTATATAACAACATATATAATTATTTCCTTGTTACATGTATGTAATAGTATATTAATATTTCAGTATTAGTATATTAAAACAATATTGAAAGATAATAATATTTTAGTACTAGTATAGTAAAACAATATTGAAAGATAATAAACTATTATTTCAAAGTTAAAAAGAATTAAATGACCAGAGATAAGTTGAAAATATAGAAAGATATGTTTTTATAGTGAAAGGTTACCCAAAAACGATGTCATAAAACATCATTCCTATTTAAAATTTTGGGTCCGAATACAAAATTGCGGACTTCAAAATAGCTATTTCTCAGGGTCAGATGTGGATTACTTCCAATCCCTGTATCCATGATTTGGTCCCTTTCCCTTCAGCCGCCTTAAAGTAAGAAGGGTTTATTCCAGACTTTTCCTATATATTAACATATTGGATATGCATTCAAACTTTAGGTCGCTTGGGGGTCAGTTAATTATTCTTCGATTGAGCCCATTTTTTTTCATGGATAAATTGTGTCCGATATGGAACCAAATTAGGGGTTGGGAACAAAGAAATTCGAAAAAAAAAAAATTTCGCCATGTAATTAAGGGCCATCCTACAGTACACTCTTTAGGCGCCCAATGTTAAATGAAAATGAAACATTGCCGTTTATCTGGCCCCCATTTCATTAATGAGTTAATTTCCTGTCCTTTACATTAACGTGTGGATGGCCAGCCCCCATTTCAAAGATGGCCCCATTCAGCATACTCTTACAAAATTTTAGCCACCTCCCGCTCCGCCCTTCCCTCTCCCAGCCTCTGTATGTTGCATTTTCATTTAACATTGGGCGCATAAAGAGTGTGCAACCCAAACGGCTGGTTCGATTTGAAAATTTCCTTCACTTTAGATTGAAAATATCATAATTGTGTAATGGAAATGGAAAAGGCTGAAAGTGCCACAAAGTAAAATTTCCAGTATTCAATAAAAACTTCCTAAAACTGTACTTTATCCTTTAAGGTGCTGCTCCTTGCGAGTGCTCTAGAAACCAGTAGGAATTTTTCTGGCACTTTGGACCTTCTCTAGGTTATTGGCGATGTCGTTTACAACACATTCCATGCAAAAAATCGATTTTTTTATTTTTTGGCACTTTCAGCCTTTTCCATTTCCACTACACAATTAGAGAAAGTTTCCCCTCTTACATTTTGTTGTAACTCTGATAAATAACAGAGTTACCCTATGTCAGGGGACTTTTGAGATGCCCTGTATATAGCTCTTAATTCCTGAGAAAATTATTTTCATTTTCATTGGTCCACATCCTTATTAAGAACATGTTCGGCTATATTGGTACATTTCTTCTATTATATACAGCATTATCTCATATGAGGTTCTACCCTTGCTATTACAATCTTCAGTAAGGAAGCACTCTCCTATGTACCATACACAACACACCCAACATTTTGTTCTCAAAATTTCCACTTGGTGGCGCTAATAACCCATCCAAGCAAAAGAATCAGCCAGTTTTGCCAATTTGGGGGGACAAGTCGGTAAATCTAGGGGATTCTACTACCAGTATAGCGACAAAAAATAATTTTTCCGATTAGCGACGTTTTTGGTGTTTTTTGAATTACAATTTGGCGACTTATTTACAAATCTAGGGACTTTTGTACTGTGAACAACTTTTCCTGTAATTAAGTACTATTAGCTTGAATCAGTTCAGATATGCTTATTTTCCTTAATTGCTTATTTGAATCAGTGCAGGTGTTGTCGAGTTGGGAAAGTACATAGCATTTATCTCCATATTCCAACTTTGATTGCTGTTATCTCTTGCCCTTTAACGTGGACCAACTCCAACCTTTAATGTATTTTAGTTTGCAGATCTTACGTTTAGAGGCACATAGTATATTACCAATAACAAGCTGGTTATCTGTAAAAGCGCGAGTAGAAGAGAAGTAAGATTTTTTGTCGACTTTTGCTTTTCATAGTTTTTTTAAACTCGTTTTTGATTTTATTGAAGTGAAATTGGTCATAAAGTTTTAAAACATTTATTGTTTTAAAAGTGAAATTATTGCTCGTTACTTATGAATCTTTCATTTACGTTTTTGTAGCGCAGCTAACACTATGGGTTGAATTGATCATTATATATATATATATATATATATATATATATATATATATCATCATCATCATAGGTATTCTGCCTTTATTGGCAGGTCACTTGCTGCAGCTGAGAAGCTTCCATGCTCCACGGTCCTCCGCTAACCTTTTCGTCTTCGCGTATGATCTTTCTGTTTTAATATCATCCATTAATTGTAGTCTCTTTCGTCCCCTCCCTCTCTTTCCCGCCACCATACCCTCTAGGACATCCCTCATGATACAATCTCTTCTTAGGCAATGTCCCAACCAGTTTCTCTTCCTCTTCCTAATAATATCTAAAAGTGTTCTTTTCTCACCCACCATTTCTAACACTCTCTCATTCGTTTTGCGCTCGACCCAAGTATATATATGAGCGAGAGAGAAAACCGAAATTCCACTAATAATTTTTAGCGACTTTTCACCCAAAATTGCAGTAATTTCATCTCTTATTTAGCGACTTTTTGTATCAACTTGTTGACAACACTGGAATCAGCTCTCAAATTACTTTCTATTTCTATAACGACATGTTACATCTTACACTTCAATTTCTGTTTACCTCAAATATTGTCCGACGATGAGACATTTACCATTTGATAGATCACTCCAAGCTGAACAAAATTACATGCTTCAGGGTAAATTGTGTTCTGTGGTTTTTGAGAAAGTTCATTTTTATAGTCCTGAGAGTTGTGTGTTTAGTTGCCAATAACAGCTATTATTCTGGTGAGAATAACCATTTATTTTTGTAAAAGATATATTGTTAACTAGCATAGCTGTTATTTCTGTTCTAATAAGAATTATGCATTTACTCCTTGTAATTGTTGAAAGTGTAAAAGACACATAATTATCTGGTGAATTAGCATTGATGACAAAGTTATTTTCACTCAAAGCGTTATTACTATTAGAATAGGAGAAATCTAGGGAAATTTTAGAAATCTTTTATAGATTACAGAAATTCAAAATTTGAAGTTTAACTTTTTGATATCAACCGTGTTATTTTTCTCTAGTTACATGTTATCGTCTATTTGGTTGCTGGCCTGGCTGTTTCACACATCTTGTTAAGCAAAACACTGTTGTCAAGTTGTTTTTAGCCATTGTTCGTCACATAGTTCCAGTACTACTTAAGTCAAGTAATGAATTATCATGAAACTTCTGAGTTAGTATTCCTCGAAAAAAAAAACTAATATTATATATCTTCATGAAATGGTAAATAACAAATTAAAATGTGAGTTCCTGCTTTCTTTACGAATATCTGTTTGCACTACATGTATTATGTTTCCATACTTAAGTTTGCAATGATCCAAATATCCCTCATGTACAAACTTCCATCTAGTGCAGATATTTTCACACCTGAAAGCATTTTCTGATCTGCATTGTTCAAAATTCAGTTGTGAATGTTGTCATTTATAAATTTTGTTAATACTTTTTCTGTTAATATTTTCTAGTCATTCTAATTATTTAATTTTATCCCTTGCTGTTACTTGTTGCAAAATACGTATAAAACTGTAGCATTCACAGAGGTGATGGGCCTTATGCAGAGTTGTGTGAGGTATGATTAGCGTCATACTAAAAACCTGACTACTGTAGGAAATATATGTTAGTAGGACGCTTTTGTATGGCACTAATCACGCGTCAAAACGACTCCGCATAAGGCCCGATATTTTTTCAGATATAATAACTCATTGTAGAATGAGAAATTGTATTTTAGCTATGCTGCTAGTGAAATAATTAAAGTGCTGAGCATTGTGAGACCCACCACCAAATCCAGATTAAAATTGAGGTAATGAGCATATTACTTTTCAATTGATCTAACATATTGAGTCATCAGTGGAGTAATTCAAATCTTTTTACAATCTATTTTATGATTTGCATACTAACATGTTCACTTGGTGTTAATATTTTTTTCTGAACGATTATTATCATTACTAATATTACAAAACACTAGTGCAAATCCCGGGGAAGTGAGGGGAACATGTCCCCTCCAATCTTAGAACTGGGGACTGTCCCCCCAAATAACCCGATTTGAAGTGTATTTTTTCGGGAAAAATGTGATGATTTGTGTCCGATTACCACAAAGAGAAGTGAGATAAAATTTATGTCCCCCAGAATAAGTCTTAAATCTGCCCGACTCCCAATGTTGAAGACAACTCTGCTTCCTGATCCTCCACACGATTGTTTTTCGACTTAACAAACATTTTGAGCATCGCTTGAAAAAAGAAAAGAAAGAAAAGAAAAGAAAAAGAAACGGTCTTACTTCTCCTCCTTCCCCAATGTAGAAGATAGATTTGCGCCGCTGTTACAAAATATACTTCCGAAATTGATATACGAGAAGTGAAAGTACAAACACATGCCTACTCTATCACAGTTATTACGGAAAGATCACTATTTCTAAACGATATGGGGCAACTCCAATACAATGTTGCCAGTTTCATAAGTACAAATTTCCGGTCCTAAGCCATGCAAATTCACAATTAGATCCAATATATTCCGCCACTTTAATAGATACTTTTTTTGGTATTGGGGCATGCAGCGACGCATGTCTAAGTGCCAAACCATTAAAACATTAAAGGCACTATTTCGTGCTGGCTTGCGTCATTGCAACACAAAATTTGCTTCTCTGATAAAACTAAACACTTGCGCAAACCGCGTCTGCGCATCGGCAAAATTAGGTTTCCATTAGTGATATGCTGTAGAAAATTAAAATGTCACGTCAGGACTGCAGAATGTCTTACCGTAATTGTGTCATGAAAAGATGAAAATAAAAATATATATACTAGATTCTCAAAACTAATACTAGAGAATTAAATATTTTTTGTAAGTATCAGATTTCGAGAGAATTTTAACAACCGATGCCTATCAACAATAAATCTCTAGTCAGTCTATGAGCATGATTAGCACATGTAACAAAAGACAATATTAAAGGAACAGAAGAAAACATAGAGGCAAATTAAGCATTTGCGTTCTCACTTATTACAGTTTCTAATTAAGCTTTCTATAAGTATGCTTGTTTCGTGACGTTTAGCGTCTCTTTTCAGCTCAGAGGCTATACGAGACGAGAACTTAAAGTTATAAGCTGAAATCTGAATCGCTGTAATGCGTTCAAATGCTTTCCCACCGGGAATCGACCCTGGAACTACATATGTCAAAAGGTGTGTGTGCTAGTCATTACACCAACAAATAGTTTTTGCATAAGTATGAAAAGTGCGTATTATACAACAACTATGTATGTCTATCTATCTGTTGACAGCCATCAGAGCAAGAGAAATCATTTGCATATGGTTCCTACACTTTACCCATTTGGTTTCAATATTAGATTTTTAAGCTTTGGAAGTCTAATACAGTTCTATAATTAAAACTCAACTCGTTGTTATCGAACCTGAGATGACTGAATCTTGCAATTATAACTAAATACTTTAGCCGTATTTAATTTAATAGAAAGAATCAATAAAATATATTTAATCTATTCATCATGGATACAATCCACTTTTGAACAAACTCGTTTGTACAAATCCAGAAAATCTAGCACTTATTCATTTACAGAACAAATACCCGCATACCACAAGATGTCCACAAAACGTCTCTTTGAGTATTGCACAGGTCTCACACTTGTCATGCACTTGTCATGCAGACCCGTAACATAAACTTTAACCCTTAGAGAACCAAGCTATTTAATACCCACGAAGTGCCAAGCAGGGTACAAATTGAACCCCAGCGTATTTTTGTTGTGATATGTGTTTTGTCGTGACAAATTTAAAATCATTATTTTCATCAGTTTGGTAGTCAATTTCTTCTACTTAATTCTTAATATAATCATCATCAGATGAAGAATCATATGCAAGAAGTCCAGATTCTATTCCTTGTTAGGTCAGGGTTGCACAGTTCATTCTGGAGCTTTAGCTACCCACATAGCACAAGTACGTCCACGGGATGTCCGATACTGAGCCCACAAGGGACGACGGGCCATCCCGGGATTATCCGAATGTGCTCCCGGGACATCCACAGGATTTCCGCGGGAGATCCAGATGTCTGCTAATATCCCGGGATACGGGATATTCAACGGGACCACGAAGGGATGTCTATTGGTTTTCCCTCGGACCTCCTGTCCCATCCGGGACGTCCATTGGACATCCTACATGGGAATCCTTCAGGACGTCCCATGCAGGACATCCATGGGATGTCTTCTCATTGTCCTGATAATCCCGGGAACCGAATGGGATGATTGGGATCAAAATGGGACATCCCAGGGACGTAGTGTGCTATGTGGGTAGCTGTTACACAACAATAGTCAATGCCAAGTGACGATTCCAATGCTTGTTAATGTAATATTAGATCATTCTTCTGAGAATGTATTATTTTACGAAGCAGTAGTGCCAACCGAAATGTTGAAAAATGCGCATTGCAATAATTTAAATTATTTTCAGAGTGTCGAGTGGAGTATATTTGGAATTCCACTCGAAACGAAAACTAACACTTTCTATACAAAAATTATCTCATTGCTATATTCTTCATTAATTTAAAGTCATCTATAAGAAAAATAGAAAACTAACAACCATTACTTACAGAGCTATCATAGAAAAATATAAATGGGTTACAATTTGTACCCCGCTTTTGCCTTCCTATAGTTAAGGGAAATGAAAATGTCCACAGGATTTCCCTTGGAGCCGAAGAATCGTCTTGTGGTTATTCCGAAAATAATCCGGAAATGTCACACGGAAATTTTGTTTCAGGGACGTGAGAAGATATTTGGTTTCCATAGTTTCACTGACAAATAATAGTATCCATACGTCTCTAGACTGTCATCTCTTGAACGTCCATCAGATGTCCCTTTGCTATAGGATTAGTTACGAGTATGGTATTGCGCCGACAACATTCATCAAACAACTACCATATTTCTAGAGAAATGAAATCTTTTAAATGAAGGTCATGCTATCTTGCAATGATTTTAGAACTATCAAAAGTATAAAGCAATAGAAATCGCCAATCTTATGCCTTACCTTATATTATTAATGTAAAGTAATCTCCTACGAATCCATACGATTGAAAATTGACAACAATCAGGGCTTCATGTCCTTATGGAATGTCACTGCTCATTATAAAACTGTTTGTGATTCCTCGTTTACTTCAAATGCACATATTTCTTTGTTGTTTTGTGAAACGGTAACCTTGGACTCTTGCTGTTGTCCATCCATTTGAATACACAGGAAACGGAGTGCTATGAAAACGCAAGTCTCTATATACAGGATTTGAAATGTCTCCAAATGTGATTTATATCTGTCATGTAATACACGAACACTAATATATTAAAAGTTGAGCATAATATGCATACTTCTAAATACGAGTAGATGGGAATAGATTTCCTTTTTGAATCTCTAAGACCGGTCATCATTACTCACCTACAAGTCATTTGCCATAAATTTAAAGGCTCCGATATATTACTGCTTCACTTATCTTTTGTTTTAAGAATTAGCTTGTTTATTGTCAATTCCTGTAGTTTTTGTTTTCCTCCCTCTTTTATCTTCTACTATACAACCTATCAGAATCCTAATATTTTTTTCTTCGCAAATACTATCCACACAGCTTCCTTTCCTCTCTTTAACTATCTTCTCTTGTGCTCTTCTGTATCCTATTCTTGCTGATACCTCATCAATGGTTTCTCATTCCACTTGGGCAATTTTCTGCTATCTTCTCCATACCCATCCATATTTTCTATTCTTCCAGCTACGTTTCATTTCTCATTTGCAATGTCCACGTTTCTTCTCCAACGTTTCTCACGAAATGTTTAGTATTCAGAATATGTTCTTCTTTCTAAAAACTTCTTCCGCCATTCCTATCCTTCTTTTTATCATTTCTCCTTCACATTTCAAATATTTACTAGCAATGTTTGTCTCCTTCCTGGAGGCTTCTTTCGCTATTAATATTCTTGCTTCTATTTCCCCATCATATTTCAGATCTTTGTTAATAACTAGGAAAATGAAAAACCACGCGTATTACTAACGAAGATGTAACATAATGATGAGTCAACGAAAAGGCTAATGTCATTTACCGAAAATAAGGTAAAAATGAAATGATATGAAACCTGTAAGTTTTACGTCCCACGTTTATGTCGGCTAGGCTAAAGGAGACGCTGATGAAGAGAAATTAAAGAAATGATGGAATGAAGAAAGTGGTAGAACCCCGAGGAAACCGATGCAACACAAAATTCACTTGGCGCGAGCTGGGATCTAACCAAGGACCCCATGCAACAGAGGTGAACGCTGTACCACTGATCTACCGCGGCCTTCGAAAGTAGGGAAATAGTTTTTGCTTTACAATCATGAAATCGTGGGTTTGAATCCAGTGGCTGACCAATCTTACTGAAGTTTTACCAGGTTTCTTTCCTCCAGGTTTCTTTCCACGAACCGAGCCTTTAACATATTCCGGACGGCAGTGAAGCTTTTCTACCATTAGACGAGCTGCGGGCTATGCTCGCATGCACTATTCTTTCTTATTGCTATGGAACGATGGACCACGCTCGCAAATCGTTTAGTGTATTTGTGAATTGTGGCTACATAGTTCAGACACCAAGCGCTATATGGCATGGGTATTCAGTTATTGTCGAAACTGAGCTGTAATTGTACCTTTGTGGGAAGGCACGGTTTTTCCTTTAGCTTGTGAGAGTAGCGTCGAAATTGTTAGATGTTGATGAAATTGTGGTCATTCTGCACAATGATTCTGATTCTGCTTTTGTTGTGAGCTATTTGTCTCACGTTGTGTATTTTGTGGCTGTTTTACAACTGTAAGTTACATATTACATGCATATAGGGTATTTCTAATTTTTTTTGTTATACTGTAATTTTTTTATCGATTTGCGAAATTAATATATTCATTTAAAAAGTGAGAAAATAAATATCAAATGTTGCATGTTATACACCTGTGTAAAGAGGAAGTTCCTTAGATTATAGAATGGTACAATGAACCCTCGTGGGGAATCAAAAATTGTCCGCTATAGAGAGGTGTCCGCCTTAAAGAGGTTTCAATATTTTCTTATGCAAATTAATAAACAAGGTAATATGCAATTAGAAAAAATATATTTTGCATGAATCACGTATTTATGAATATTACCAAAATGTTACTGTTCCTGCATTATTTTGCGTCATTCGATTCCCTATGTTCGAGGCACAACATGGGAGTAAGATGTTATAGTTCTCTGCTCTTTACACTTATCGCTACTTACTACGTTTTTGGTGTGTTGCTTTAATTTATGATGTAATTGCAGTCCAGTAATGACTTTTTTAAAGACAATATGCGTACCCGTGGTCAAAAATACTAAAATTGTCTTCTGCTTCGTTAGAGATTCCAGCGGGACGGTATAATGATGTGTCATCCCAAACAGTGGGCAATTGTCAATCACTTTTGTTTCTGAAAGAGGTTGGGTGGGAGTGGAATGCAAGCAAAGGACATAAGGGTGTTGTGAAACAGGGTACCTTCCTCTGGATTGCTGAACAGACAGTTGAGGAGGCAAAATGTTGTCAGACCTTCATGTTCTTCCTTTGTGACCTACGTATGAATGACTAAAAGTGTATTTTTACTGTACTTTTCAACTTGTTTCTAGAGAAAGTGTCCGTAATACAGACTGTCCGTGTCCGTGTACGCTTGCCAATATGCTTTTTCCTATTACAGTATTTAGGGATTACAAAATATGTCCGTTATGGGAGGTGTCCGCTTTATAGAGATGTCCGCTAGTGGAGCTTTCACTGTATAATAAATCACATTGTGTTGAAAACTGTATTTTCTACGAATTGTTTAAAATATGTCAAAAAACCGTCACTTACAAAGAAAAAACCGGTACTTAAAGGCCCGTCCGTAATGTTTGAAATATATTCGGTTGAAATTGTTATTCATTGCTAAATATTACAACGATCTGTGTTATTTGTCCTCGCGGCTGAACCTGTAGAGATTATTAAATAAAACATTTTATGAAGTCCGCATGATCATTGATCATTATTGATACTAATCATCATTAATGATCATCATTAATCATTGATTCTTATTGTTTACAACTCTCATTAAGTTTATAATAAGATAGAAATAGGTGAAATTAGGGTTTCCATCTCGCCTAAAATCTCAACAATTCTCTCATCTGTGACCGTTGATAATATTTGTGTAGAAGAGATTAACTTTTACACAACATTATTGCTTCGCGAACTTTTACAGTAACATTATTACAATAAGTTTACAGAATTTTAGGGTATGATTTTTACAGCATAATAAATTCATTAAAGATCTTTAAATTAATTTGCATAAGCTTGACGTTTGTCCTTAAGTGATCCTTAAGTTTGGAGAAGAGTCAAAAATCGAAGGGCGCAAGATCCGGACTATAGGCAGGATGAGACAGAATGTCAACAACACTTTGCCAGCAGATGGGACAAGTTTAAATTTTTTGGCGGAGGAAAGGAGTGTAGTGGTACTCCATTGACTGGTGCTTCGTTTCCGATCGTTATAATGTATCCACGACTCATCACCGGCGATGAATGTTCCTGGGCGCACAACCTTGTGCGGTTAGAAATTCATTGACAGCCCGTCTTTGCATTGCTCCATTACTCTCGAACGAGAAGAGACAAGAAGGTGAAACAAGTGACATTTTACAGATTAAACACCACTGCATTAATGAAAAACAGTTCAGAACGTTTTCAATACTATTGGCCAAGTAGTAGGCTTGGAGGCAATACTTTCTGAATCACCCTCGTAGTAGAGAGATTACAGTGGGGATGTAACGTATTAATTGACTGCAGAAAACTGCTTCCCAGCGTCTATTGCGGGTTTTATTGTATAGTGAACAACACTTAAACCGGAAATAGTTGATGTCGGCCACTTCTGGTTTGAATATGACCTTCCTCAGTGAACTCAATTCCTAAGTCTTGACGCTCTGCACCATGGGCGCCAATTTCTCTGTAAATTTGGGGGGAAACCCATTCAGATGCAGAAGGCATAATATATGAGTATTTTAAGACAAATTGCATTCAAATTATACCAAATATTGTATATTCATAAATACAATGCGGGGGCCTATATCAGTTTTGGGGGCCCCTTGGGCCCCCCAGGATCGGCGCCTTTCTGACCAAATTCGGTGGCAATTTCATTTACTTCCTGAGATTTCTTGTCTACCGGATAGACGGACGGATACACACACAAAATAAATATGAAAAGGATTTTTAGTAAACCAAGCTCCTTGAGAACTGATCATTTTCTCCCTCCCAAACACGGCTCTTAATATCTCCGAAAAGAAAAAAGAAAAAATGTTGTAAATGTTACAAATGAGAATTGTCTGTAATGTGTATTTTGGCAAATCAACACAAGAATTGTAAAAAAGAAAATGTAAACTACAGTTGTTTCTTACGAATTTCTATAATAATAAAACCATGAAAGAAGAAGTCGAAGCCATTTTCGTTTAGTTGCTCTTTTAATTACTTCCTTTACTGCACGGAGACGCCTTCTTGGGATTAAGGACGTGGTTTCTCCATCTTGTTGTCACTTGGAGTAATATCACATAAGAACTAACATTAACGGAATGAGATGCATTATCTCAGGGTGACGAGCACTTTGGACTTGATCGCGTAAACCCACTGAAATCGCCTTCTCGACATTACTTTCATTTGCGAGCGACTTAAATCTTACAACGACTCGCTCTCAGTTTGTGAGACATCGCTGGACTCACTGTTATCTTCCATTATTCCAAGAGCACAGCTTTTTTTTTTTTTTATCATCAAACATCAACTGTTGTAAACTTTATATTTAACACAAACTTTTTTGCTATCTTCGTTTCCCAGATAGGAACTTCGTTTCGAGTTCTCAGAGTTTTTTTTTAAGAATTAAATGAAACTCAGGATTTTAAAAGCTACTGTTAACATCAACGAGAGTATAATCAGAGAAATAACCTTCTTTTTATTAGATATCAAGGAAAATCATGCGACATAATAAGCATTGCGAGATATAAAAAATATTTGCCTTGCTTCTCACACTTACGAGGTAAAGTCAAAAAGTAAAAGGACTTGCCATTACTCACACTAGGGTTTGGTAACACTGCTAATATCAGCGCTGAATTAGTGTCGTCTGCAACACTTCTACGCAACGTGTCACTCTTATTCCCGCGTCAGTCGTTGGAGTGTAGCAGACCGTTAAACATAGCAGCTCCATTGTCGATCTGCACCAAGGAGGAAATGAGGGTATTATTATTCGCTTTTTGTATGCAGAAGGTGTGAAACCTGCGGAAATTATTCGTCAAATGCAAGCACAGTATGGTGATAGCTGTTTATCGCGAAGCAAGATCTAGGAATGGATAGAGCGTTTCAAACAGAGAAGAAGTTCTTTATGTCACGAGGAAAGATCGGGCAGGCCATCGACGTCAACGACTCAGGAAAATTTGAAAGTCGTTAAGGATATGGTGATGGAAAGCAGATGAATCACAGTGGACGAAATCGCCAATGCTTTACATATCAGTCATGGTTCAGCATATTCCAACTTACACCAGCAACAACGCTCAGGGGAAGAAGATTCGTTCGAACAGTCAAAAGCAATCATTATTATTATTATTATTATTATTATTTTTTTTTTTTTTTTTTTTTTTTTTACAAGTAAGACCTGTTTCAAGATGCCCATTTTGGACTTTTTGTTAAATATTTTCAAAACTACCTCTGGTTGTATCCAAATCCACTTGGAGAACAGTTATGGAAATTTACATTTATTTACGTTTCATACTATCGATAAGAAATTAAATTTCAATTCATTACAAATTATGTTTTTGAAATGTTCGAAATGGGTGATAGCATTAATTTCCAGTAATAATTGCAAAATTTTGTAATTTTACTCTGTATTTGACCACACAAATGGCATTTTAATTTCAATTCTTTTACTTTTTTTTTTTTTTTTTGGTAAAATCTTACGGAAATTCAGAAGATGCCTTCTTTGCTAATTTCTGAATATTGATCGATGGAGTTAAAGAACATGTTTAATGTTTGTACTTAAAATCGAAAATATAGTTTGGCTACTACATATGTTTGATATTATAGTAATTACTCAATTTCTTAATGAAAGATCTGAATTTAAGGTTACTTATTATTAATTAACATATTAAAAATACACTAACACACAAACACAAACACACACATACACACACACACACACACACACATATATATATATATATATATATATATATATATATATATAGCCATGGAAAAATTAATAGCAACTTCTTGGAATTTTACACATTTAAAAGGATTTCAAAGAAGATTCTACCTAAATATGGACAAACATACAATGATATATACATCAAATTAAAGGAAATTTTATGTAGAATCCAAATCTAATCACAGAAGTTACGTATCTTTACAACATTTGATGATATTCAACAAAATGTGTGGGGACGGAAACACAAATCCGTCATGCTAAATGTTCATTTAATGAATGACTCGGTGTTGCTTTCAGTGAGGTCCGCGCTCGATAAGGTAATCCACGTTCCAAGCTTGCAGTATGGTTTCTGCTTCCTTACTTGTTGTGTAGGTGACCTGGGTTACGTAATTGTGTTATTCTAGTACTGTTACTTTTACTGACAAATTTGAAAGATAGTTTTATCCATAAATATTGATTTACCGTTTATAAATTATTGATATCGGACATCGACATGGGTAAAACGTGTGATATTACACCACAGAAAGCCACTAGAATTAAAACATTAACTGAGTGTGGCAAAAAGTAATGTTGAAATAGCCCGGATTATGCAACTGCATAAAAGTACAGTGTGTAGACAGCTGGCCAAGACTCGGGAAGCAGGGTGCATAAAAAGTGGAAGAATTGGCAAATGTGGTCGAAAAATGAAATCCTCACCTAGACAGAACAGTGCACCGCGATGGTTGTGTCCTGCAGACAGGTTTGAGTCATCAGCAAATCTTGCTAGAAGTTGGAGGGAAACATCTGGTGTCGACGTTTGTCCGCGAACGGTGAGAAACAGGTTTAAGGCAATGGGTTTGCGTTTACATAGAGCTGTCAGGAAGCCGTATCTTACACCGGAACAACGTAAGAGGCGCGTACAGTGGGCCAAAGGCCACAAAGATTGGACAAGTGATCAGTGGTGCAAAGTTCTGTTTAGTGATGAGAAAAAAAAGGTAATAATTCACGCACTAGAGTTTATCGCATTAATGGTGAAGCACTTAACTTTGTGTACTGTAAAATCTTCTAGGTACTCTACCCAGTCTAACGATTTGGGGATGTTTTTCTTTTAGTGGAATTGGTAAAATTTACATTTGTGATGGCGTTGTTAATGCACAAACTTATAAACGTATCCTTGAAACGAGAATGATACCTGCCTGTAGAGATTTATTCAATGGTGGTTCCTTTGATTCTTCAAGACGATTCTGCCCCCTGTCATCGTGCCAGAGCTATAAAAGACTATACGCTGTCCTTACGTCATGTTACCCAACTTCCTTGGCCTGGTAATTCGCCCGATTTAAACCCAATTGAAAATTTATGGAGTGTTTTGAAGGATAAGGTTCGTGCAAGACAATCTACAACGAGAGCGAAGTTAATTCAAGCAATAAACGACGTCTGGCAACACTGCATTTCAATAGAGACACTACCAAACTTAGTAAACTCCATGCCACAACGATGCAAAGACGTTATTACTAAGCGTGGACATTAAATCAAGTATTAGCTTGAGCCTAAATCAATTGGGTACGCTTCACTTAACAATTGACGTCATATTTTGTTAAGTATCATCAATTGTTGTAAAGATACGTAACTTCTGTGAATATATTTGGATTCTATATAAAATTACCTTTGATTTGATGTATATATCATTGTACGTTTGTGCATATTTAGGCAGAATCTTCTTTGAAATCCTTATAAATGCGTAAAATTCCAAGGAGTTGCTATTAATTTTTCCATGACTGTATATATATTAAATATGTGTATATGTTTTGTATGTATGTAGATAGATAAAAATATCACACAACTAGATACGGATATACAAAAAATATCCTGACGTTACAAGTAGTTGATGTGAGAAATTATCCCAATAAATTCATTGAGATTGAAAGCATTCCACATATCAATGGAATAAGAAAATTACTCTTGTCCAACATTCTTTCTGCTTGCTCGTTCGGCGCCCTCTTGCTATCAGCGCCCAGAGCAACGGCCCTGTTTGCCCTCCCCCCGGAACTACGGCTCTAATACTGTATTATCGTGGTTACTAATTTAAGTATACCTAATATGTAACATCTGGCACCAAAAAAAACTTCTGCGTTAAAATTTGATGTGAATACTTTGAACAGTATGGTTTCTAGGTGACTGAATATGTTTACGTAGAACAAACGAACGGGCAGCATAGTCCCTAGGCGAGTGAACATATTTACATGGGACAAACGGACGGACAGTATTGTCTCTAGGCAACTAAACATATTTATATAGGACAAATGGACTGACAGTATGGTCTCTAGGTGACTGAACATATTTACATAGAACAAACGAACGGGCAGCATGGTCCCTTGGCGAGTGAACATATTTACATGGGACAAACGGACTGACAGTATGGTCTCTATGCAACTAAACATGTTTATATAAGGACAAACGGACTGACAGTATTGTCTCTAGGCAACTAAACATGTTTATATAGGACAAACGGACTGACAGTATGGTCTCTAGGTGACTGCACATATTTACATAGAACAAACGGACGGGCAGCATGGTTCCTAGGCCTGTGAACATATTTACATGGGACAAACGGAGGGACAATATGGTCTCTAGGCAACTAAACATGTTTATATAGGACAAACGGACTGACAGCATGGTCTCTAGGCAACTAACATGTTTATATAGGACAAACGGACTGACAGTATGGTCTCTAGGCAACTAAACATGTTTATATAGGACAAACGGACTGACTATGGCCTCTAGGCAACTAAACATGTTTATATAGGACAAACGGACTGACAGTGTGGTCTCTAGGTGACTGAACATATTTACATAGAACAAACGGACGGGCAGCATAGTTCCTAGTCGAGTGAACATATTTACATGGGACAATCGGACGGACAATATGGTCTCTAGGCAACTAAACATGTTTATATAAGAGAAACGAACTGACAGTATTGTCTCTATGCAACTAAACATGTTTATATAGGACAAACGGTAGAAAAGGTGGAACTATTTTTAGTTTACAAACTGTGCTAAATGTCATGGTATATGAAAAATGGTTTAAACATTTACTTTAGAGCACCGTATCTTCAGTGTGTCGAATTCGATTCATTCTATGAGCTTTCAGACCGGGTATCAAACGCATGTCTTTCATTTAACGCATCTAATAATCAATGTAATTCGTTTATCGCATGTTTTTCATTTATTGCTAATCCCTATGCAATCCACATTTTCGCATCCCAAAATAACAATCTCCGTATCTCTGTAATAGGTAACCGAACTTAAAATCAATTATCTCTTCATTCAACAAGTAATAACTCGATTGGATTTGATTTTAAGTGTTTCAATTTCCGAAATCGGTAGTTAGTACGTTTCGAAAGTGCAACCCATAAATCCCTTACCATAAAATATTTTTCACCTACTTCGCATTTTGTTTTTGTTGTTGTTGTAGGGTGATGCTGATTGTTTATGTTCATTATTTTTAGCACGGAAAATATTCGGTATGCATAGCATATGTACGAGATAAGCCGATAGATATGTGCAGTCTTTTAATCGTCGGTAGGTAGCCTGTACGGCTTTCTGTTTCCGCAAGCCGATAGATGTCATCATTGTCTTCGATTGTGATGGATTTCAGCATCATCACTTCAGTTCACTTTGTGCGTTGCGAAGAGCACATGGCTTTGCCACTGTCCGTTTTACACCACAGAACAAGTTTCATTAACCATTTCAGCTCCATAGGAAATCTTCAGTACAATACGAGAGCAATGTTTTGCGTCGGCGAAGTGTTTACCAGGGGATTGAAAAGTTCAAAACCGATCTTATCTTATGTTCTCCTTCACGCTTGTTTAAAATTTTTGAACTTTTCAATCCACTGGTGAACACTTCGCCGACGTAAAACATTGCTCTTGTATTGTGCTGAAAGTCTTAGGGATGCAGTAAATCACCACTTATGCTGTAATCATGGGCGGCGATTAGGGGGGGCAAAGGGGGGCAGTTGCCCCCCCCCCACTTTTTTGAAATGACCCATCAATGTATATAATTTCATTTGGAAATATGAAGTTTTTGTATGTATTAATGGCTCATAGAATAAAAATGGTGCCATAAAGTATTTGCCGTTCTGTGAGTACGTATTGGTTGTCTTCCCGTACAGTGTAGAAAGCTACATTAATTGCGTTTTAATTGCCACGAAAAATGGCCTAAAAATTAACCTATTGGAGTGCCACAATTCGAGTGTACTTTTATTTCTTCTTACAAGGGCTCGATATATTAGTCAGTTGCTTTAGAACTAAATGAGATAACATTTCGCAAAAAAAGAAGTTTTTCACAAGCAGTGTTTCTTTCAGAAACAATGTTCCGTGGCGCACACTTAGTATTCCGGGGGGAGCACTGCTGGTACTATTCTATTTATTATTATATTATAGACGTATTATTTTGGTCTCGTTCAGGGGGTAGGATACTCTCAGAACTTTGGGGGCCAGTGCCTCCCAAAAGCATGTCTGGAAGAAACACGTTCACAAATTATTCTTTAATTGCACAAAAATCGACAGTTCCTAAAATGTTTTCTTCTTTCTAATGGTAAGGAATATTTTGATTTGATTTTTTAAGTTTAACATCCCGTTCAGCAGTGAGGCTATATCAGCAGTGAGGACCTACTGATTAACGTGGAATACAAACTACATGAGCTCCCGCCATGAATCGAACCCGTGTCAAAGGCGCGGCATTGTTTTGCAGTGTAATATATGAATTTAGGGGTATACATACTGTATACAGTTTTATATATACAATTAAATTTAGTGAATTCAACATAATTCTAGGTTTTAGGTAGGGATGCGCACGAGAAGAGTCGAGACAGAATTTTCCTGACAAAATTCGAGTCGAGACACAGCTCTTCCAATAGAGAAGAATACATTTTTCGAGTCGAGACATCACTTTTACAGCACATTTTCGAGACGAAACATCCTCAAATCTTGTCTCAACTCCCTAGTTTTAGGATTATTTTGCATAACTGGAGTGTGGAGTGATTCTAAGTATTGTTGAGTTTTGATGTATTCCAAGAAAGTGAAAACTGTACCTAATGGCAACGAACATTTTTCGGGAAGCTGCAAAAGTATTTCTTTAAGTGTCGCAGCATATGCTTGTAGTATTTACTGTTTTTCTAAGAGTAATAACATGTAATAACATGCATGGAATTAAAAATATAAGTTGTTCATTAATTCCCAGTTTCAATATAACTTTTGCGAAACAAGCCTCATTTTTCAAGCCTCATTTTGATTAATATTATCCTTTCTGTTTGTTTTGCGAATTTATCAAATAAGCCCCTAATCTGACCACACAATTTTCCAGACAGAATTTTAAGATGTTCATGAGCAAGGAATCAAATCTCTTCTTATACCTTCGTTGTTTAAGAGTACAAAGGGCTAGTATCTACTTGCGTTGCTCTTGTCAATTTACTTAGTAAAATATGAAACACGATATTTGGTATTTTAACTTGAAAATACAGTATCCTAATAGTTATACAACCTTTCGTCAAACAAAATGTTAGAAGCAACCAAAAAACTAACATTGATATACAAATATTGAGATCATGTCTTGCCCCCCCCCCACTTTTGACGTCCAACCGCCGCCACTGGCTGTAATTGTAACTGAAATAGCATATCTTGAGATGCTCAAGTGCTGTACATAGTCACTTTAATGCCACTATCAAGACAATCGCATAACTGAGCGTTTCCCAACCTTTTTCAACTTGCGGCACACTATGGGTGTAGCTTGAATTCTCGCGGCACACTCATAAATATTATTATTATTATATTTGTCAATGTAAAATACCGTGTTATTTATTTCTGTGATTACTGATCTTTTCACAGGGAAGAAAGCTCGATCACTGGTTTTCTCCCGTGCTAAATCATTATGCTTATTTTTCCTTCTAATTTAAAAACAAAAAACAATTACAATGAATTATAGGACTCAAGTTTAAAAATACACTTTCTTTTTCGAAAATTGTTTCCAACCTTTCACTAAGAAGAAAAGTCATTATATAACGAACGAATAAACAAATCTCTTTTACTTTTAAAACAAATGTAGGTAATTTTTTATTCATGTTTGCTTTATCGAAACGATTGAATGATGTTTTAAAATTTCAAGTAACGAAATAGTCTGCAACAATAAAGAAGCAATAATAGTCATAACAATGATAAGTACTTTTCTCGACATTAAAAATGTACAGAAAAATAACACAATATGAAACTTGTAATCTATTAACATGGTTAATATACGATACATTTTTTTTAAATATTATGTGAAAGTTAGAATTGTTCAATAACATTAGAAATGTATCAATGTTTCAATAACATCTATTGAAGGTTACAATTGTTTAATAATAATATATGCAGGTTACATTTTTTTAAAAAAATAAGTGAAACAAGTTGGTGCACGAAGCAAAATTAATGTGCAACTTGAGCTTGATGTTCTTTCTTACTATTTGTTTAGTTTAAATACCCCTGGTTTTGGGCTTTTCATCTGTATAAGTTCTTTATTTTCTTTTTGTATTTTGTCATTTTCACTTTTATTTTTAGATTTCACTTGAAAGTGAATTTTTTTATGGAACCTCAGCCCAGGCACGTAGCCAAGGGGTGGGTCCGGGGGGTCCGGACCCCCCTTTCGAATCCAGAAATGAAAAATATTAAGAAAGGATGAAATAAAAAGAGACGAGAAAAACATGAAGCAGCGTCAAAAATATGAGGCTACAGCAAATGTTTGGTTACTCTTTATTATCAGGAGCTTTGAGTGGAGGAAACCGGGGGGAGGGAGTTGATAATTGGTATTATTGTAACTGCATAGATAACATAGACTCTTTGTCTATCTGCATGGACAACATAGACTCTCAGGTAGAACTTAAGAAATGCCCACAATCACCAATAATATGAGCCATTTCGAATTTCGCGGCACCTCTAATCCATTTTATAAGATGTTTTTACTCCCGAAAGAGTATCTCGTTGCTATCCTTGATGGCATTAAACGAAGATAAGAAAAAGAAGAAGAAAGAAGACAAGTAGAACCGAGTTCGAATGACCTCGGAAGTCTATATCTTTTTCAATACTTTTTCATTTTCTTTTACTCAAGATTTCTTCATAGTTTTTTCTTCTTAAAATACTAACATATCCTCATTTTATTGTCCTAAAAGACCAATATGGATATATTGCCAGTAAAATAGTTTAGATTGATCAATCCCCTGATGTGTAACCACAGTATTTCGTCACGGACTCCCCTCCCCCTATTTCGAAATCCTGGCTACGTGCCTGCTCAGCCTGTTTCTTTTTATTTTTAATTTCAAAAGTTTTAAACACACATCGATGTGTTGAAAGTTACATTGCACAAAGTGAGAGTTCTCTCTAAATGAGCAAATTTTGTCACTTGAGATTAGGATATTTTCGTTTCTTCCCTGCATGCTTTTATTCAGCGCATTCAGTGTTTGGAATATTTCGGTAAAACAAAGTAACTTTATTGCACCAAGAATCATCAGTAAAGAAATTGGCATATTCACTTTCTTCTGACAGAAGGAATAGAAGTTGTTCTTTAAGTGCATAAAATCTTGACAATACACGAGTACCAGTGTGCCGCGGTACACCGGTTGGGAAACGCTGACATAACTCATTGAAATAACGGAATAATGAAGATTATTTCGCCGGGCCTACGTAAAACTGGATTTCCAGGGAAGTACAGTTGAATTGATTGAAGCAGAATGGTATTCATTGATGGGATTTGACTTCTTCAATAATAAATCTCCATTTCCTCAGAATAAGAAAGCGTTAGAAAAGTAATCAGAAAACCTAAATCCCCATACATCTCAGGAGAGTTCTGCTGAGAAAATGATTAAGCAGCATAGTTACATATAGCAACGGATGGATCTATTTTTATTAATCTCTAGTAAGTCATGGAAGAATAATATCTTGCGATGATGAAACGAAGATAAGGTAACGCGTCAATCAAACCGATTCCTGATAAACAAACTCTTTTATTTAGTCATTATGGAACAGCGAGGGAGGAAATGTGCTGAGTCTAATAAAAGAGCAGACGAAACATAAACTGATTGCTGGAATTCGTTTTCTCCAGGCGAAGGGCATAATGCAGCCGCAACTCTTCGACAAATCAGTCAGATTAGTGACGATTGTGTGAATGAACAGATAAGAACAGGGCGATCACGGGGATCTTGTTCAACACTAGAATCACTTCGTTATTGAAAGACGTAGAATCATTTCTGAACGTCTGCTGACTTTTCAGAAATTTCACTACCAGATCGCTTTGCCATTGTGACCGTGCGCGTGATGAGTTTCATAATTACTCACTGATCACAACACGTCTTAGTGACTTGGCAGTGCATTGGAGTTTTTGGAACGTTACTATGCAGAAGAGAAGGATATCTTGAACACAACTATTACGGGAGATGATGCATGGTTGCAGTACAAAACTATGGAGACGAAATATCACATACAACAGTGAAAGCATACTGCGTTCCTAGGCAAGCTAACGAAAACATAATACCCTTATCAGTAACAACAACAACAAAATAAACTTATGGCGATTGTATTCCGGGACCGTAGAAGGGTTTTGTCATGCGAATCTATGAAGCGCGGAATTGCTGTCCCTATAGGACCATAACACGAGACATCTCAATAAATGCGATGATGTGCTGAAGTGGTGCGGTGTAGTGTGGGTATGAACATAGAACAAAAGACGAATATGATCGTTGGGTGCTGTTTCTTTACATGGCAATATTCATACCCACAGCACAGCACAAATATAGGCACGTATGTAGACGCTGGAACTGAAGCAGCTGAACCACTTACCATATAACAACGACCTTACTCTCAGAGACTTTCATCACTTCATACGAATGAAGTTATGGTTGGTATAACAGAGGTTTCACATTGGCCAGAAGCCGAAAGCCAAATTAAATGATGTCTTAGTGATCAGATGGAAACCTTTCTTGCAAAGAGCATAGGAAAATTCGTACTAAGGTATGATGAATGACTTAATCAGAATCATAGTTATGTAGAAAAGTAACAGAGGGCTATACCTAGTGTTCTATACAATAGGTTTTGTATGTTCATATATGTTCCTTATTTTGAATTTAGCGTCCCTTTCAGGCTATATATGAGACGGGACCTACTGGTTAACGTAGAATCCGAAACACATTAGCTTCCGCTGGGAATCGAACCCGGGTCTCCCACGCCAAAGGCGCGTACGCTGAAAGCTTAGCCACGAAGGAGCACTATCATACTTTACCGAATAAATAACTCTCGTGTATTACAAGTAATGGTAGCACCCCTGAAGATTTAGTCAACCTTTCTGAGGAAACAACCCTGAACTCATCATTAATTTTATACTTCTTTAAGAATTAAGATCTTTAATGTTATACTAAACGGAAATTTCCAACGATATTCACCAAAAACAAATTTGACTTCATATTTACATACTAAAAATGATTGCTATAAAATAGAATAAAAACTGAAAAATATAAATATTGTTTATATTGGAATTCATCTATAAATACAGAGGAAAAGAAAAAAAAGAATTGCGCTGTTTGTTACATATTTATGGCCCTGAGCTACTGAATAAGCAAATAAATATTATTCTCTAAAAGTAATCTCGGGGCGGAGATCGATTGATTCGCGTTTGGGATTTTTCTCCCAATGAAGCCACTCCTTCCTTGTTTTGCCTTCGGGCTCAAACACTAATCTATTCTTCCGGGACGAATTTTTCAAACAGAAAAATGGAAAAGATATACCAGGAAATATACCGTATATATATATATATATATATATATATATATATATATATATATATCATATCACTAATTGAGGCTAGTCTTTCTGATTGATACAGCGTAAAAATAAAAGAAAATAAAATATAACAGCTAATTATTTGAAACACAATTATTTATATTACCTTCAGCGGAATTGCTGCAACGATGATTATTTAAAAGTCGTAGGAAACATTGTTCTGTATTGATTCTCGACTATGTGAATACATATGAACAAAACATGTTTTGCTTAAAGTCTCGGAAGTTTTACCAGTTCCTATGGCTGTTTTTGTTAAAATAGTGCTTTTCAAAAATTATACTAGTGTATTCGGCTAATTATACAAACAAAATAATTTGATCAATTGACTTCTTTTACTTTCGAGCAGCGAAAAAAAAAGAACGAAATATCGTGTCCGTGAAAAAAAAAGAGAATCAATTCGAGATTCCAACGGATTTAAAGCGTTTCATGGCATCTATGGATCGAGAAAGTTATTTTCAAACATCTGCTCATTCATTCGTCTGTGCACCCCTTCATTCGTCTCATTTAACATGTTCAATCGCTTTAGACCATACCGTCCGTCCGTTTGTCCTATGTAAACATGTTCCCAGCGGGAGCTCATGTGGTTCGGATTCCACGTTAATCAGTAGATCCACGTCTCATATAGCCTCGCTGCTGAAAGCGACTCTAAACTAAAATGAACTCAACCTATGTTAACATGTTTAGTTGCCTAGAGGCCATACTGTCTGTCCGTTTGTCCTATATAAATATGTTTAGTTGCCTAGAGACCATATTGTCAGTCCGTTTGTTGCATGTAAATGTGTTCACTCGCCTAGGAACCATGCTGCCCGTCCGTTGTCCTATGTAAATATGTTCAGTCACCTAGAGACCATACTGTCAGTCCGTTTGTCCTATATAAACATGTTTAGTTGCCTAGAGGCCATACTGTCTGTCCGTTTGTCCTATATAAATATGTTTAGTTGCCTAGAGACCATATTGTCAGTCCGTTTGTTGCATGTAAATGTGTTCACTCACCTAGGAACCATGCTGCCCGTCCGTTTGTTCTATGTAAATATGTTCAGTCACCTAGAGACCATACTGTTCAAAGTATTCGCATCAAATTTTAAACTTTTATAAGATCCACTAAGGGAGTTTTTCCAGGTCTCCCAAAGTAAGGGTGGTTTATTCACGTATGAAATTTTTTTTAAAAAACGTTTTAGTCGAAAACTGTTCTAACGATTTTATTTATATTTCATATATCAATATTTAATTAGTAATTCTAGACTGTGGTATAATCATTTATCTGGGAAAGATCTATGAGAGGGTGAGTCCTTTTCGGAAGATTTTCTCAAGATAGAGTCAAGCGATTTTGTTCATACTCCATATACAAGGTGGTAGGTAACTCCACCGACAAACTTTAGGAGGTGATTCCTTATATGAAATGAAAGAAAAAAGTTCTAATAACCATGGGACGAAAAACGTCTCATTTCAGAGTTATTAGCCGCCGAAAATCCGAAAATTCACGTTTCAAAACGTTCTACCTTAGAAACAACAGGACCGATCCCAAGCGGTTTAAGGAATTACAAAGGAACTAGTATGCGCTCTATCTAAATATCCATGTTCTACCGTGGTCCGTTATCGGCGAAACGAACTGTAAAAAGGAAGTTGAGGTATGGGGATACTCCTTTAAGTACTAATGGTGCGTTCGTTTTGCCAATAACGGAGGATGTTAAAACATGGATATTTGGTGTAATTTCTTAAGCCGCTTGGGATACGTCCTATAGTTTCTAAGGCAGGGCGTTTCGAGACATGATTTTTCGAATTTTCGGCGGTTCATAACTCTGAAAGGAGACTTTTAAAGACCTTTTCTTTTATCAGAACTTTTTTCTTTCATTTCATATAAGAAATCACCTCCCAAAGTTTGTCGGTGGAGTTACCTACTACCCTGTATATATATATGGGGTATAACATAAATGCATGGCCAAAAGTAACAAGGTGATTGCGAACATCCAAATAAATAAAAAATGTTCCTATAAACATGGGTCCGATGCCGCTTCGTTTCCCAGATACAGGGTGTTCAAATGTCAAGTCCCTCTAATAGCTCACTATAGAAAAGTGAATGGAAATTTTGAACATTACAAGAATAATACGATCACCTCGTCACTTTTATCCATGCATTTATGTTATATAAATGAAAGTCACTTGTGACTTTGTACCTCTTGTGGGGCTGCGGTGGCTCAGTGGTAGAGCGTTCACCTCTGGTGCATGGGGTCTCGGGTTCAAACACTGCTCCCACCAAGTGAACTTTGTGGTGGACAAACACCGTGTGCGTGGGTTTTCTTGGGGTTCTCCCGTTTCCTCCCACTTTCTTCATTCCACCATTTCATTCATTTCTCATAATCACCGTCTCCTTTAGCCTAACCGGCATAACCGTGGGACGTAAAACTCAAAGATTCCATTCCATTCCATTCGTATCTCTTGAACCACGAGACCAATCCCGATCAAATTTTTAACATAGATGAGGTTTGTGCCTTCGATGGTTTTTATCATTTCACTTTGACGGTGCAATTTAGAGGAGGGGGAGATATTTTAAAATGATCGAAAATGACCGATATTAGTGTCGAATTTATAGTCGTCTGTGTCACTGAGACGAACAGTGTCACTTCCTATACAGTTTAAATCCAAATTCACCGCTTTGTGCCCAAAATGAAAAGTATTCTCCCCGTGCGAAGAACGGGTATTCTACTAGTTCCTTGTAAATGTAAAAAAAAAAAAACAGTAGGTTTCCGATGTAGAATTACCGTAAAACTTAACTACTGTTATCAGCACTTCCTTCATATTGTTTATTCCATTTCAATTAATTAATTTATTTCATAAAGGAATATCTATTTCAATACAAAACAATGTAATGATCAACCAAGCTCACATTTTATTATTCACTATTAGAAAAAAAGTCATCCTTTGCCACAATTAAGTATGCAGCACTCGGCTTGAAATGAAACCAAACTCACGTCATTCTAACCAATTAACAGTAGACTCTTTCCCTAAGAAACTTTAAACCAATTACATTTTCTTAACTAAAAAGTATTGATTATATACTTTTGGCACACCCTGTATAATATTTCTACCATAAGTTCAGCAGCTACAACATAATAACCAGCGTATTTATAGCGTGTTTTAATGGTTATTGTGAGGTAACGAATTCCATGTAAATGGTTTTCGAATTACGTGGAATATGCAAGACAAAATCATGAAAATTGGTTTTGTGGCGTGTTGAATGGACAGCAGCTTGAAAGCCAAATGTATACATTGACCGCTTCACTCGTCCCATACGCCATAAAGGCCTTGTCAATGTCCATTTCAAATAATCCAATTATCTCTTTCAGGCTATTATTTTTAATTGCATATGAATATGCAGCTGCTTTGAAAGAATTGTATTCGAAGAGATATTGACGTGTTCAGAGTGACAATGCGCTACCAACATTTCCAACCCAATCGCTGACACCAAACACATTGATTGGTCATTAGCGTTCGGGTAACTTGTTCTATCGTGTAATGCTGCCTTTCCTTCTTCAAAATACGATGTATCCAATATTTCATTTGAGATATATTATTTGGAATTCATTGTAACAGAAATTCCACTGATATACAGGGTTTACCGTAGCATTTCATCATTAGAGTTATTTTCTATTGATGGAAATCCATTTCCTATAAAGTTAGAAATTTTCTTTATGTATGCCTATATACTCATCTTCCAATTACACCTAGTGGTCAGTGGAGTGACAACAGTACATGTACTGTCGGCACTGAAACTTGATGACAAGCTATCTTCCACCTAACGGTATCAGGCGTCCCAATTCCACCAATTACTATATGCCATGGTTTGACCACAAGCCGCGAGGGTCTAAACCGATCCAGGAGTTTAGTGAGACCAGGAAAGAGCACAAAGTCCCAGCTCAGCACACAAGCACAAAGTCCCAGCGTATCTCATATTGTGGCACAGGTAACACTCGGAACATCAAACCTTCTGGTCATCAGTGAATCTCTGATCAACCATTTCAACTTTTGTTGTGAATTCCTAGGCAATTTGCCGGCCCCCATTCTCCGGAAAGAACAAATCTTAAAAGCAACGATTTTAAGTATGCACCCTATTATGAATAACGAAGGAGAAGGAAACAGCACTTGCGCTCAGAAGGGCCTAAACACTATAAATACAACTTGTTGTGTCTTTTTTTTTTTTAATAATAATCTATTATGTTCGTGAAAGATACAGGAAACACACCCAGAGAGGAAAAATGGTAAAATGCTACGTTTTTTTTATAGATTTCAATATGGAGCTTCAATCTTAATATATCAGTTTGCAATTCCAGTACAACTTGCTATTTTATCTTTATATATGGATTTTGCTTCTCCATTTGTTAAAACAAAAATTGAAAAGCTTGTTTCCACCTTCAATGATAAGGAACTTGTTTGTGACAAAGACAAGACTAGTTTACATATCAAAACTGGAATAACTAACTAAATGGAACAGATGTTCGCTACTGTACGAGAATTGAGTCCTTGTATTTGACAACAATCAAGCAATTCATGTTAGGATTTGTTTAACCATTTGCTTTAGCACTACCCATGTGACCTTAAACGAATGGGATCTAAAGATGATTTATGAATGTAGTATTCAAATAGGAGGTTAGCTTGGTAAATTTAACTATCATCATCATGAAATCTGTTTCCAACAAGAAATATTTATTTTAAATAATATCGTTATGGTAGATTTTGCCGCCCCTCGAAAATTGGCGGTCCGCTCAAATGCACATGTTATACATATGGCAAAGCAGGCCCTGGTCGTGAATGGTTCCTGTCTCTTAAGATTATGTTGCAAATTTACTTGCGTAACTGTTGAGTTACTAGTTACCATTACTAATGAGCTAAGAGAGATTTGCGCTACTCTCAAATAAGCGAATTGCCTGTGCCAGTAATACACGCCATGCCTCTGGCCCAACACCGTTCACATGAATAACAAAAATAACATCAAGAGAAATTTGTATGTGGTTCTGCCTCACGAAATGAAAGCAGGTTTAGTGGTACTTTTTATCACTTGGACTTACTTTGATTAAAGCCTTATTACTTAAAAGTTTGCTATACACTGTAGCTCAGAAATATGTTTTTTGAGTTTCACTATTTGATCAATACCATTTTTCCACAATTTGCACAAATTTTATACTCTACCATCATTAAGTTTATTCTCACAAAACAGGGTACCCCGGTGTAACACACCGATCGTGATAAGATTGCACAGACATAAAGAACATCTAAAAAGAAGCGACAAGATTTTTTTTTTATATCGGCCAACAAGCACATTAAAAGGGTCAAATAGGTGCATAAAAACGTGGCCAAAATGAGTTTATGTGGAATATTGCGAGAACGAAAAGAGATATCAGAAAAGGTTAAATGTACGAAATACTACTCATAGTCTACGCAAGGCAATGAGGTAGAACGCATCCATGCGAAGAAAGCAGAACATCTGGAAATGGACCAATCACGTTTACAACATTGTCGCAATGTTGGCAATGAGAAGGAAGTGAGTGATGAGGTTGGCAATAAGAAAGAAGAAACGAAAACAGAAAATACGTGTTTTTGCTCTGGGTGCATTCGTCGCTCGTATGCGAAAGAGACGCAGATTCATCTCAATGCACGAAGATGGGAGAACACGCAAAAAGGATGGAAACGCCGTTCGTATAGGCAGCCAGCGAGACAGTACTGCGCAGTGGGTTGCATATATTGCGTAATGGAAACAAAAATGCATAACACAGTAGAATATAATAACAGGTGGTCCATATACGTAAGATAAACAGCAACAGTAATATCAGTACCACGCATGAGTATCGACATTACATCACTATGAAAATACGTTTACAACAAAACAGTAATAGTAACATTTTTGTTTTTGTGTCACTACTGCCTACACATATTTTCGTTTCTAACATCCATCTCATCGTTGTTTCCATTACGCGATACATGCAACCCACTGCTCAGTACTGTCTCGCAGGTTGCCTATACAAACAGCGTTTCCATCCTTCCTGCGTGTTCTCTCATCTTCGTGTATTGAGATGAATCTGCGTCTCTTTCGCATATGGGCAACGTATTCCCCCAAAGCAAAAACACGTAACTTATTCTCAATTAAATACACTTAAATTAAAAAATAAATAAAAAGAAGCTTCATGCCTCCTAAAAATAAGATTTTTCTGTTTTCGTTTCTTCTTTCCTTCTGCTCCTTAACACCGTTTTCGCTCATTTCCGAAGCACATTGTGACAATGTTGTACACGTGATTGGTCCATTTCCAGATGTTCTGCTTTCTTTGCATGGATGCGTTCTACCTCATTGCCTTGCGTCGACTATGAGTAGTATTTCGTACATTTAACATTTTCTTATATCTCTTCTCCCAATGTTCCACATAATTTCATTTTGGCCCCATTTTTATGCCCCGTTTGAATCTTTTAATGTGCTTGTTGGCCGATATAAAAAAAAAACGTGTCGGTTCTTTTTTCGATGTTCTCTATGTCTGTGCAATCTTATCACAATCAGTGTGTTACACCGAGGTACCCTGCCTTGTTAGTATCTTTCCAGACAGATTTCGTTTTCGAAACTATTCTCTTACATTCAGTATTGCAATTGCATATGGAAAAGTATTAGAGGCTATTATTTTGAGTCTTTTCATATTTGTCGGATAAGAACACTCTTAAACCTGAGTCTGTACTTTTCTTCGTCTGATGTAACTTGCTTTAGCTTCTCCGATAGAACTATTTCCTCAACAAACAATCTTCTACATAGAGTTCATTCATGTTAAGATTCTCAATTTTTAAAGAGATGTATTTTTAAGCCATAAAAGTTGACCAAGTGCGTCTGACTCATTTGTAAACTAGGAAATCAAATTTGTTTCAATACCGGACTCTCAGCCCTAACTGAAAATCGAGCCCCTTCCTGATTTCAGGAAACGCGTCCAATGAGTTCTATGTCGGGTAGTGGTCAGACCTTGCGATATGGTACTACTTTCTTGACGTCGAGACGCTTCCTCATAAAAACGGGGAGAAGGGGATTTCACTTAAAGCTGGGATATCATCAGTACTGCGACTCCTACTCGTTAGGGGAGCTCCCTTCAACAATAGTCATTACTGGGAGATGAGTTTAGGCTTATTATGCAATGAACATATCTCATTACACCTCTACGGAAAGGTTTCTGGGGCCGCGGTGGCTCAGTAGTAGAGCGTTTACTTATCGTGCGTGTGTTCTCTGGTTCGGTCCCAGCTAGCGCAAAATGGACTTTGTGCTGGACAAACATGGTGTGCACGGGTTTTCTCGGTGTTCTCCCATTTCCTCCCTTTTCATCCCGTTAATCTTTTCATGAGTGGGAATTTTCCAGATCATATTCTTAAAGATTTTGTGTACGAACTTTTCTTCCTTTCGTGTTTTAAATTTCAGATCTTAAAAAAAATCTTTATATTATTGAGATGAACAAGAATTTTTTTGAGAAGTGCAGCATCAACTTCATAGGCTGATTACATTGCAACCTGATTATCAGAAGCATTAAGGCATTCATTCAAGCAAAGAGCATCCGAGAATAGCCATTCACTCACTCACTCATTTAGGAAAGAGAAACAGTCTTTGAACGAAGGGGGAAAAAACGAGCGACGAAAAACGTCATTATTTTTCGCTCATCATATGGAAGGAATCGCGGATGCCAAATCACAAAGACATTAGCGAACAGTTTTCCCTGATTGCTCAGGGGACAGCGCGGCGGCGGGAGGGAAAAAACGCAGCGACGATTAAACTTTCAATTCCTGCAGAAGAAGAAAAGATAAAGAAATAAAAACAAGAAAGTGGTTGCAACGAGACGAACGGATCGAAAATTCGCTTTTTTTAAGCGTTGCTCTTTCGTTGGCGCCACTTGTCTCTTGCTTTGCTACCTCTGAGACCCAACCGACAATTAGTCTTTTGTTTGCGACAATTGAAACGCGACTGTTCCAATAGCTTCTGGCTCTTCTGGAACAAAATACTTTTTCCACCAAATATAAAGTCATCAAAATCTCTTGAAAGATTTTTCCATGTTTATATTTTATGGTTTTATAAATTCGAATCTCTTTCTCTCTCCATAGAAAAAAGGAAACAGAATGTTCAATCTTCTATAGCTATATCTTATGCCAACTGTTAATGATAAAACTTTACAATCATATGCCGAGCCAGATTAAGAAATTCAAAGATCCTAAGCACTTAAAAGAATTTGTTGCTCTCGAATAAATATAGTTCCAAACATCAACAATACTATACCATGTATCCCCGCGTAGCGTAGTCGCTAAGCTTTCGCCTTCGGTGCGAGCGGTCCCGGGCTTGATTCCCAGTGGGGACAATCGGTCGAAAAAGTGTAAAAAAGCTTTTTCAGGCCAGCCATCCTGAATGAGGTTTTCCTGAGTTTTCCTAATTCACACCAGGCAAATACCAGGGTGGTACCTAACTTATAAGTCCCAGGTCGCTTCCTTCATTCCCCAATCCTTTCTTCCTTCCATTTCCTCGGATAATGTGCTCGCCGCGGGACGTCATCCCTCAAACGTGACGGGCTAACATGGCCATAGACGTCGAAAGCCCAGATATCTAATTCCTAATCCTAATCCTAGTGATGGGCTAATGTGCCCATAGATGTCGAAAGACCAGATATCTAATTCCTAATCCTAATCCTAGTTATGGGCTAATATGCCCATAGATGTCGAAAGACCAGATATCTAATTCCTTATCCTAATCCTAGTGACGGCCTAACATGGCCATAGATGTCGAAAGACCAGATATCTAATTCCTAATCCTAATCCTAGCTATGGGCTAATATGCCCATAGATGCCAAAAGACCAGATATCTAATTCCTAACCCTAATCCTAGTTATGGGCTAATATGCCCATAGATGTCGAAAGACCAGATATCTAATTCCTAATCCTAATCCTAGTAACGGACTAACATGGCCATAGATGTCGAAAGCCCAAATATCTAATTCCTAATAATAATCCTAGTGATGGGCTAATATGCCCATAGATGTCGAAAGACCAGATATCTAATTCTCAATCCTAATCCTAGTGATGGGCTAATATGCCCATAGATGCCAAAAGACCAGATATCTAATTCCTAATCCTAATCCTAGTGATGGGCTAATATGTCCATAAATGTCGAAAGACCAGATATCTAATTCCTAATCCTAATCCTAGTTATGGGCTAATATGCCCATAGATGCCAAAAGACCAGAAATCTAATTCCTAATCCTAATCCTAGTGACGGCCTAACATGGCCATAGATGTCGAAAGCCCAGATATCTAATTCCTTATCCTAATCCTAGTGATGGGCTAATATGCCCATAGATGTCGAAAGACCAGATATCTAATTCTCAATCCTAATCCTATGGGCTAATATGCCCATAGATGCCAAAAGACCAGATATATAATTCCTAATCCTAATCCTAGTTATGGGCTAATATGCCCATAGATGTCGAAAGACCAGATATCTAATTCCTAATCCTAATCCTAGTTATGGGCTAATATGCCCATAGATGCCAAAAGACCAGAAATCTAATTCCTAATCCTAATCCTAGTGATGGCCTAACATGGCCATAGATGTCGAAAGCCAAGAAATCTAATTCCTAATCCTAATCCTAGTGATGGGCTAACCTGGCCATAGATGCCGAAAGCTCGGAAATCTAATTCCTAATCCTAATCCTAGTGACGGGCTAACATGGTCATAGATGTTGAAAGCCCAGATATCTAACTCCTAATCCTAATCCTAGTGATGGGCTAACCTGGCCATAGATGCCGAAAGCTCGGAAATCTAATTCCTAATCCTAATCCTAGTGACGGGCTAACATGGCCATAGATGTTGAAAGCCCAGAAATCTACGTCCTAATACTAAGACATAAAACGCAATTTCCTTTATATTTGACAACTTTTCTTCTTTTTTTAATTGTAAAATTATTTATCTGATCCTCAATCACTAATATTATCAATCATCATCTCTATTTAGGAGCGCACCCACTCGAGGGGTTCACCTGGTGCGGACCTCCTCAAAATTGCTAACTTAACATACATTTGTACACTTTGTCAATAAAACTATGGACCCTACTTGTTTAACAGGGAAACGATTGATGTAGCATGACAAATTGATTTTACATTTCTTCTGTACTCTTTGTCATAAAAACATTCTAGTTCTATCATTTTTCTTCTGAGTATTGAGTTGAGTTCATTTTTAGTTTAACATACCTTTGAGCAGCGAGACTATATATGAGACAGAACCTACTCATTAACATGGAATGCGAACCAACATGGGCTCCCGCCGGGAATAGAGCCAGGGTCTCCCACGTCAAGGAGCGAACGCTAACCACTTATCCAGGAAGGAGCTCTAGGTGGAAGTATTGTGCAGTTTTACATACAAAGTTTTATCTGTTTTTATTTAGGATATGTAGAGGGAGGTTTTCTCCTTCGATTTCATGACCCCTTGTACAAGTCTGTATTTGTAAACTACGAAAGAAAATTAAACGACCAGAAACGTCTTTAGTATTAACGGCATTTTGGTCTTTTAATTTTTGTACCTATCTTATGTATTTTTGTCATTTAATGTGAGGGAGCCCTTTTGGGGATCCGGGTTCAGCTTCTAGAGAATTTGCAATATCGTAATATATGTCCCACGGGTTATGGTAATTGAACTATGAAAAATTTCAGTGGCGCCCTCTTTCCTTGATGCTCTAAGCACATGCTTATATTGCTTAATGGTCAATCCACCCCTAAATCATAAGTTGTATGTAATTTGACATCCATGGACACTAGTCAATATAAATAGCTTACAAAATAAGATGAATCAAAATGGCACATGATGATATGTTGGGACAGAATCTGTAATCTGTATGTAATATGGACATCCATAGATGCGTGCTCAGTTAGGGCTCTCAGATGTCCTAGTGTACATCAAATATTCCTCAGGAATTGTTCGGGACTGCAAATCTCCTGGTTTTCCTCCAAAATGTTCAGTTTATTAGTCATCAATAGTCAAGTAATAGGAGTATTGTCTGTCAGTTTTGGTGAGTGTGGACCTTTTGTTTAATTAATTCTGATATTTCAACGAGAAACAAGTGCATAATTATGAATATCGATTAAATTTTCATAAAGTATCTCTGTTTTTCAATGTAGAAATGTTGGAGCCCTACCCTCAGTTCAAATAGCTTACAACAGCACAGAATGATGTTGCAACAGATTACATCCAATATGAATATCGATGGACATTTAGCTCAATACAAATAGTTTAGAAAATTACATAAATATTAACAATATAGAATAAAGCTGGGACAGGTTACAAGCAATGTAGACATCCATAGACACAACTCAATACAAATAGTTTACAAAATCAGACTAATCGAAATAGCATAAAATAACATTAGAACAGATTGGATCACATATACAAGCCTTTAGTTAGACTAAAGAGAAAATCACCCGATTGTTTTTCATTATTATGCGACACTTGTTTGTGATATACAAAAATAATTTATTTTTATTGTTTCGTTTTCAAGCGAAATACTGAAATAGAATAATAAGTATAAAAGTAAAATATATTGACAGTTTCATTTACAGGTATTGCATCGTAATTTATACACAAAGAAATACGATACAAACGAAAAATTGGAAAGCAAAACGCGATTAATCTGTGAATCTTTCGCACATAATTCAACTTCGGTAATAATTCCCCTCGAATGTCCTTTAGGTGTATTTTAGCTTCTGAATAAGACAAAGAAATCCACTATGGACTACATACAGGTACAGTGTTATTAATGACAGACCATATAATTGATTCGTTGCCTGATTGAGTGTTTAGCATCCCGTTGTGCATGGAGATTATGGGCCTAGCTTAACGTGGAATACAAGATACATGAGCTCCTACCAGAAATCCAATCCGGATGTCCGCACCAACGGTGCGTATGTATACAGGGTGCTTCAGAAGGACCCTACAACTTTGTAAATTCATATGAATTTATTCAGTTTATTATAGAGCTGGTTTTAGTTTTATTTCGTAGCTAAACAGATGAACTTTTTTACCTTATAGTTAGTTATGTTCAATGGGACTTCCATTAGTGATTTCTGCAACGCCAAGCTCACAGCACCTTGTCAGGTGTATCTTCTTTAACTATAGTGTAGATTCTTGCTCTAAGCTCAGCAACTTTCCCGTACGCGGTATGAAAATTCTGTTGCATAATTTTTGCAGACTTCAATTCTTCAAACCAAAACATACAACATACGATAGGGAGCAATAAAGTCACTTATTTTTGTCACAACTGTCGCGAGCAGTTGTAGTAGTACTGTTCGGTACTATACATTGCGTGAGTCAAATCCTGATATATTGTTTTACAAACTGATACCAATTTCAGCTCTGTAAGTAGTCTGAATAAATTTATATGAATGCATAAAGTTGTAAAATACTACTGGAATTACCATGTATATTGTAACATGTGATAGAGAAGCGGTACAAGGGTTTCTCACTCACGTTTTTTATTATAAAAGTTTATATACAGTTTTTGTACACTGATTTACAAATAAGTAATGTCTCTAATAATCCTTTCTCTATAAGTTGTAACTCCTGTTCAGAGCAGCGCGGAGGTCTTTTGGTAGTTGATTAGGAACCTTTTCCCGAAGCAGCGCAGAGAGAGTCTCTCGCACCTAGTGCAGCTTGCAAAGAAAAATAGGATGTGATCAGCTGGAAGTGATGACTTCTCTCTGTGCGTCCTCTTTCATATTCAGTTTCGGAGGCGGAGCCTGCGGAGGAGTTGAAGGGGTCCTCTTCTTGACTCTTCGTCTCTTTTCGTATTTCTTCGGAGATGGATGGTTACCCGTCGGCAGCTTGGCGGTCCCTGTGCTGAAGCATGTGGTGTTGTGTGGAAATATGAGGGGACATTCCAACATATATACTGCATTATATGGTCAAATCTATACATATAAACGGTGCTGTCTTTATTTTGGAACACCTTTTATATGTACAAAACTGATAATTGTAAATATGGTAATGAAAAGTTGTAAAATAAAGAGTATTTGGCACGTTATGAATAGTAGGCGATATAGCTATGCAACCTTTCTCCTCGAATCGTTTTATTGGAACTAGCATGTGTCTGGAACGAAAAATAGTGTTGTGAATAGAGTTTGCTAATTGTCATTCACCAGTGTTCATGGAATTGTGTGTTTGTGTACTGGTCGCTTCCTACTCTGTATTCTCAAAGAGACTGTAACAACAGAGCTTTCATTCTGCTTGAACTGCGCCAATAATCAAACGATTGAATTATTCAGCGCCAATCACAAGCAAACACTCCGTACAAACGATTATGAAAATCATACATGAAATGTAGATGTTGCTAATCTAATGCTCTATTCGTCAGTAGTATGTAAAGCAAGTTTGTAGTTTTTCGATTTTCATTCACACGCTAACTTTGCAGAGGTAGACTAAATGCTAGAATATTGTTAGTATTTAACAGTATTTAAGTTGAGTTGAGTTGATTTTAGTTTAGCGTCCCTTTCAGCAGCGAGGCTATATGAGACGTGGACCTACTGATTAACGTGGAATCCGAACCACATGAGCTCCTTAACAGTATTTAAGTAACAATATTTAACGAGGAAAAATATCAAAAGATGAGTCATTTATAGTTACTTATAGATCTTATTGACCTTAACAAAATAATATATGTGAGTGTAAGGGGTCGTCCACATATTACGTAACGCTATTTTTGACCAATTTTTATCCCCTCCCTCTCCCATGTCACACTTTGTAACGCAAGGCCGAACTCCTCACCGCTTTGTTACATAACAGTTTTTGATTTTTTTAAAAACCAACTTTGCTTATTTTAGGGGTTATTACAATAAAATATCTTCAATGGTAGAATTTTATACTATAAAGTGCTTGTACTCTGAATATATTTGTAGTGTTTTTTCGCCAACCCAAAAGTATTAGAAAATGGTAGAACCGTAATAACATTTAAACCCCATAAGGTTGTTTAATTAACCAGTCCTACTGTCGTTTTCCCAAGAAGATCGCACCCATCCTTTTAGGTCATCGATGATTGGCAAGGAGGAAATACTACTGGAAGATGCAGGTGAAATAGTATCTAAACAACTGACATCAATCTCTTTTTCAGGGATCCAGGATGCATCGTGCATTTGAAGTTCTGCAGTGTCGACGATGCAAAGTTCTCTTCTTTGTCGGCCGCAGATTCGAAGCGGCTTCATACGTGAAGAAACAAGGACATCTCGTTTGTGAACAAAGCTTTCGAGCGTCTTCTTTGGACTTCGGACTTGTGTTTACCTCTTTTCAAATTCTTCTTGTCTTAAATCTGTGCGAGAATGCGAATAAACTCGATTTCTTCAGAAATATTCAAATTCAAAAATCAAAAAATTAGAACGAGATCAATTCCGTTTTTAATATCTTATCTTGGTCTACAAATCGTGGATCGTTCCGTCCCGGAAAATATTATTTCATGAAAAATAGTTTCTTCTGTTTCACATGCGAAAGACTTTAGAAGAAAAGGGTGAGTAATGATTCAAATCAAAAGTTTTAAATAATATTCCCAGAAGCAGTGATACGAGTGGGAACGCGAAGGCATTTTCTAGCAATGGTTACGATCACTAACAACTAACTCCAGAAAAGCGTGTGCCGAAAATGCAAAGCTGCGATAGCAACAAAAGGGAGCTTTATTGTATTGTAATACACGTAGTGTTCGTCACCATTCATGCTGATGTCTACTGCGTCTGTTCTGTATGAATCAATTTATATAGGCCATAGTTCACAATTTTCCAAAACAGTAGAAATACTTATATTTTATAAAAAGGAAAGTGACTATGTTTTTACTCGATCGATCTCGATCGAATTCTCAACATAGATGAGGTTTGGGCCTGGGATGTTTTTGTCATTTCAATTTGAATGTGCAACTTGGGGGAGAGGGAGAAGATATATATATGAAAATGATCGAAAATGACCGATATTATTGTCGAATCTAGAGCTTTCGGGATCGCTGAGATGAACACTGACACTTCCGATGCCGTTTAAATCCAAATTTACCCCCATTAGTACTCCTAAGGGGGGATGGTGACGTGTAAAAATAATTGAAAATAAACTATATTAATGTCGAATTCATAGTTTTTGAGTCCATAAGTTGATTGGTGACAGTTTTGGTACCATTTGTATCCAAATTTTAACGTATTCTCCCTGTGCCAAGAACGGGCTAGTTTATTTATAAAAAAGAAAAGAATTGAATACAATTACTTGTTTAAAAGATTGCATATAACTCTGAAAATAAAATGAAAATTGCAGCAAAAAACATGCGTTACGTAACGAAGAGTAAACCCCCTCCTTCTCCCTTGTCAGACTTTGTAACGCAAGGCCGAACCCACCCACCCCTTCCCGATTGCCACGTTACGTAATATGTGAACGACCCCCAAAAGCTCATTCGTAATAACTGAAAAAATGGATTTAAAAAAATATTCATTTATGAAGCTAAAATTCGATGCTGTACCCACGAGCCAAAACTGCCGCTCTGGGATATACTCTCTTTGGGCTCTTAATTATGCCACCAGAATTTCCTTATCCGCAGAAGCTCGCAATAGAATATTAGCCTTCTTCTGTGTTTTTCAGTGGTAGAATGGATAAAGCTTGTGCTTTCTGTACTTGTTCCGAGTTCGATAATATCCTGGATGCAAACTCAACCATTGGTTCTGATCATACGTTAAATGTATCTAGAATCCGTCTCATAATATATCCTTGCTAGTGATACGGGCGTTGAACTTCAATTTATCAATCAACTTCCTCGTCTGCTAGAAATGATTGATGTTGTTCGTTTCGAGTTCAATTTCCATTTTCAGCACAGACTGAGACGTGGATCAACTGCTTAAAGTAAGATCCGAATACATAAAACACTGCCGAGAATCGAACTTATCCCGTACCGAATGTGTGAACGTTAACTATGTACCCTCAGGGGAACTCTACATGTTGTCTTTTGTACATATTTTCTTTTCTACTTCACATAGGTATACCGTATATTTAAAATGTAATTATATTAGTAAAATTATTATTATTTTGTGTTTAAAACTAGCGATAGGCTCAGTGGTAAAGCGCTTATCTCTGGTGCGTGAGGTTCCTGGTTCGACCAAGTAAGTTGTAGTGGACAACATCGTGTTCGTGGGTTTCCTCAAAGTACACCCGTTGCCTCCCACTTTCTCATTCCACCAAATCTTCCATCATCATTCACTGCTTTAATCATCGTCTCTCTTATAGCCTCAAGGGCATAATCGTGGGACGTTAAGCTGAAATATTTCCTTTCAAAACTAGTGATATACTGTGTTTGTTTTCTACTTTTATAAAATCATTTTATACAAAACCAAAGTGTAGAGTCGGTTTAGAACTGTGTAACATAATGGATTTTAATATTTGGTTTTGAAATTCATAGCTCATAAGAAAGAAGTAGCAGATGAAGAACTAGAGCGTTTTTATTTCAACTGTGCCCTTGATGGCGCTGCTGTTAATGTGTTTTCCCGTACTTCCCTCAAAAGAGGAGGGACAAGCTGATATGGAGGATATCCTTTCAATGGCTGAATGTGGACAGGGTTGCCACATTTCACGGACTTCGCTGTGCACCATATTGTTAGCCATTCTAAGTAGCCTACAATCTTCACTCGCCAACACCAAACAACGGAATGACAATTTGGCAACACAACCGAGATCATTCAGTTCTTTCCCCAAATTAAAGAGAAGGTTTCCTCTGTAAGAGATTGGCGGAGGTGGGGTCGAAGTATGTTTCACATATTTTCCGAGGGCACACTTCAAATGGAAAGGCTATAGTATAGTTTACTTTTTTTTGAAAAATTCTCAGCCGTTTATCTTCCATACATTTTCCTTTTAACTAATGTTGGTCCCAACAGCGTCAGTTCATGTTTGCTTGCAGGGGAGGTTAGACGCTGATATATATAAGATTTTTTGTTTTTCATCACTATATCATTATAATATCGATAAATAGATAGGTTTAGATATAGATATAAATATAAATATAAATATATATATATATATATATATATAGATATAGATATAGGTATAGATATAGATATAGTTATAGATATAGATATATAGATATAGATATAGATATAGATATAGATATAGATATAGATATAGATATAGATATATAGATATAGAGATAGATATAGATATATAGATATAGGTATAGATATAGATATATACGCGGAGAGAAAAATCGACTGCATTTAGAAGGAGAATCAGTAGATTCCGGCTACGGCTAGCTTTCGTGGCGCTGTTCCGGCCACGGCACATGAACTGCAATCCTAGAAAATTCGTGTTGTGGAGCAGATTTTGTGGACTGTGCAGTGTCCCTACACAATTAGATAATGTTTATCAAACTACATAACCATAATTTTCTGTATCCTGCACGTGGCGACGGACGATACACATTATTTGCACCTATTTGCGGCTATATAATGTCTTCGCTAAGCAACAAGCCTGTACGTAGCCTTGTATAGAAAATTTTGTATGTGGTACAGGATCCGGTTAAATTTTGTTTCTCTGGATTTTCTAGAGTAAAAACCAGCGCTTTCTCTCTCTCTCTCTCTCTCTCTCTCTCTCTCTCTCTCTCTCTCTCTCTCTCAGTGTGTATCTCAAACTCAGCGAAGCCAAATCTCGCCCCATGAAGCCCCCAATTACGCTTCTGGTTGGTTTTAGAAGAAGTATCACATTCTCAATAAGCTTCAATGTGTTGTTAGTTTGAATCTTCTGAACCGTCTTACTTCCACTGTATTACCTTCTACTCTCTCTTCCAGGGGCGGATTCAGAGGGGGGCGATCGGGGCGATCGCCCCCCCCCCCACAAGAGGAAACTCTTATTTTATATATAAATAAACCCATCCATAACAAGTTTGGAGCTCTTAAAAGTAGCAGTATTACCGCCGACCGCCCCCCCCCAGAAGTCCGTCCTGGATCCGCCCCTGCTCTCTTCATTAAAGTATTATCACTTATCTCAACAGCTTAAATCTTTATTAGCAATTTATTCAACTAATATTTGTCTTATATCACTAAAATTCGGAGAGTGTCATTGAAATCTTAGGTAATCCAGAGTAATAGCGAATCCACATGGGAGACCGTATAGACTAAAGGGAACGACTGATTAATGAAAGTCAGTGTGTAACGGTATTGTGTAATTTATATATAATAACTTGTATTTACGGGCGGGGCCGCGGTGGCTCAGTGGTAGAGCATTCACTTCTAGTGCTTGGGGTCCCAGGTTCGATCCCAGCCCCGCCAAGTGAACTTTGTGGTGGACAAACACCGTGTGCGTGGGTTTTCTCGGGGTTCTCCTGTTTCCTCCCACTTTCTTCATTCCACCATTTCATTCATTACTCATCATCACCATGTCCTTTAGCCTAATGTATAGGGATGCGCTCGAGTCGAGACATGTCTCGAATCTCGACTCGACTCGACTCGAATTCGAGTCGAGATTCGAGTCGAGACACACCTTGTAAAATTCGAGACGAGTCGAGACAAACGTATTTCTCGACTCGAATTTTCGAGTCGAGACACGAGTCGAGTCGAGACGGCTCTTACAAATCTAGACTCGACTCGAATGTCTCGAAAATCTTTCTATAATTTTTAATATTATTTTGAAGAAAGTATTCACTCAGAAACAGTCTTGAAACCAATTCCAGCTTTTATTCCTTCAGAAAGGTACAGAACGCATAAAATTAATAGTTAATCTTTAAAGATCAAGATTTAATTTTCAGCTCAATTCAGTTAATTAGAACTAATAGTTAATGTCGTTGTATTTGGTTGTACATCAAATATAATGATAATAATAATAATAATTGATTATCTAGTTTGTATAAAACTATTATCCGTAGTCTAAATCTAGTTTGTATAAAACTATTGCGATAAAGTGAACTTCATAAATTCTCTGAATGAGCAGTTGGTAGTCTATAGTTATTGGTAATTTAGCATAGTTATAATTATTGTGTTTTCGTTCCCATGAACGCAATAGGGTTACGTAACTTCTGGATTATTCGCTTGCCCAACTATTCTGAGGCTTTAATATGTTGCAGCATATCACGAGCTACGGATAATATATAATGTAACATTTGTTGTACATCACATATTATGATACGAGACTATTTTACATAGTATATCTTATCTAATATAAATAAAATAAAGAGTTTGTTTGTGTGTTTGTCTGTCTGTCTGTGTGCGACCTGGGGACCAGACGAGTGGACCGAGAGTTCCCAAAATTTGGTCACGGGTACCTTAGTCCAGGACCCAGATCAAGACGAAGCGTTTTTTTTTTTTTAATTTCGAACCAGGGGGTCTCGGGGGGGACGTTTACTGGGACCGACCTGGGGACCAGACAAGTTGACCGAGAGTTACCAAATTTTGGTCACGGATACCTTGGTCCAGGTCCCAGTCTAAGGCGAAGCGTTTTTGTCAAAATTGGAACCAGGGGGTCTCAGGGTGGCGTTTAGCGAGACATGTAGTAAAAGTAATCCAAATTGATCGACATTAGTGTCAAATCCATAGTTTTCACGGTCGCTGAGATCAATGGTGACACTTCCATCAGCGATGACTTGCAAATTCAGCTACTACTGTATGTGGGCCGGGTGTCAGCGGGTGAGGAATACCGAGACATGTATAAATAGCTCATATTGATTAATACTAGTGTCAAATCCATAGTTTTCACGGTCACTGAAATGAATGGTGATACTTCCACAGGTGTTGACTTCCAAATACAGCCCCCATGCGAAGAATGGGTATATTAAGCTATTATTACAATAAATGGACTGCTTGGATGCCAAGAACTAGTACAGATAAGTACCATTCATTTCTATGAATAGGTATTTTTTAAAAGGATTTTTGTAAACACTAAGTTATAAAACAATGAACTACATACAGTAGTTATGGTTTTGGTTCCCAACATAAAAGAAATATGGATTGTTCATGAGATATTGAACTTCAACTTTCACTCCTGGAAAATTTCAATTTTGGAGTTAGGCCACTTGGCATCAAAGCAGTTCACTGTGAGATAAATACATTCCGCACATTAGTAACATAGTTGTTCAGGGGCCTTCGATTTCCATCCTTTCACATGAAAGCTGAACGATTGCTTGATACATGCTGACTATATAGGAGAAATAGTGTATTAAGTTTTCGAGCTTTCGTGCGTATCCGTATTTACACTCTGATATAACTTTAAGTTCACACTCAAATCGAGCTAATTGTTTAATGCATTTCGAAAGCTTTTGTTTTTATGCAGCTCATTAAGGAAAATCTATTTCATAATCGTAACATTTATGTACTAAGAAACTATGAACGTAAAGTGGACTCGACCTAGCCCCGTGGCCGCTGTGACTCAGTGGCACAGCTCTCACCCTTGGTGTGTGAGGACTCTGATTCTGTGTGTGTGTGTGAACTCTGCGGCTAGTGTACGCGTCTTTGCCGTGGAAGACTCGGGTTCAATTCCCGGCGCGAGCTCATGTAGTTCGGATTCCACGTTAATCAGTAGGTCTACATTTCATATTTCCTCGCTGCTGAAAGAGACGGTAAAGTCAAAATCAACTCAACAATATATATATGTGTGTGCTTATGTGAATTTCCTCGTGGCTATATGGTTAACACATACGCCTGGATCGAGGAGACTCTGGTTCGATTTACGGTGGAAGCTCATGAAGTTGTTACCGGTATCCCACGGTCACCGGTAAACTGTAGATCCATGCCTCATATAACCATAGATATAATATATATGCCCTTGATACACTTATTTTCCGACTTGGAAGCCATCGAAAATTTCCGGACACAGAGTCCCGTAGACCGAAAATTAGAAACATGGCTACAGAGTAAAACAGCCAAAGAAATTTAAGCTTTTTAGGCTAACTTAATCCTTACATATAATGCAACTAGCTTGGCCAAGTTATAATGGAGGAAATGCTATCATTGCAACACTCTGAGAATAGAAAATGTTCGTCAGGTATTACTATCCCCCCTCTCCTGCAGAATGAAAACCCTGACTAAAACTCAATATATATATATATATATAACTATTTTGTGTAATGTAACAAACAGTGGCGGATAGTATTCATGTTTCCTTGAAGAGGTCCTTACGAGGGTTCGCTTCCATCTTCCTCTCCCCAAGAACTAAAATAAATTAAAAAATTGCTATTACTTGTTAATCTTGTACAAAGGACACAATTAAAGTCCCAGTGTAACACCCCTTCACATTTAGATTTTTCCCCTGGAAGAAAACCAGTTATTATTGTTTCTTGATTTCTCAGTCTCACCTACATAAACACAAGGTCCGTCGACCCTACTGTTCCTTTCCTCTTTTAAGGTCGCGTCATAACTACCCTTCTTTGAAAACCGAAGATGCAGTAAAATTGTGACGTCATGGCGGGAGCAGAAACAGCTTTCGCCCAAGGTCCTTGTCATTCACCCTTGCTTGTTTCTTTGATTTTTGCAGGAAAGTGAGTGATTCTTGCTTTCCTGTATTAAGAAAACATTAATTACTGGACGTGCTCGTGTTAGCCTATAAGCATGTCGAATTGTACACTAAGTACTAGTCGCAATTATAGTAGAAATACTACGGGTTCCAAAGTTATTTATCATGTATTTCCCTCGGATCCTTTGTGGAAAGTTTGGCAAAAGAAATGCTGTCGGAAAGACATCTTTAAAGTTGAAAACGCCAGCGTCTATTCCGATCATTTTATTCCCGAAGCTTATGGACAGAATTTAAAATGTGAGTTTCTAAATATTCTACCCAAGAAAAAGTTTAAACAAGATGTGCCTTCACTAAACTTACCATTACCATACGGAACCGTGTTGATGTAAATAATGAAATAATTAAATGTACGGAAATTAGGTGTTTGAAGAAAAAACAAATCAGACATTGGGGTGCAGCCAGATGAAATAACTATTGTGACTGAAACCAAAAATAACTCTTTGTTTATGTTATTTTCCGTTTGTTCTGTGGAGAGTGAGGGGCATAAACCAAAAGAAGAGCTCTCCTTTTTGCGTAAAGAGAACGAAAAACTGAAGTCTAAGAGTATGTACAAAGCCAAATAATATGTTTACAAACGAAGTTAAAAGAATTGGAAAGCAAATATAATAAAGAATTAATTTCAAAGGCCAGTTCTAAAATATAATATTGTGATCGTTTCAATAAAGTGGTTAATAACCGGGTGATGATATATTATTACGAAAAAGTTTTACACTAGGCCAAGTAAATATGCTAATAAATGGCAAGAAAAAACTAAGATGGATTGATTAAGATATCATTCGTGCATTAATACAACACGCCTCATTGATAAATTATACAATCATCTGCGGTTACAAGTTCGAATCCCCGTACCCAATGTGTCAACATTTCGACGTTGTATGCAAAATTACCGTTTTTTTCTGGTATTCTTTCCCCAGTTTTGAAAATTTTGACTTAGCAAGGGCGCTACTTAAAGAGTGTGGAAACATTTTCGGTGCTTATATTTGATGAATTGAATGTTAATAGGCGCGTATGCTATGACCAAGAGGTTTATTTATTTTTAGGACCACACAGAAATGTCCAGGTGGCAATGATTCGAGGCTTAATAGATGTGTGGAAACCAGGGTTGATATGTTTAAAACAAAATGTTTAAAACAAGTGTTTAAAACATGTTTAAAACGAGGGCTGTTGTTTTATTCAGTTTGTTTTAAACGTTTTAAACGAATTGTTTTAAACGTGTTTTTTTTCGATGCTGGTTGGACATGTTTAAAACAACTAAAATATCAGATTGAAGAAGCTAATTTAATTTTCTAACAAACAACCCATCCTCCGCAGGGTTTGTGCATGGAGTAAATTACAAGCAGAGTTATATTCTTATTATAACAGCAATTACTGAACGAAATTCTGCACATCAGTGTGCTTATAACTAAACCAACAGAAGTTCAAGTGAAGTATTTGAACATTTCATGAGATATACACCATTGAAAAGCTTATAGACCACAAATTCCAACGAGATAATATGCGTGAAATTCCCGCCGTATTCGTAGAAAAAGAACAGACATAAAAAATCATTAAAAATATGAAAATATTGACTTTGCGGGGCCCTGGCAACCCTTGCAGTTACCTGCGCTGACAAAATGATGCTAATGTGTAGGCCACATACTTGTGACAATAATATAAGAAATGGTAGCCATTGCGTAATGAATTCGTTTTATGTAGGAAATATTAAAAAAAAAAAAATATGCGCAGAAAAACATTCATTGAATTAGACATTCTCTCCCCTCCCCCACTATAGTACCACGTCCATATGCAAATCATTTTTTGCTGCACACATCATGTATACGAACAAGAATTATGCTTCTAGACCACTTCAGTGAAATATATCTTGTGTTATACGGGACCGTCCCGAAAATAAATGTAAATTAACCAAATTTGACCCCCTCTTCCTCTATAAACAACAAGTACACATACAGGTTACTATCATGTAGGGGACTACTTCATTGCTTCACATACCAATTTTTATGGATGTACCACACAGAGGGGAGGAATACCCGCCAAAACCTGATGAAAAAAAATTGATGAAAAAAAAAACTTCATCCTCCCTCTCTCGGCCTGACGGAAAGCTTTATCTCTCAAAAATACTTTGGTACCAAATCACCTTTCTAGCTTAATTAAGGACTGAGCTATTGATGTTTGTTGTAAAAATAAATGTAATTTACGTCAAAAAACTGAAACTCCAAAAATTGGCTAACTTTGTCCCCTCCCTGCTCCCCATAATAAGCAAGAAGTACAAATCAGGGTTGGCAAAAACCATGGTTTTTATTGAAAAAACAAAAAAAAGTTTTTTTGGTTTAAACCAGGTTCTTTTGGTTTAAATAATTTACTCTATATATTCATATCATATATGGACGGAAATAAGTTTGTTTCGCCTTGATGTTATTATGCAACTACCGGGTTATGCTGGAAGGGATCACATAAGCTTAAAGCGGAATAAAAATCGTTTCTCGAGTTACATCCGAGAGAAATTGTCCTCCATTTGAACTCGGAACCAGGACTAATTGACCACAAATGCGATACGTCTGCCGACTCAATCACGAAGGAATCCTGATAAAAATACGTTGTACTGATCTTTACATGCTTCTTAATATAACTGTCAAGAGTCATTTCAGAAGGACAAAAAGATAAACAGTTGCACAAGTGAAACCATTATAGAGAATTACATATGGACAATTTCAAAGTACTACGGAGTACAGAACAACTAATTTAGTTCGAGTTAGTTAACAGCAACTTTTATTGGTCCAAATTAAAGAAATACAACGACTTAATTTGCATATTAGTAAGAAAAGTGAATAAAGATACGAATTATTTGAGTCCACTTTGGCTCAGACTCATTTATACATAAATAAATACCAAAGAGACTTCTCATTTCACTAAATGTCTCTCGTGGGGTCTGATCCCCCTCCCCCCACACACAAAAAGTACGGCATTTCGATGTATTTTATCAATAGTAAACACTGAAACGAAACAATATTTAGAATTTTTCTTTGATTGCAATTAAATAAAAACAATAATAACAACTACAAAAAAATCACAAAACAAACATTTATAAACTTATATATATATATATATATATATATATATATATATATATATATATATATATATATATATATATATATATATATAAAGTTGCTTATGCAGTATAATCTTTTTGAGTAATGAATGGGGAATTTAGGTCTGAATATAATACGAATAATATACGGGAGTGAAACGTGATAACCCACAAACGTGTGTTCATCAAGATTTTACAAACACTTACACTTTTAGGAACATTTTTCGTTTTTTGGTTTAAACCAGCCAACTCTGGTACAAATACACGATATTACCATGTAGTAACCTACTTCATTGCTTCATGTAACAATTTTTATGAATCTATCCCCCAAGAGGGAGAACGGCCCCCAAAAAACTGTTGAAAACAAAAAAAAACACGATATTTACCCTCCTCCCACATACATAAAATGCACACCAGGAAAGTTGCATCTTTGAGGAATAAATTAGTACCAAATCCATCTTCCAGCCTTAATTTGAGGTTTAAGACTGAGCCATTGAGGTTTAAAGCTCTGACACAGCAGTTGCGTCAATGGGAGTTTAAAGATGAAGAATGCAGACGACCAGTAGAACGTAACACAAAGAAACTAAACTACATATTCTGTGAACGGAGATCGGGAAAATCCCGATTTGTTTCTCCGGAATTGAACATTTGGGCGGATCGAGATTAGGGAAGTTTCCGAAATTTGATCTAGCGGTTGAATATAGATGGCAAGCAGTACCTAAGAGTGTAAAAATGTAATATATATGCTTATGTAGATTATTGTTTTAAACAAAATAAACGTTTTAAACATGTTTTTTTCTTGTTTAAAACAAAGTACTTTGTTTTAAACGTTAAAAACGTTTTAAACAAAAAAAAACATGTTTTAAACATAAAAAACGTTTTTTATGATTTTTTTTTAAAAAAACATGTTTTTTTTTCAACCCTGGTGGAAACAGCCAGTGCATTATGATTTCGATAAAACTATGAAAAGTAAAAAATTACTCTTCGAAATCATATCGAAAGTTGAAGTCTCAGGATTCAAGATAGTTGCGATTCTTTCGAAGTTCAATGGTGGCAATATGGGGCTATGTGGTGATCTCGTTTCACCTTCTTCAAGGTGGATGGAAGCAATAAAATAGTATAAAGTTATATTTCGAACATTTCACAAAAAACTGTGAATCGAAGAAAAGACAAAGAATGTGATTGGCCGACCGTTTTAAGTCCTAAGAAAGACAATTCGCTCTTGAAACTATTCGACAAGGCTAAGACATACTTCAGAATTCGGTTTTTGAATAGAAAAACACAGGAACTTCGCAGGAGGAATGTTCTTTAGGATAGTGGATGCAAAGCTATTCTTCAAGTGCTACTCAATGCTATAGTGAGTACATATTGTATCTGTATGTAGTCTATTTTTATTGCATTTAAAAATGTGTTTTCCTTTGCAAATCGCTACGGCGGAACATAGGCTTAGCACACGATATTTGTCCCTGCTTCACCGTGGTGACGTCACACTACAGCTGGAGAAAGTGGCTACGCAGAAACAGGGAGTTATGAAGGGACCTGTAAAAGCGCGGAACAGTAGGGTCGACGGACCTTGACATAAACATACGAATAGAATTACGGGATAGGACATGTTTAGAGTGCTTGCACGTGACATCTAACTATATTTCTCATCAAATGTGTCACAGATGAAAATTTCCGTTTGTACTGCCTCTATTTTCTGGTACATATGTTTCATTTATGTTATGTTGCTAAAATTCGTTAGGAAACAAGTACAGACTGCGCCTGTGTGCCTGAAAAAACGTAAATGTACTGGATAATTATTTCTTCACTTTCTTCCAGAAAAAAAAGTAACCCATCTCATGTCGGCTAACAAAAGGAGGTAGCGGAACAAAGATAACCGTTGTTTACCTAAAGTCGTTACACAGCAGGGGTTTCATTCAGTCAGAGGGAAAAGAAAAAATAATTTAAGGTTTCTACATTTGTTTTGAAGTGCAATATACTTCTTCCTTTTATTTTAAGAACCATTTCCTTCTCATTTGTCTGCATCAGAAAAAAAAATGTAAAAAAAATCATTAGAATGTGCCTATTTACCCAAAGTACGTACTAGATCACTAGTTCAATAGTAAAATCACTAAATCTAGTACGAAATCATAAATGTGGCATCCCTGGGTTGGAGCGAAAGTAATGGTTGGAGTAAAAACTAGTCCGTATTTCTACTGCGTTCTGTTGTTGAATTCACAGAAATGTTCAAAAATAAATTCAAGAAGTAAAACACGATCCTACAAAAGACTGTTTACTTGCTCACTGGTTTTAGTATTGTGAACTGAAACTCAAGTGCGCAGTCATGTTGAATACTTCTGTCCCTTTCTACTTTACAACTTGAGGTGGGATGAGGGTCAGGATACATCTAGTGATATACCGCTAAAGGAAGTGCTTCAGTACAGAGTCGGAAGCGGTATGTATTGTTTATACTACTTACAACGTTACCCCCCACATAAAATATAAATTCACCCTTTCTCCCTTTCCTTTTTCGAATACAATGAACCGACTCTTATGCTGAAGAAAGATGCTAAAAGAAAATTGAAACATCTGTGTCTAAACTTTCTTTGAAGCGCAGTCTTTTGTATTTGTAAGGTTTTGCGAGTGTTTTCGAGATAGTCAAATCTTTTAGCATGGACTCCTCCTGCGAACTGACCGTGAGTAAACACTCGATCTCGCTGTGCTCAATTTCTCTCGCACACGTGAAATGGGTTTGTTGTTTCCAAAACAAATACGAAGTTACCTTGTGCTTTTGCATTTCTGCACGCACACATGTACCATTGTTGTTTTAATGATCAGAAGAAATATCAAAACCATCCGATATATATGATACAAAACAGCTAACAGAGGGAGGCAAAGATAAAAGTAGGCCTATACCAAGTTTTCCGCGTGGTACCATTATGGAGAATAAATATTTGATAAAGTCACGTAGATGCGCTTAAACCTATTCCATCTGTCCTTATAATTTTTCTGGTCTCATCAATTTCTCAGGAGAATACGTACAACATATGTCCAAATTCTATATATACTCTTTCTAAACTAATGAGTAAACTCATTAAGAACACCAACTGATATCAATAAACAGGAAAGAAGAAAATACTTTATACTTCTATCATTTGGTACACATCTCTATGAAGCACAGCTTGTTTCTTTTCGAAATAGCTCCTTCGTGTCACAGCTGTGGTTAGTTTTGTTTTGTGTTAGGATGAAAGAGAGAAATGCAACATTTGCTTCGCGGTGAAGTTATATACAGGGTGGGCCATTTTAATTAATCCACGGAAATATCTGAAAAATGATAAAACATAGAAGAAATGTTTCAAGTACACGTTATATATTGCTAAGGGGGAAACCCAACTCCGCCAAAAGTACCCCGCCCCGCCCCCCCTAAATGGGGTAACGGGGGGTAACATTGAAATGTCAAATGAGAACATGGGTCGAGTAATACCTCGTTCGAAAGGTCTTGGAAAACTAAGTAACGCTGTACCAAAAGATGTTCCATATTGTGCACCGGTTTCAAAATGGCCGCCGTAATATGGTTCGGAAACTCCAGTACCCGTAGTGTGAAAACCATGGAAGGTAAATGAATGGAACAAAATTGAAATACGTAAATATCATAGGACATATCGAACGGTGTGGTCCCTGTGATCCCAGTGGCCTCCCTGAAGGGGTCTTGGGGGCTAACTTCAAAATTTCAAATAGTAACATGAGTCGAGTGGTACCTCGTTCGATAAATCTTGCAAAATCTAACATATTGCAGGAGAAAACGATTGATGTGAAATGGCAGTGTTCTCAAAAGGCCGCCGAAACGTAGTATCTGTGTCAGAGAAAAGGTTTAGTACCCGTAGTATGAAAGCGATTGGAGATAAATCAACAAAAGAAAAACTGGAGTAGCTAACTGACGTCACATCGAGAGGTGTTGTCGGGGTGACTCCAAGGGCCAACTGAAAGGTATCCGGGGCCAACTTGAAAATTTCAAATAGCAGCTTGAAGCGAGTAACATCACGTTACATAGACAAATTAATATCAAACAGCTTCTGCAAGAAAATTTTGACATGAGACACCGTTTTCAAAATGATCGCAAAGACATGGTGATTGTGTCTAAGAACACGTCTAGTCCCCATAGTATGAATACGGTTAGACATAAATGAAAATAACTAAAATTAAATAGGAGAACCACGGAGGCGTTCCAAGGCTCGAGAATAATACAACAGAGATAAAAAATATTAGAGTAAAATTGCCATAATGTATAGAGAGAAATCCAAGTCCTGCAAAATAATCTCTTCCTGCGCTCTGTATGTGAGTGGGGTGGAAAGTAAAGTGAAAGTTCAAACGAGAACTCTACTTTAATTCGTAAATTAAGGCTAACATTACAAATAGGTATGGTGTGGTTGAAACATTTATTTGTAAGGATGACGCTGTAGTGACTAAAAAAAAGAGAAACTTTTATGCAATGCGTGCTGGTTATTCAGAAAGCATTTCGGGGATATACGTACACACCGTTTCGTCCCTCAAGCTCACAATATGACATGAATGCTAATAGTTAATCAAAATGTAACTGTGCCCATCCGCGTTAACTTAGTGCACCAATTCTCTATGCATGAAGTCTGCCTTCCAAACAGCATTGGGTAGGTCAAGCGTACGCCCGAACCGTTGTCCGGTCGGACATTGAAATTTTGAAGTTAGCCCACAAGAACCCTTCAGGGAGGCCACTGGGATCACAGGGATTACATCATTCGATATGCCCTATGATATTTACGTATTTCAATTTTGTTCCATTCATTTACCTTCCATGGTTTTCATACTACGGGTACTGGAGTTTCCGAACCATATCATGGCGGCCATTTTGAAACTGGTGCACAATATGAAACATCTTTTGGTACAGCGTTACTTAGTTTTCCAAGACCTTTCGAACGAGGTATTACTCGACCCATGTTCTCATTTGACATTTCAAAGTTACCCCCCGTTACCCCCATTTACGGGGGGCGGGGAGGGGTACTTTTGGCGGAATTCGTTTTCCCCCTTAGCAATATATAACGTGTACTTCAAAAAATTCTTCTATGTTTTATCATTTTTCAGATATTTCCGTGGATTAATTAAAATGGCCCACCCTGTATATTATTAAGATGAGCGGTGATGAGCGCGGTTTAACAAAGAGTGCCTTTCGGATGCACAATTTAACGGGTACTTGCAGTCCGTGTTGAGAATCGAACCAAAGCTATGTAAGACATGTTAATATTGAGCTCTTTTGTGGTAAAACTGAACTTCAGAAACACACAAAAGACTTGAAACATCAAGCTAATGTAAAGCAATTGAAAAATAGCCTACCTATCGCTGCATCTTTTCTGTGGCTAGGAACATGCAATGTGTAGCAACAAGAATCGTGTTAAGGACTTTATTTTCGAACATAACATTCCCTTCCACACCATAAAAGACAATATAATGTTTGTTAAAAGAAAGTGCACATAATATTTTTAAATTTTGTTTGTGATCCTATCATGCATAATTATAAATAATGCCTTTCATACTACGAGAATGAGTTCAACTATACGTCATGGCCCCTCTAAAGCGGGGCCGCGTTGGCTCAGTGGTAGATCGTTCACCTCTGGTGCTTGGGGACCCTGGTTCGATCCCAGCTTGCACCAAGTGAACTTTGTGGTGGACAAACACCGTGTGCGTGGGTTTCCTCGGGGTTCTTCCGTTCCTCCCACTTTCTTCATTCCACGATTTCACTAATTTCTCATCACCCCTCTCCTTTAGCCTAACCGGCATAACCGTGGGACGTAAAACTCAAAGATTTCACTTCATTTTTTCCCTCGAAAGCGATATGTTTCAAAATTATTTATTGTTAGATATTGTAAATTTACGGTATCTATTTTAGTGGACGGGAAATTTTGCATCTAATCGGATAATTTCATGGTTTCTAACAGGAATTCGCAGTTACGAAATTTGCATCACTGTCTTTTGAGAGGATGCCTAGAAAAAATACTACTAGAAAATAACTGAAAACACAAAATGGATTTGATAGCCAAATTCACGTCATCTTGGTGCGTCATCATTTTTCTTTAAATATTTATATTTAGTATTAGATTAGAGTTTAGTGTCCCTTTCAGCATCAAGGCTATATGAGACGTGAACTTACAAATTAACGTGGGTTCAGAGCCACAGGAGTTCCCATCGGAAATCGAACCTAGGTCTCCCGCACCAAAGACGCGTACGCTAATCATATCGACAAGGGTGTTCGATATTTAGTAATGTGTACATAAAGTTGTGAAATTGCGCTTGTATAATGGAATGCAATTCCTTCTACTGACATAAACCTTCACAATACTTAGCTGGACAAAGTATCTTTAAAAAGAAAATGTCACTCTTTATGTTTCAGTTCCTGGTTCGACTGAAGGATGGAACAAATTGCAATGAGCGTTTTTGGATCCTACTTTGTGTAGTTGATTCATCATAAACTTGGTATTTGATACGGATATGAACTATTACACTAATTTGGTGTTTATTTCTAAATAATAAGTCCTAATACAACTTCATAAAGTTGTAATTCTTCTTTAGTTTGTATCACTTTACACAATGACAAATCCAAAAGGTCTGTTGTATCGGTGCAGTACCAGTTTTTCACGTTTTTCAAAATGTTCCAAAACCCAAAGAATAATCTTTAATTTCTGATATTTTAGTCGTCACAAATTACAATTTTATAATGTAGTCAATGTTTATAATTACTGGGCAGTTGGGCGTTTAAACTAATGACATCATAATAAAGTCAAAACCATAATTTTGAGTTGAATTGATTCTGAGTTTAACGTCCCGTTCAGCAGTGAGGCTATGTGAGACGTGGACCTACTGATTAACGTGGAATCCGAACCACATGAACTCCCACCGGGAATCAAGCCCAGGTTTCCCACGCCAAAGGCAAGTATGCTAACCGTTAGCCACGAAGGAGCTCCACCATAATTTTAGTGGGCGATAAGAAATATCTCGCCAGTGCTTTTACAATAAATAAAATTTTATAAGTATTAAAGAATAGCGGTAAGAGATTTTATAATAGCTCTTTTATTTATGACATATGAGTATTTTGAAAAAAAAAACAGCAACTAAAGAATAGGTTGGTGGAACCACAAAAGACTCGTAAAATAAACTTTTTTATAAATACATACGCACCTTACTCACCTTTTATAATTGCTATGCTTACGTTCTCCATAAAAACAGAAATTCTCTTTTAGTGATACTTTACACAAGATCATGAAGTGCGTTCAAATTTAATTAAAGGCAAAATACAATACAATAATCTCAAATATTGCCTCAAGTGAGTTTAAAGATTTCTAAACACTAGTGCGAAACCGGGCTCTGCCGTTGCGATCGATTTACAGGTCTTGAGACGAAAGTAAGAAGGGACTTACGCACACAGTAAGTAAAAACAATTAATATGCCTGTAACTTTCCCCCAAATGGGTGTATCTTAAAACTAACCTCACCATTTTTTTTCTAATTAAATTCTAGCCTGAAATTATGTATCATATTAACCTATTCCCATTTTGAAAACTTGACCTTAATTCAAAATGGCGGATTTCAAGATGGCTGCCATCAAGGTCATATCTACCATACGACTTCCCCCCAGGACTCCGCATCCACATGGTTTTTCTTCATTTTTCTTCATTAACGCTCCGTTTACAAAGGGTAGTAAGGGATTTCTGTAGTAATCTCTAATAACCACATCACAACTCTTAAAAGTTATTAAAAAAAAAATAGAAAACATGCACCATGGCAAAAATTTCTCATCACAAGTAATGATGCATACATGCCTTCTATCAGCAAAAAAAGTTTCATTGAAATTGGAGCCGGACATTTGAGTGATGTCCCTTGTGGGATGTGATTGAACGTCACGTCAGAACACATCGCCCCCCTTCCCGGAATTTACGGGAATTAGGTGAGCTGAGTGAGCACATGTGGTGCCAGCTCTCTCCAGCGACCTATCAAGGATCATTGCGTGTATGCCAAGACGTGTCGCCGTTTTTATCCATGCCAAAAGTCGACATACTGAAAATTAGGTAGGTAGTCATGATGGTCTGGCTGATGTGTGCGTATATTTTAACTCGTACATTTTGTCTCGACTCGAATTTCGAGACGTCTCGACTCGAATTCGAGTCGAGTCGAGACAGAGACTGTCGAGTCGAGACACGAGTCGAGACAGAAACATATTTTCGAGTCGAGACACGAGTCGAGACAACATTTTCTCGAGACGAGTCGAGACAGGCTTAAATCTCGACTCGACTCGACTCGAATGCATCCCTACTAATGTACAATGTACAATATTTAGTACATGTACAATATTTAAAAGTGTGTAAATGTTTAATTTATTACGTACTACAATAAAAAAGGGTAATATCTAAATGAAGTGTTTAGATGGATTTTGATAAAACAGTAACCTAGATTACATAAATATACGGACTGAGGGCTATAACAACATATGAAATATGCAAAACAAGCATTAAGCTAATTACAAACTGGTGTTTTTCATAGTAATACACATTTAGTGGTCGTTATAAGTGATCATGAAACAATGAGTGGAATGAGAGTACAGGAGGAAAGGAGAACTCCAACAAAAACTATAGATACAATACTGTCCACTACCAAAACTCTCATGACCTCGAGAGCTCCTCCGTGGCTAAGCGGTTAGCGTCCGCGTGTTTGTGCGCGGGAGACCCTGGTTCGATTCCCGGCGGGAGCTCATGTGGTTCGGATTCCACGTTAATCAGTAGGTCTCTCGCTGCTAAACGGGACGTTAAACCCAAAATCAACTAAACTCTCATGACCTAGAGTTGAACTAGAGACTCCTCTCTTCAGAGGCGAGCACTCTACGATTGAGACACTAGTTATTGATCCAGTGGCGGATCTATCCCAGGGCAGGGGGGGTCTAGGCTCCCAGTTTTTTGAGCGGCAAAAGTAACTGCAGCTATTATTTATATATTTTTCAAAGTTTATTGTAAGCGTTACTTTTCGTTCTTTATTGAAATATTTTTGAAACATTACATATAGTTTCGGTTGCAGTTTTTCTGTTATGTAATGTGCAAAGCAATACTTGAGTTTCGCAATGTCGACGTCCATCCTAGTGTTAAGTTGGGAACTTCTGCAGGACCCATGAAAGAATTGTAAACTCATGATATAATAGTTTAGGTTTTGGCTGCCTCCTCACCCCAGTTTTTACTTTCTAGATCCGCCACTGCACTGATCTTCTATGTATTGTACGTATTTTTAATGTCTCTACATATCTGTAAAGGTTGTAAAATTACTTATCCATTCTGTTGTTTCTTATGATAACAACAAAGGAAAAATAAAGTTGAATTCTTTAAGTCTTCCTCACAACTGTGCCATAGGCTGATCGAAACTGCTCCCAGAGGGAATTGAACTAAAGATATGTACTCCGAAAGCGAGTGTCGTTAGTCTAGATCATTACGTCAAAAATACGTGTAACTAATGTGTGTGACCTGAGGCTAAATACCGTAAAAGTATTGACATGCATTGAAACTCAAGCAAGTAATTATGCAACAGACACGGTGCTATGCAAGTACTAGTTAAAATTAAGAGGTAAACTTGGCGTAGTTTTGAAGCTGCCACTGTTATTCGCTCCCTGTACTCTCTTGTTATGTGCGTCATAATGGAAGCATCTCCCGCTCGTTGTTAATACACGTAGACAAACAACTAGATATTCATGAGAACTGTACACAAGCAGTTCAGCTCTTCTTGCTTCGAGCTGACAATATTCATTTGAAGCCGAGCGGAAAGTGGGCAAATATTTTCCTTTGCTCGCAAGCAAAACGAGTTCAAATTGCACCTTTGTTTTTCGACTCACAGGGTCACAGTTGAACACACATATATAGCTATATAACAAATGCAGGATGTTCCGCTGAACAATTCAACGTTGGCACCATTATTCATATAGTTAAAATTCCCTCGTGAGTTATGCACCAGATTATTTAGAATTTATACCGCCTAACACTCTTTTTCATATATATATGCATTGCTGTGTATTTTGTAATGGAAGTCGGCCTATAAATAGTCATTTACAACAAAGATTCATTTGTAGCTGATAAAATAGTGGACGGAGAATGATCCCACAGACGACACATTCCCAGTGACACAGTGAATAAAGTTCAGCCAATTCACTGGAATGGATATCCAATATGGTTCATAATAACACAGCAAAATTCCAGAGGGAAAAGTGTAGAACAATATTCCAATGAATAAACAGAGAAAAACAGTAGTAAAAGCGTTCCATTTTTTGACAACGAAAGGAATTTTGTTTTTAATTCTAAAGTAAACAAAATTCACATTTTTAATGTGCATTTCATTATCATTACGAACAACTAAATAAATCATGAATTCTTTCTTCAAAAATACCGGTACGTTTTGGTGTTCTGAAAATAATGAGTGCAAAAAAAAAAAAAAAAAAAAAAGAAAGAAAGAAAGAAAGAAAAAATAGTGAATATTCAGCAGGAAAACGTCATTATTGTGTTTGCTCATTATTGTATAGGGAATAATATATTAGCAATTATGTTAAGATAAATACAGATCGAATGGTTCGAGATATAGAATCATTCCCGCAACCAGAGGGGGCTATGGGGGCCTGGCCCCCTAAAATTTTCGTGGCCCCTCCAGACCTCAATACAAAATGCACAATTTAGATATTTGTAAGATAATTTTTAATGATTTCCCCCCCATCCATGGCCCCCCAAACCTCTGTGGCTGGTTTCGGGCCTGTATAGAATTATTGTAGAAAACTGGATTCAAAGCACATATTAACATATCCTTTATATAAAAGTTCTTTTACTAAATGTTTGGAAAATTTAAGGCGAATCGAAGTCCTACTACGTACAGGAAGCGGAAAGAGATGAGGGTTCATGGGGTCACACTTGCGTCACGACTTCTCTCTGGGTCATCCGAGTCTGATCTCTCTTCTCTGACCTCATCTGACCCGGAGACCGTGACACAGTTACCCGAACAAACCCGGCGACCCAGAAGTAGCAGAAATATTGTCTCTGTGTCATTACTGCAGAATTTCATAGTTAATTAATTGTGTTGGCCATTGGAACTCAAACATTGATTTGATTGATTCCCATTGTGACAATACCACTTCTAGAATATATCAAATATAAATATCCGAATGTAAATGTCATAAATAAATAAATAAATTATTTATTCCTACAAGATTGTTATGAGCCTTAATAGAAATGATAATACGAACGAGCTGGGATACAATATTTGGCGTGCTTACAAGGCGCGCACCCACAAATTATTGTTAGGATGGACCCGAAAAAGTATAAGTAATTGTTCAGTAATGTTACATATCTTCTAAGAAGAAAATAATAGAATTAGATTGTTTTTATAAGAATAGAAAAGGTGCAGATGAAGTGTAAGATCATATTTTTAGCTACATCAATAATTTCTCTACTGGACAATTATAGGTTTGTTATGAAAGCGTTTAAATGTATATAGAGTTACGAGGCTTTATGAGTCGTTTTTCTTGGCAAAAAGAACTGTAACGGGACACTCGTATCTTGACATGCTGCAGACGTGGTTGATACCACAACTTGAAGAGGACTCCCGAGATTTTATTTTCCAACGGGATGGAGGTCCACCGCAATTCCATAACGACGTCAACGATTATCTGAATGAACATCTTCCACAACGTACGATAGGTCGCACTGGTTCTGATGATGAAGCGTTGTTAAGATGGCCTCCGAGGTCTCCTGATATAGACTTTTTTTTTGGTCAAAGACCGCACCTTTCTTCCGCCAGTGCTTCGAGATCTGACGGACCTGCGAGAGCGAATCACAGAGGCCTTTACTGTCGTTACAAGAGACATGTTGATTCGAGTATGGGAAGAAGTGGATTATCGACTAGATATCTACTGCGTCACGCAATGTATTACCTTGCTTTCGTAGATAAAGAATTCTAATACCACATTAGAAAGCCCGAGAATAAATTTTTGAAAAGGGTAAAGAATCAGAACGAAGAAAATAGGAGAATCTACGGACATTATGTCGTCTGCTACAAGTTCTTATATTCTCGGATCCTTTGTACTAAACTTAACTGATCTATCAGCTGATTTACTATGCCACTAGAGCACTTTCATGTATTAGAAAATTGACATAAGCCTTAAATGTCACAAATGAAATAGAATAAAAAATAATTTTTATTTCTAAATCTTTGCTTCGACTACCCAATAAGAAGCCTTCGCTTCCTCAATTGTGCATCCGTTATTCAAATGTAAGACAGAATGGGAATATATATGGAGTCTTCAGCTGATCGAAAAGACGGCGGACATTTGTTTCTTTTAATTTCTTTTTCTACAGAGAGGAGACGGCCTGTAATTATAATGGCGTTACTTGTGGTTAATACCCCTGAAAAGATTTATGCGGCATTTCGAAACAAATTTCAGTTGAGAGGGCGAAAGGCGCAAGAGAGGGCAGTGGGATTTAAAACGGGAAGCCGACTGTCAGGTTTTAATTTCCGTTTTGACTTTCTTTTGTTTCTGCAAAGCGCCATTTGAGGGGAGACTTGAGATTTTGCCAAGACGATTTTAAAGTGGCTTTTTGAAGAGAACGAAATCTTTTGTAGAAGTCGGAGGTCCTCACTCGTATTACTGAATTTTTAGTTTACCTTTAGTTTTAAAGAAAGGTAGCTTAAGAAACAGAAATAAAAATGCTTCTTAAAAAACTCTAAGTTCTTGCATAAGTTGTTCAATCATTTATTTTTTCTAGTATCAACTATGTTTTATGAATCGCAATAAACATGTAGTTGTGTTGAGATAGCGATGGAAGTAGCATAGCCAATGGAACGACGAGAATACAATTGAAATAGTTTGATAAATACGATTAAAGAAGGTAGAAAAATAGCAAATAGATCGATAATGCAAATAATTAGCCAAATAGGAAAGATATCGGGAAGGACCAGGGATGGACATTTTATCTTAAACTTCGCTCATACTCACCTGATTTCCATATAATCACGCACTCGCCCTCAGACTCAAATAATACGAGGCACATCCAGAAAGTAAGTTTCCCACGCGTGCCATAGCTAGAAACCGTATGTTGCGCGAAGCGACTGCGCGTACGTACGATACAGCTGACGATTGAAATCCATCGCCAGTTGTATCATCGCAAAAATGTCAATGCTGACCCTGTGCGCATAATGTTACGCTAATAGATGGTGCTATTTTCAACGTGTACTGACTTGAACTGCCAGCTGGAAAGAATCTATGTAAATATTTGATACATTGATAGATCTATGTATGGTTCCTTGCCTGCGACGTTGCCACATGTTGTAATTCGTGCCTCGTAATTGGGATATATAGATTTATTTTTACTTGTAGAATAGTGCTTTGTAGTCCGTGAGCACCGTTTCTAGAACACCCTATATATATCCCAATATGAAGTGGATTTTAATATTTTACTAAGTCTCAAATGAAGAGTCATGCAACATTTGCATGTACATTTGTAACTAGCACTTAAAATTGACTTATTTCCTCCTATTTTCGGCCATCTGGGAATAAGATTTGTTAACTAGCGTAACAAAATAAATATTTGCTACTTGAAGGTAAAGTTCTCGGTTTGCGGACAGTAACCTGCCAAATAAGCGTTGCAATTGGCTAGAAGATTTTGTTAAAGTTAGAACTCTTTCTTTTGTTCTAAGAATTTCCGTGAGCTATCATTGTTAAAGGGAAATACTTGCTGCAGTTGAAATACTCCAAACCTTTGAATAGTAAAAATCAAAGCACGAAAGAATGTATGAAGTCATAAGCACGCTTTACTCGAACCCTATGAACTCTTTGATCGCTCAGCTTTCTCATTACGAGATAACAGGCAAAAGCAAACAGAATAATACACACAGTATTCTGCGTATAGTGTAGGATATGACATATACCTTCCAACCTTGGTGCTCTTTGCAACTGATCGATGGGTCAGCGGCACTCGTCGCTGATAGAAACAAATTCTCTCCCACACATACGGTAGAGCTTTCTCTCTCGCTCGCTCGGCGGGAATTTGAAAGGCGTTCCGGCTGAGTTACTGCCTTTGGAGACCTCGTGGAGTCAAAACGAAAAACGTAGCAGCATCACAGACAAGGGATGGGAGGGTTCCAGTTCAATCGATAGACAAATCTAAATTTCCACAACGAGAGCGGAAGGGTTTTTGTTTCAAACAACAAGGCTCCAGTAATTACATAACTGGAAGCAAGGAGGAGGAGTTGAACACACTCCAGATAAAGTTACCTAACAACCAACTCTAATGAAACTTCAAACCAATATCCATATCTTTTATCAAACCGTCATCGTATGACTTATTATTCCCGGAATAACCTTCCTAACGTGTATTCTTTTTTTCTTCTTTTTACAAAGAATATTCAAAAGAAAATCCTACAGCACTAATTTGCTATTTTCCAGGAAGCCGATGATAATCGAACAATATAACTTTATTATTATTATTATTATTATTATTATTATTATTATTATTATTATTATTGTGGTGGATATATTAATAATTGGTAGGTAAAATAATATAAGTGTATAAAAATATTAATTTAAAGCAATTATTAACAAAACCAAACAATCTTTAACTTCAACTAAAATCAATTAAAATAACTTAAATTTAAATTATAAATCCAATACTCTATAAATAAAATAAAATAAAGAAATAACTAATAACCACACTGCCCATACAAAGCCCTAAATCATTTATTAATTTAATTATTATAAAAATCAAAAATAAATTATTTAACAATATATATTAAATATAGTTATTTAACTAATTATCTAATTCACTATCATCAAACCCAAATTAACCAAATTACAATAATATTAACATCAAATAATTAACCACAATTATAAATCATTAACACCAAACCAAACACCACATGGTGGATAGTGAGAGGACCAAACACCACATTATTATTATTATCATTATACTACGGAATAATTATTTCATAAACATCTTCAGGTTATAGCATCTAAAGCTAAGAGAAATTTCGCACTCATTAAATGGCTGCGTTGAAATTTTAACTCAATACATGCAAGGTTCTTTATTTATGTAATGTACGGTCTCACTTAGAATATGCAACAGTTATTTGGAATTGTGAACCTAAATATTTTGTAAACTCTATTGAATCTGTTCAGAATAATTTTCTTGTGTGGTTAAAATGGAAATTTAAACAATATAACACTATGAGCTTAAGTGCTACATGCGAGGATCTTATTAAAACTTAGTGACAGACGTAGTCTTTTTGATTTAAAATTATTCCATAATCTATTACGTAAAGGGTTTCATTTAGATGATTTAATTTCGTTAAGAGTTCCTTATTGTAGTGCCAAAAAATTTACTCCTTTTGTTTGCACGAGGTTATTTTCCAAATCTTTTATTTATAGGTGTATTGAGACAGCTAATAAATTCCATTCTATTATAATTAAGATCTATTACAATCTAAATTTCCAACCGTTCTGTCATCAATTCCTTAAACCTTTTAAAAGTTGTTTGTCTTGTTCGGGTAGGTGCCTCTAACATGCGCATACATTTCTTTTATTTTTATGAGTGCTTGTCTTATATACAGGGTGTTTCAAAATAACACCGACAACGTTTGGGAGGTTACTCTTCACCCCAAAATAAGCAAAACGTATAGACCAAACTGGATGCAGAAATCTGTCACTTCGAAGTTACAGGCTGCCGGAAACATGAAATAATGAACTTTAAAGGTCCCTAGCTCCAAAACTATGAGACCTACCGTACTCACATCTTGTCTCGTCTCGCTAATGAGACAGCTTCAAATGTCGTGAGCCTCAATAGAGGTATATACTGTAGTTCTTACCATCAAGGCTGAGACCTGCACGGTCGAATTTTTGAGCAAAAACATGAGCCCAACCCAGGTAGTGATCTCAACCGGCTCGGCTCGGCTCAATCGAGCGAACTCGGTTGTAATGAGCCATCGACTTGGTTCAGTTCATCTCAGGTGAGCCATCGGCTCGAGCCGGCTTGGTTGGATAAGCTGTTGACTCGGCCCACATCTCGGTTCGGATCGATAGTGAGTGAGCTGTGAGTCGAGCCGGTCAAACCGTTGACAACCGTTAAGCCCGGACCTAGCAGATTTGAACATGTTTGGCCGGCGCCCTATAATTTAACAATTTTTGGCTCTAGCCCGAATACTTGCTTCTACGGAACTCACACCCAGAACCTTGTGAATGATATATTTGTCTCCTGAAGACTTCTCGACGATCGAGGTTTGCAGTCAATTAGTTTTTAGTATTCAGATACTAACCGCCTATCTTTCATGTTTATACACGGTTTTATAATAATAATAATAATAATAATAATAATTATTATTATTATTATTATTATTATTATTATTATTATTATTATTATTATTATTATTATTATTATTATTATTATTATTATTATTTTAGTAGTACTAGTATCATTGATAATAATTATATTGCCTATGTAGGATAGTTGAAGAGAGTACTTAAAACAACACACAGGATTTGACTCATCTTGGTTCTACTCGACTCGAAACTCGACCCATATTCGAGTCGAGTTAGAGGAAATTTTTCGAACCGAGTTCTAGAGTAGAGCTCAAAGATATCTGTTTCAATTCGAGTCGAGTTTCAAAGAAAACTCGCTCGTGCCCATCTCTAATCAATAGCATTTTCATTAGTCAACACAGCATAATCGAGGGACGTAAAATTGAAAGATTTCATTTTACTTTTTATTTTATTTTTAAGAATGCTTGATCTTTGTGCTTAGGAGAAAGAGGAAGAAATAGTCCGTGGGAAGAGACGGAGTTTTCCCCACCCCACCCTTTCTCACCGCTATAGAAATGAATAGAATATGTCCTTCTCCCCTCTTTTCATTGAGTTGAATTGAGTTGATTTTAACGACCCCTTCAGTAGCGAGGCTATATGGGGACGGGACCTACTAATTAACGTGGAATCCGAACTACCTGGGAGTTCACGCCGGGAATCGAACCCGGGTTTCCCACGTCAAAGACGCGCACGCTAACCGCTTAACCACGAAAGAGCTTCCTCTCTCTTCATGTCTATACCATTGCTTTCTTTCTCTCTCTCTCAGAAAAAAAGAAGAAAATATTTTATCACCTCTTCTACTCCCAGTCTGGAGAGCTAAGAGGAAAGGGAGGAAATTGTAAAGCAGAGTAAACTTATGCAACCAACATTATATTTTTATTGTGCGGGCTTACATAACAGCAGGATAAATACCCGAGAATGGAATGGTTGTGGCGAGTTTCCTTTAAGAAGATTCTTCTTGCTTTCCTTTTGAAACGAAAACAAAATTAGATGAAATCTTTAAGTTTTACGTCCTACGCTTATGCCGGGTTGACTAAAGGAGATACTGTTGATGAAAAATGAAGGAAATTGTGGAATGAAAGAAGTGAAAGGACACGGAAGAACCACGAGAAAATCCACGCACATGGTGCTTGTCCACCACAAAGCTCACTTGGCGCGAGCTGGGATCGAACAAAGGACTCCATACACCAGAAGTTCTACCACTTTTTTTAAAAAAAAAACTTCTTGACTTATTTTTTTACTTCAACCACTTTTCAGGACTACTAGACACAACAAGGACACAAACACAGAAACATCGAGGACAGTTAAAATACCATCCTTGCTATACAGAGGGACTCGAACCCCCAATGGGCTTCACCTCACGATCATCAGCCTAACGCCTCAGACCGCTCAGCTACACCCACCGGCTTCCAATGAGCTTCCGCAGTCCCTTGATCTTTTATCCAGGTCCTGAATTACAATCTGGCAACGAGGGTGTTTACAACTATTGACTAGTAAAGCCATTTTCTGATGACACAAGATAGCCTATTACAAATAGTTTATTACTTACTGTTAGGAATATTTGTGGTGCCATTGTTAGGAGGAAATGGAGAACAATAGATTTCAATTTGCTTTTTAGCAGTGTACTTCTTTAATTTATTATTATTATTATTATTATTATTATTATTATTATTATTATTATTATTATTATTATTATTATTATTATTATTATTATTATTATTATTAAGTGTTCTATCTTTTGGCAGGTCCTGGGACTAATGATTTTCTTTTGGGAGGGGGATTTGAACCTGTAAATGTTTCTTCCACGTTTCTTGTTCTTCAGCTTTCTCTTTAAACTCGCAATACTTGCTTCTATTATTCCAATCATCCATTAATTGTCTTCTTCTTCTTCCTATTCCTTGTTTTCCTTCTATATTTCCTTATATAGCGGTATGAAGACAATTCCTCCTCAAGATGTGTCCAATCCAATTGGCATTCCTACGAAGATGTTGGCTAAGAGAGTCCTTTTTTTTCTCCTACAACTTCACTGCCACCATATCTGTTACTGTTATCACCTGTCCGCCACTGGCAACAGTTTGCTAATAATACTTTGTTTTCGCTTATGTTTTATGCGCAGAAGTGTATGATTTTCTTTGTGCATGATTTGCATATATCACAAACATTAAATGGACATTAAATTTTGACTTCTTTTCCATACGTAAGTAATTGCATACACACTTACAAAAAAAATTGAACGCGGCAAAATTGCAGTATGTTGTTTGTGTGTGGAAAATCATACATGCAGCACCGCACGAGAGAGCCATATGTATGAAATGTCATATACAAGGCAATCTACATGTAAAAAAAACTCTAAATTATTATTGACAACGAACGAAGTGTATATTTTAGTGTCATAAAAAAAAAATTCACTTCCTCGATTTTCTCGAAAGAACGCAATAGAATTTAACCTTAAGCATGTGTTATTCAATTGGGTGACATCTAGCGACTCCTTATCTTATAGTTAAACGAAAACTGAAATTTAAGAGTTATTCATAATTTTTGGTTTATATCTTATTAATAAGGAGGCGCTCGAGTTGAGTCGAGACAGAATTTTCCAGACAAAATTCGAGTCGAGACACAGCTCTTCCAATAGGAAAATATGTATTTTTCGAGTCGAGACATCACTTTTACAGCATATTTTCGAGACGAGACTGTCTCAAATCTTGTCTCGTGCGCATCCCTACTTGTTAATCATACTCGTTTTGATGTTGTTTCTTAAAATTAAAGGGTAAAATTATACTTAATGTAGTACAAAACTAATTATTTGTTTTATGACATTCTACGATTTGGTATCTAAGCACATCATCGCAACACAGCATAAAAATCTTTGAGTTTAACGCCCACGATTATGCCATTTAGGTTAAAGGGGACGGAGATTAAGGCATGAGAATGAGGATGGAAAAATTGGTGTAAAGAGAAAATGGAAGGAAACGGGAGTACGTCCATCACAAACTAATTTGGCCGGGGTTCAAACTAGGGAAACCAAGCATCAGAGGTAAGCCCTCTACAACTGAACCACCGTAGCCCCTCTCCCCCAACACAATATCTATATATATAAAAGAGAACGTACAAATCCTTTGTTAGCTCATCACGCTAATACGGCTGAACCAATTTCTTTCATTTTTGGGGGGTTATTAAGATTTGGACCCTAGATGGTTTTTATCATATCACTTTAATTTTCAATTACCAGTGTCTTGAGATAATTGACCATTCAAGTGTGCATAACGTAGAAATCCTTTGTTAGCTCATCATAGCTAAATCTAAACGTATTTATATGCAACCCACATGACCGTGTCACTCGGCGGGTTAACATAAATGACAGGCGATATAATGTTAACATTTACTACAATCTTCTATGGTTTTTATCATATCACTTGAAAGAGAAAAAGTAAAAATTATCTAAGTAACAAAGTTTATTGCGTTCCGGGGTGACCCCAGCGAAGCGGGGTGAACGCTGCTAGTAGAATATAAACCAGAATACATTTACAGTTGGAACAGTGTAATATTTTAGAAGTATTACTACCAACCTGCCACCAACATATTTTTATATAGGTATCAAGATTTGCTAGCGTCATGTCGAAATGTTTGTTGAGCTTATACTTTAATAAATGGCGTTGTTATAGAATACTATTAGCTTTTAGGTTTACAAGAAAGTAGTTTTTCTCGAAAATTGCTCATGTTTTCCATTCACTCATAGGCCTACCATGTTGTCCACGACAATAACATCTCTCAATTGTTAATATTTCATCTTTAAACCTTTTTCCTTCTTATACGCTAACAATTTTGTAAAAACTCATTAGTCTGTGAAAGTACTTTCTCTTAAGTATATCTTTTTTCACTGAAATAAAGTAAGCTCCATTATTGGCTTTTTCAGTGTTTTGGAGTCATTATTAAATTTGCAAAACTCGGAATTCCATTATCATAGCGCCCCCTAAATTCTCTCTAACCTTCCCCCTAAATAAAGAATGCTTTATTTTACAGTTACTCGTGCTTCTAACCTCTAATACAGTCTCTGACTACAGCCTTCATTAAAACGTACACTTCTTTGCAATATACACTTCTAGCACAAATATTTAATGGCCTTCTCAATTAAGTGTTTCAACTAGTTTTTTTTTCATCCAATAAGCATTAATTATATATTTTTTTACATAATAATCATTATCCTCCATTTGAGAAATGGGTGTTTCACTTCAGACGCAAATTTTGAGCTGACCGTGTTTCAGGGGCGGATCCAGGGAGGCGATCGGGGCAATCGCCCCCCCCCCCAGGAGAGAAAGCTTTTTTATTTTATATATATAAATAAAAGCCATCCCAAAGTTTGGAGCCCTTAAAAGTAGCAGTATGACAAAATGGTGTCTTCCCACTTGCGACACTCCTATTAGCGACAGGAACTGTTAACTGTCCTATGAGCGACCGATTCGATCTGTTAATTGTCCTATGAGTCACCGATTCGTTCATACTAAGATAATGGAAGAAGATAAGGTTCTCTCTTCTTTAACTTGTTTCATGCTAATGTGATTTAGAACCTAACAAAATGTACTATGAAAAAATTTTGCTCTACCTGAATTTAATACCTGAGAATGCTCTCATTACATTAACAATCTTTATACGTTTTTCCTAATATTATATTTTTGAATTAATTTCCATGAATACATTGACTCTATCAAGGGAAAAACTAATTAAATACTTAGAGTAGCTCCGCCTTTGTCTATGATTCTAATATAATTAAAAATTTCATGTTAAAATTATACGGAACATAAGTTTAGATTGAATATGTTTATGGCATAAGAAAGAAATCAGAAAGAGCTAGGGGCGCCCGAAGAAAATTTTCTAGAGAGGGGATCTCTATGGTTGCTGTATCACTTTTGGTATATCTGGTATTTAATATACGTGGCTTGCTATATTACGTATACATTTTTGTGAGCCAGGGGGGCGACTCCTGCCTTCCCATCGGGAGCCTATGGAAAAAAGGTGTTCACCATTTGAGGATGTCAAAGAAATCTAAAAACATGGTGTATTCGAAGAAATTATTACACAAGTTACAAATCTCTCGCAGGACTTAACAGTCCGTCTAGTTATAAGGGATTATTTCAGATCGCTACACGACAAGCTTTTATGTATAAGTCAAAACAAGGGAGGAAGGCAAATTAAGCAATTAGTTTACGTTTTAGTAGCTTACAATAGGAGGAAAGGTAGTTTAAAGAGTTTGTTTACCTTTTGGATTGTTTAGAGTGAACTGTATTGTAATTGGTGGGATTGGTTGAGAATAGCCAATCAGATGTAAGGAATCTCAAAAGCGGTCTTTCATCATTGACATTTTTTTTTTTTCATTTTATTCATAGAGTCTTAGGAAGTCAAAAAAAGTAGATAGTTGGCAAACTGTTACACGTTTAAGTTTTTCAAAATAAAATATATTACTGTGCTTAGTGAGTAATTACATTTGAATCAAATTAAGTACAGAAAACAGAGCTTTTTAAGAAAGGGGATATTACAACTGGATTTTGAATAATTACATAGGAATATACTTTTCATGGAAATATCCCTGTTGTCTCGTTAAGTTATTTGATATGTTTTATGTGAAATCTAACTCAAAATTAAAATAAGTTTTATTTGCACTCACAGTAGAGGAAAAATATATTTGACGAACAGTATCACTGGAACGTACATATTTCATACCAAGGTTGTTCTGGCGCTAATAACGCCAGAGGCAAACCTATTTTACGAGATGGAATCATATAATCTTCCATCATCTCAATGTAAATGAATCGGTCGCTCATAGGACAGATAACAGTTCCTGTCGCTAATAGGACTGTCGCTTCTGGGACTAATTCTGACAAAATACCCCCCCAGAAGTCGGTCCTGGATCCGCCCCTGCCGTGTTTATAGGTTATGTTCAAAATATCTAAATTCTCTCACATTATTCGACGTTGTAAACAGACGAAAACGTGTAAAAAGTGGCACAAATGATTTGTTCAAACAAGCGAATGACTATTCAAGAGCTTTCTGAAGAACTAAACATCTCATATGGTTCTGTGAGAAGCATTTTAACCGCCGATTAAATGGGCAAATGGCTTCTTTCTTCACAAAAACTTGTCGTGCCATACCTTGCTTTTGATAAAGGAGTTTTTGGTCGGAAAAATATTCCTGTTTCTTCACATTCGATGTACTCTCCAGATATTGCGCTATGTGATTTCCGGTTCTTCCAAAAAATTAAAATCGTTCTTAAGAGTCTTCATCCCGGCGAAATTAAAATACTGCTAATTTTACAGTAATTATGTGATATCTTCAAATAGATAAAAGATAATTGAAATATGGAACAAGAGCGCCCTAACCAATATTATTTTGCGTGAGGTACCGTTATCACAAGTCACCTAGTGGCTTTGTTTTCAGCTGTTTAGAAACGCGAAAATAAATGCCGATTTTCAAAATGGCTCGAAATCGAAAGCAGATAAGTGAGTCGTGATAACGGTTTCTCATGTAAAATAATATTGTCTAGGGCGCTCTCTTGTTCCACATTTCGATTATCTTTTATCTATTTGAAAATATCACATAATTAATGTAAAATTAGCGGTATTTTAATCTCGCCGGGATGAAGACTCTTAAAGGAAGACTTTTGTCACCATTCCTAACATTGAGAGGGCTTCGACAGAGCAGCTTAACGCCCTTTCAAAAGAAATTTTCCAGAAATGTTTCCAGTCATGGATTCATCGTTGGAATAAGTGCATTGCTAGCCAAGGACAGTACTAATTCCATGTAAGATCATTCCATACCTTGTTTCTAATAAAATTATTCACCTTATTTTTTGATCACACCTCTCATATGCAGGCAGTGGCGTAGCACACTTTTGCGCCCCCCCCCCCGCAAAGTATAGAGAAGGGGCCCTAGTTGTAAAGCCGACAGAAGTAAGGTTGAAGTTCTACTTCTTTAAATCTTTATTAATCGCAAGACTTCGGGGCCCCCTATACCTCGCCCCCCCCCCCCGCACTGCGGGGGTTGCGGGGGCAGCTGCTACGCCACTGTATGCAGGTAAAACTAAACCCCCCCTTTTTTTACGTCGATCAAAAATTAAAATTTAGGATATTTCTCAGCAAAGAAGTTCGAACCATAAATAATAGATGGCACTAGCTTTCACATAACGCATAAAAGTCGATCTCTGTGGCAAAGCGGGATAGAACTTTTTTTTTTTCAGGACCTTCAATTAATCGCAGCAAGCAATTGTGATCATATGAACCAAACGGATGACTCTGGTTGTGAACATTATTAACGATCCTTCCACCTCAAGACGTACATCTCAGCCCTTCAAGCCTTTGAGATTCATGTGCTATCTCTCATGCCATACTTTCTCCCCCTAACTCTACATTATTATCTAAGTTTTCACCATTATCTTTAGAATTGTAGTTGAGAAATGCTATAACTTTCTTTTTTTTTTTTTTTTTTTTAATCCTGCGTGTTATTAAAAGTTAGTTTACACGCAAATGAGGCACTATATCCACATACGACACTTTTCTTCAAAGTGTATTAATACTAAAGTATGTAAATTTATGTCCATGTTATTCGCTTAATGTTCAATGAGCTACAGCTTTCTTTAATAACACAACTTCCATTATTGTTTTCAAGTTTCCATTTCTGAGAAGTTGAGCCAAGGTGTTGAGGGGAGAGAAAGTGATGGAGCACTTAGACCAGAAAGCACAGACTATAAATACGAAATAGACTGTTTATGGCTGCAACTTCTTTGTCTACAGCGTCTTACTAATGAGCATTTTCCATATTTTATCGTCTGGTCAGTAATGCAACACACGACTTCATTATCCTCATTCGCTTCGTGAAAAAGTCCGTTTTAAAGAAACGTTTTCCTGGTCATAAATGCGAAGGAGGAAACCGAAGTCTTCTATTCGCGAGGGAACAAGGGTTGCCATAACGAGAACGAAGAAAGTGAAACAGGTATCAACAGCGGCTGAAATGATGATTTAAGCACGTAAACCAGAGACTTTATCAAAAAAAAATTTAGAATCCACAGCTAGGGGGGCTTAGGCTCGTAGCATAATAAGAATAAGAAAAATAAATTCTTGTTTTGTCTATTTTTTTTTTTTTTTACCAATGTGTCAGATTTCGTTGTATAAACTACCAGAAGGAAAAAGAGTTTAACCGATTCATGACCGGAGAACGGTGGCTCAGTGGTAGAGCGCTTACTTCTGGTGCGATGGGTCTCTGGTTCGATTTCTGGCCAAGTAAGTTTGTGGCTGACAACATCGTATCAGTGTGTTTTCTCGGGGTACTCCTTTTTCCTCCCACTTTCTCATTCTACTAATTGTTCCATCATCATTCACTTGCCTTGATTATCGTCTCCTTTAGCCTAGCCTATTAACTAGCTACGGTCTGAGACTAATATAGTATGTTCCTATGCTCAATAACTCTTTTAGGATTTCTACTTTTTGAGGTACACCTTAGACTTTCACTCAAACAGCTACTGCTTCCTTACTATTTATTGTAGGATCATGGTTCATACCTCTTCTTGTACCACTTGCTTGTCCGTATTATACATCAAAACAAAAAAATCGGGCAAAACCGGGAGATTTTTCCAAAATCAATGATATGACTTTTTTAAAGAATACACTGTTATGTACATATTACGTGTGCAAAATTTCAATCTTTAATCTTGAAAAGTAAGATCGGAAGAAATTTTTGAAAATCTGAAAGTGACCCGTTTTTATCTTTCATATATATATATATATATATATATATATATATATATATATATATATATATATATATATATATATATATATATATATATATATATATATAATGTACTGCGCCATTCCTATTTGACCTAGAATCATGGTTCAAACGCCATTTTCTTTAGTATAATGAGCTCTTTCTAACGTTACTACTCACATGTCCATACACCTGAACCGGAAAATTAGGGGAAAACCCGGATTTTTTTTTATTTTTTGAAAATCCCATCAAAACAGTTTCTCTCTCTGCCTCAAGCTTGGTTTCACGTCTAGAACTGATTTTTTTTTTTTTAATACGTTGTTATGTGCATAATATGCGTGCAAAATTTCAATCTTGTATCTTGAAAACAAAGGACGGAAAAATTGTTGAAAGTCTGAATTTAGGCCCTACTGCATCATTACTATTTGACCTAGGGCCACGGTTCAAACGTTATTTTTGTAACGTTACCACTCACATGTCCATATCATACACTTGAACCGAAAAAGTCAGGAAAAAACTATTTTTTCTGGAAAAATCACCCCCTCGGAACACTTGCGCCCCTTGGGCCCGGCCCCAGTTTCGTGTAGGGATCTCAAAAAAATTTAAAAATACCCAAAGGTATACACAATATGTACGCAAAGTTTCAAACTGATACCTTGAAAACTAAAGGCATGAATTTTTTTTTGAAATTTGCCTTATGAAAAAAATAAAAAGTCACGCGCCTCCGCCCTTACTTGCCGCCGCCAAGTTGACCGTCTGGTTCCAAAACGCATCTGGGATGTTCTTTGATCTATAATAAAAAGTCCGACTTAAATGCCTGTTATAGGAATTAAATAAGCGGTCAAAGACGATACTACACCATGGTAACAGAAGTTACCAAAAATCCTAAAAGGGATAAAGGATTTTTTAAAAGAAAACAAATAAGCATAAGCAAAAATATGTAATATTTTTTAAAAAAACATTTTATCATATTCCGCTGCATACTATTAGAATATTATAATGCTTGTGTATACTAATGGTAATATTTCCTTTATGCTTAATTAATCCATAGGTAGATGTAAAAATTATACAAAAGCAGACGTTGACTACAAAATTATTACAGCGCAATTTATATTTATGTTAATTCATATTCAAGTCAAACGAAATGAAATCTTTGAGTTTTACGTCCCACGAATATGCTCTGTAAGTTAAAGGAATCGGTGATGATGAGCAATGAATGAAATAGTGGAGTGAAGAACGTGGAAGGAAACGGGGTAACCCCGAGAAAACCCACAAACACGGTGTTTGTCCACGACAAAGCTCACTTGGTGGAAACTGGAATCCAACAAGGGAGTCCAGGCACCAGAGGTGAACGCTCTACCACAAAGCTACCGCCGCTCAATTCATATTCAATTTCGTTTAATTAGTCCCTATATCTTTAATATCCAACACACAAGAATTGAAAATCCAGTACAATTTTAGGACACTTTAAAGATATTGAACAAATGTGTCCTTTGCTTGTGAAGGAATTAAGCTGAATGTTTAAAGTTTGTAAGATTTTAACAAAATGACAGACTGCAAGAATCATAGCACAGCTTTTCTAAAGGTAGGGGCCGCGGTGTCTCAGTGGTAGAGCGTTCACCTCTGGTACTTAGGGTCCCGGGTTCGATCCCAGCCCCTGCCAAGTGATCTTTGTGGTGGACCAAACACCGTGTGTGTGGGTTTTCTCGGGGTTCTCCCGTTTCCTCCCACTTTCTTCATTCCACCATTTCGTTCATTACTCATCATCACCGTCTCCTTTAGCATAACCGTAGGACGTAAAACTGAAAGATTTCATTTTCATTTTCTAAAGGTAAATCAGTTGTAACTAATATATCTGTAATATCAGATTATGTTTTCCACACAATGAAACATAGGTTGCACACAAATTTTATAATGAATGCATTGGCAGTAGCAAAAACTTTAACTCAATAGATTATATACTAATTTTAAAGAAATTGTAAAATGTGAAAGTATCTCCATGTGTGTGTAAAAATGTTGCAGTCATTTGACTGGTGAAACACATGAAATTCAGATTAAACGTTTTGTTAGACTCATCTATTATTACAAATGGAATACCCCAAGGTTCTCCACTGTTCTCTTTTCCCCAATATTTATGAATAATTTACCAACGGTTTTAAGCCTCTTAATTATTTTACATTATGTTATCGACATTTTAGAATAGTAAACAATACAAAGAGGAATATTCTGCCACAAGATGATTTACATAGAATAATTGTGAGTGTAAAAATAATGGCATGAACATCAGTTGAAGACCTGAAATGCAAAATAATCTAAGTACTAAAAACTGGTCTTCGAGAAAATTAAGAAAAACATAGCTACTTTCACAAGATGAAAACGTTTAATGCAAAACATGTTGGTCATTATGCAGAAAATGCAAACTGAACAATCCCAAAGTTTTCAGCATTTTTAATGAAAGTCTTTTAAATATAGAAAATGATATTAGAATAAGTTTGCAGACAGATCTAAGTCCAACAGTGCCACTTGCTGCTTAGCTGCTTAGCTCAATCATCGTGTTACACAGTTCCTTTTTCTTGTTGGCTGACAAAAGAACTGCATCTGGCAACAGTTCTAGTTCTGTTGAAGCTATGTCATTCATAGAGATGTTTTTTCTTCAGTACATAGCGTTTTCGTCAATCACAAAGCTCATTAAAACTTTTTTTTATATATATAGCATGTAACCAGGATTATTCTTGTCAATCTTTATCCATGAAATTTCAGAAATTCGGAGGTCTTGTGTTTTTAGGTACTTTGAACAAGCCTCGTCAAAATTGAAAAAATTGGGTCATGCTCAAGGCGTGGAAAGTTTTGACGTTCTTGTGATACTAAAGATTTTCTCTACATCTGCGACAGTCTACATCTTGGAAACTTTGGCTTTTTTTTTCTCAATAATGGCGAAGTCCCTGTCTGCTGCATAAAAACTACGCCCTGGCACCAGGAATTTGTGCTCTATAGTCTCGAACGACACCAAAGACACGAAACATGTACAGGAAAATCAACATTCGGTTTTTAATTTGTTCAGCGCAGTTGTCGCTCCAAATGACCAGTTTCTTTTTATAAGATGATAGTTAACTTGTATTTATGGCTTGCAGAATGCTTGGCTTGGAAATCAAGAATAGCAATATTTTCTCTATTGAATTGTGTATCAATTATTATTTTAACCAAGTAATTTGAACTGCAACAACGCCATCTATTTGTAACACACTTACACTGAACTAACTAACCTCTTCAGAAGGTGGTTTCCTGGCTGGTATCACCTTCTTGTTTTGTGTTGTATAACACTTTCCACTTATCCTATGCATTTTCTGTTTCTTTCTAAAGTCTTTTTTTTTTTTAACTTCTGATTCGTCGATTAAAAAAGCTCTGGTCTTATTTAGATCATTGCAATAAGCCATTTTACTGTAATTTATGACAAACACACAAGCGAATGACTGCTTAATAAAAACACAAGACGCTTGCATGGCTACTAGCACTTACATGTTACAGAATCCTAAAGTACTTACGCAACATTTTTTATAAAGAGAGTGTGGCTACGGGCATATAGTTTGAAGTACTCACCAACTACTTGTACAAAAATTGTTGCTAAAAATCCACAGGATTCTGAAACATGGATATTTGAATAGGGCACATACTAGTTCCTAAGTGAAGTCTTGACCCGACTACGGTAGGTTCCATAGTTTTGGAGCTATGGACCTGTAAATTTCATTTTTTTTTTTTTTTCATGTTTTCGGCAGCCTATAACTGCGAAAGGAAGCATTTGTACAGTCAGGTTGGTCTCTACTTTTTTTCTTATCTGGGTGTCAGGAATCACCTCCCAAACGTTGTCGGTGTTGTTTTGAATCACCCTGTATAAAGTAACACAAATAAATCCTTAGGAAACAACTGTGAATATAGAACCTAGTGAGGGTAGGCTACTGGTTACCATTTTCGCGGGAAGTCTCTCTTCAGAATCCGGTGTCGGGTCATCCGGACTGAGATTTTTCTCAGGAATTTTCCTTTGTTCCACTAGACGAATGACGTGATATTACTTTTAGATAAAGACTCACGCCAACTTCCTTCTATTTCCTTCTTCAACGTTATTATGTTAATTATTTGATTATCCCAGAGTAAATTGGCTTCACAAGCTGCGTCTAGAAGTTTGTTAAATAAATAGGTAACTCCTACGAAAGAAATAGAATCGTAATTTAGTACGAGATTGATACTGTTAGAAAAATAACGCCAAATTGTTGAGTGAAAAACACACTGATCTACTGAGGGTCTACTAAATATGCTGTAGGCTAAATCAGTGACGTGCACAAGGGAGGTTTTTAGGCTTTAACGCACATAGATACCCTTAAGAAATTTATTATACAAAAATATTAAGAAATATATACAATCATCTAAAATGATATGTATTTGGAAGCTTAAATGTCCCTTCCTTTCTATGAAATTTTAGGATTAGGACTAAGAATTAGATTTCTGGGCTTTCGGCCTCTATGGCCATTTAGCCCATCACTAGGATTAGGATTAGGAATTAGATTTCTGGGCTTTCGGCATCTAAGGCCATTTAGCCCTTCACTAGAATTAGGATTAAGAATTAGATTTCTGGGCTTTCGGCATCTAAGGCCTTTAGCCCGTCACTATAATTAGGACCCACCCAACCAGGTACATTCTAGGAACGTGCCATTTAAGTTCCATATGTACCGTTTACGTACCTGGTACTTGAAAAATGTACATTTCATATGCATAGCACGTGTCGCTAGGTACGTGCCTTTCGAGGAATTTCTGACACTTGAAAGGTACTTGTACATGCTTCACTGGAATGTGAGGAATGTGAATGGCACATACCCCATGTACCATGGCATGGTTGTGCGTAAGTTGCTTCGTATTGCGACTAGGGTTGCCAATTTAGCCACTTTGTGACGAGATCTGGCCATTTTGAGAACGTCGTTAGTCACATAATTTCCAAAGAGCCAATAGTGGCTTTTTAGCCATATGCTTTTCACTTCTATAGCCACTTTCTGGGTTTAGCCACATTGTAATATATTGTGTGTGTCATTTTGCAATTTTCTGCAGTGTTTTCTTTCTTCTTGCATGCAGTATGTAATAAGCAAATACATTACATACAAAATCAATATATTGTCAGTTATATATGGTGCTTATTGGGAAAAACACTCCCCAAAAAAGTTCACCTTAGACTGGAGAAATGGTTATCCTTCCTTTTCCATTATTATTTGGCTATGAAACAAATACCGGAGACATATACAACCGCTATATACAACAGTGTGGTGTTGGAATGTGTAATGATTAGGATGTGATGTTTTATTTTATTTTTTTTGAAAGTTCGACACTTCCAATGTACCCGTAAAAATGTACTAAAGAAATAGTGCCCATGTTTTTTAAATATTCAATTAGAACTGGACAATCTACATGAAATTTGCAATCGATCAGTGAAAACGTCATCTTTCTAGAGCCTGTAGTTTCTGAGATCTCATTGTCGAGAAACATATATGTGTATTTTAAAAGAGCTCCAAAGATGGCAGCACAATTCATTTGCATGTATTTCGGAGAAGGCTTACTAAAGGCAAAGGCCTTTGAACAATAATTTAAAAGGATAAACTTTGTGAAAAATATTTATTTCAGTAATTTATTTAAACTACACTCTTTTAAAAATATTTGTCTTTGTTATAAACGTGAAATCACAAATAACCGTAAATCAAAGGTTTGAATGCTAAGATTATAGGTTAGAGCTCGGTCGCTCGTAAAGGAACTGGCCACCTGGAATCTCTAACCAGGTTAAAAAATAGGGTATTCGTTGCTGGCGAAGAAAAATAACCAAGTCACTTAGTGTGTCCATCCCCAATTGTTGATTTTATTCGCGATCTTCGTACATACGGTTGGAATACTTGCCTCTTTGGGGTTTAGGAAACAACCGTCGAATTGTATTTTCATACCTCCACGGAGGTTGACACTTTGATTTGATCTTAACTGTCGACAACCTTGCTATTCTCTAGGCTTACGATTTATTTTGATAATCTCTAGTGGGAGAGATTAAGGGTTTCACTCGAGTGGAGACTGCGTTACCGTACACATTAGTGTACATATTTTTGGAAGCTTAGCTTCATCATTCATTCATTTCATCTTTTCATTTCGTCACACCTTTTCACTCATTACCTACACCGTGACTTATGGCGTCCCAACCTGTCATTGGACAACATTCTGGCTTACCACCTATAGCACCGGAACCTTTTTGCTCATCTGGGAAACCGCTTAGACGACGTTGCCATTCTCTGGAAAGGATTTCTAGCAGTCAGGGTTCATCAGCTCGTCAACGTTCTCCTGTTGCATCCACAAAACTACCACCCGCTAAACGTCAACATAAGCTAAGCGATGCCAGCTCTCAGGCATCCATGATCATTGACATTCAGGATGATCGTCAGTTTCCAAACCTGCCTCCTCCTAGTCGACCAGCCATCCATTCTTTCCTGCTTCAGAACTTTGATCCAAAATTTTCAAATCCAAAGCTACTTTTAGTACAGATCACAAAATACATGCCTCGGGCGAACATCACTCAAATAGTCAAGACTAGGAACGGCATGATTATTAAGACGCCTGACCCGGAGTTTCTCCGTACGACACGGAACAAGTGCAGCTTTGAGATTTTTGGCTCCAAATCAACCATGACCAAGCTTAGCGACCAACGCCCGAAACAGCCACCACCACCGAGGAAATCACCAACATTGTCTGTAGTTATACGAGGGGTAGATCCGAGCTATAGTGACGAGGAGGTCTTTGAAGAACTTAAACTGGAAGGGCACAATATCATAAAATGTATCCGAATCAAAAACGATCATGGGTTGACCTACATGGTGCGGGTTCTCACAAACTCTCAACAGACTATCGATGAGTTACTCACCCGTGGCGCCTATATCTATAAACAACGCCATCGTGTTGAACCATCACGCACCTCCGCTCCTTTACCCATTCGCTGTGAACGGTGTCAGGTCTACGGTCAGCACTCCACTTCCCAATGTAAAAATCCATTCAAATGTGGTTATTGTTCCGGCCCTCACCCTACAAGAAGCTGTACAAATTTACAATCACCTCCAACCTGCTCCACATGTCAAGATCATTCTCACCCTACATACAGTTACAAATGCCGATCCAAACCAGCTCCTGAACCAACGAAGCCAGAGACTGTGGCACCATTACGCATACCGGACCAAATCGAACCACCCGCCAATCCAGCTTTACAGCAACCTGTAACTGTCCATCAGCTTCTCACATTTCTTACCTTCTCGCTACAAAATATCCATCCATTCCTTCGAGATCACATCGCCCAACAAATTCAAATCGCGGCTAAGGCAATTTTCCACGCCAATATCTATCCAACATATTCCGGCAATGTCGTCTATTATCACTCAAATGTACACGAAACGGAGGTTTAACAGCTATCCTGTCATCATTCTCTGCATTATGGCGCTCTCCTTTTTGTTCTTAAACATCCGTTCTTTACCACAGCATAAGCCGCTCTTCGAAGCACTTTTACTCGAAGAAAAAATCCATGCCTTTATCCTTAATGAGACACATCTCACACCCAGATTGTCATGCCGCATACCTCGCTTCCAACTGTTACGCCAAGATAGCACTTTCCCTGCTAGGCGAGCCAACGGGGGAGTAGCGATTGGGTTTTCACCTTCTATTCCATTTCGTAGTCACTCTCCGACTCTGCCTAATCTTCCTGAATACCTTATCACATCATTATATTATCAGGAATTGTATGTGACTGTAGCAACTATATACATCCGTCCTGGGCATGATATTCCGTTCAGCTTCTTTCAGTATATCTCCAATACCTTCCGTACCTACATCATTATGGCAGATGTGAATTTACATAGCCGGACACATACTCAACGGGATCGTTTCCTCAACTACATCACCAGTCATACTACTGGAGTGACTCTGCCACTTCCAAAACCGACTCGTCCCGCGAGTCAGACTACTCCAGATATAGTTATTGTTTCGAACAACATGTCACATCGTAGCTGTGTTAACGTTCTTGATCTCATTGGTAGCGATCATGCTCCAATCAAGCTAGACATTCAGACTCGTGTAACTACCACTTCTCAGTCTTCTTCTCCCCGTACTGTCTATCGTTACGATAAAGCAAATTGGACAGCTTACAGATCGTATCTTCAGGATCATCTTCATCATTTACAGCCACCAGCTACAGAATCAGAACTTTCTGAAACTTTGGATTCTCTAGTTAATGCTATCCATAACGCCACAGACAAACATATCCCTAAGTCAACAGTTTCGACTTTTCGACCCTCTTTACCTCCTCAATACTTACCATTGATCAAACGGTCCCGACAGTTTTATAGAGATTTTGCTGCCACTGGCAACCTTGACTCTCTTCATCATTACAGGCAGTTGCAACGAACGGTGCACAACTATCTTAAGGCTTACAAATTGCGATGCTGGGTCAAAGCTTGCAACAATCTCGGCTCACTTTCACATCCCACTCAGTATTGGAAAAGATTCCGACAGCTTACAGGTCGAAATACTCGTACAACATATCCTCTTATCGACAATAATACTCCGCTGCACACTGATACAGACAAGGCCAATGCATTTGCAAGATATCTCCAGGACATCTTTACGCCTCTTGCACCTGAAATTCCACATCGTTCTCATCCAGTCGACAAACTCAATCTGGATTCTCCTCATCTACAGCCTAATGTTAATCACACTCTGCCTGAAAACAATCATCTTACTACACCGATCTCTATATCTGACATCAATTCAGTTGTAGCTCACAGACGTAACACAGCCCCTGGCATGGATTCTATTACATATAGACACATTAAAGAAAGTCCGTACGTAGTATTATATCTGCTTTGTCACATCTTTACTTTTATCCTTCGCACTGGCTTTGTACCTGCTGACTGGAAAACTTCGAAAACTCTTATGTTTCTCAAACCACATAAACCTGTTGCTTCTGTTAGCTCATACCGTCCTATTCAACTAACATCGACCTTCAGTAAAATACTGGAACGCATCATTGTCAAACGTCTTCATTCATACCTGGCACATCACCACGTCATTCCACTCGAGCAAGCTGGTTTCAGACCTTCTTTCAGCATTAATGACCAATTGCTCCGCCTCTCAAATTCCATCTATACTCACTTTAACACAGGCAACCCGTCCTGCTTGGTCCTGTTTGATCTCGAAAAGGCTTTCGACAAGGTCTGGCATCCCGCTCTCATCTATAAACTCAAACAGCTCCGCCTGCCTATTGCTTACCTTAGATTCATCTTTAATTTTCTTAGCTGTCGATTGGCTTATGTCTGTATCAACACTAGTTTTTCATTTCCTATTTTTCTTCATTCTGGAGTTCCCCAAGGATCGGCTTTGTCGCCCTTACTATATATTCTATTCGTTTCCGACTTCCCAGCAGTCCCAGATAATGTTAAGCTCTTTCAGTATGCCGATGACACTGCACTTTTTGCGACGGGCAAAACAATTCATCAGCTTAATCTGGCTCTCCAGGATGCTATCAATGTCTTTGTTGATTGGTGCTCCCACTGGAGACTGATAATAAACCCAGCAAAAACTCAATGTATTGTATTTCTTGCCCCGAAGCATCGTTCACGTGTACACCGCAACCCAACACTCTTACACCTCTCTGTACAAGATGTACCTTTAAAACCTACTCGCAGTGTCAAATATCTAGGAGTAACCTTCGATCATCAACTAACCTGGACACCACATCTGAAAGATATCTCCAAGAAGGCGTACTCTCGCCTGATTTTCTGAAAGGTCTTGCTGGAACTACCTGGGGACTCCATACTCATACACTTCTTAACACGTACAAAGTTTTCCTCCGCCCGATTTTGACGTACGGATTTACAGCTTGGATATCTGCTCCGACCTCATACTATGAGAAATTATGCATCTTGGAACGTCATGCCTTGCGAATTGCTTATCGTATCAAATTACCAAGTCCCACTCAAGATCTCTATCATAGACTTACATTTCCGCATATCTTATATCATTTAGAAACATTACGCACTAAATATATTACCCAGCGCCTGCACAACAATCATCCACTTCTTCAGCAAACTTTTGACGATCATGCCCGAAGTACCTCTCCCGTTGCCGCTTTGTTCCCTCCGCTCTCATTACTATTCACTTTGTACCATTACACTCTACCTCCAGACCACCCAGACGCCGTCTACTACGAGCCATACACTACAGCCGCTCATCTACCTCACATATGGCCATCACATGCACAGTGACACCTTGTGTACTAACAGGGCTCCTCTGTCCTCATTGATGCCTAGCGCAGCCCCTAAAGATAACCAGCATTAGTTCAACTAACAAAACCTATGTGTTGTAGTGAGTTTCGCACTTCATTTCATCATTCCACATCATATCACTTACAGTTATGGTTTTCCCTCACTGCAGTTTATGTATTTACCTTTCCTCATGATTATGGTTAAAGGCCATAATGACTGTGAAAGTTCGAATAATAAAGTTTTCTGTACCTACCCATAGCCCAACCATTGCTTTCTGAATAGCAGAATATACTAAACATCTCTTCCCCTACAGAGGGCGTAACCCTCTTCGGGTAGTAGCTAGCGTAGGCTAGCTGGTAAAAAAAAAACGCTCGTAAATGTTACTGTAGTAATTTAATAGATAGTTAAATTGCCACATAGATGCCGGAGGAGGTCATATATTTTCAGTTAGTTGCTTGGCTTTTTTTAAAAGTACAAGCTTCTAAATTCGAACGTAAAAGTGAAGCGTTAAGGTTTTAGTATTTAAGTACTCGCACCCCCAGTTGCATAGCACTGCCCTAAGGAACATTACTGACATGCCTAGTACATTCCTGGCACATGCCAATGCCAAGTAAATGTGTCAAGTACATACACGGTACGTGATATACACATAATAGATACATTCCTCGGTATGTGTCATGCACGTACTTTTGGGCGGAAGTAACCTTATTCCTTACATGTGTATTTCACATGATTGCTCTATTCACGTACCTATCATGTACATTCCAATGTACCTCGAGGAACATTCTTTACACATGATCAGTATGTACTTGTGTTGGGTGGGGATTAAGAATTAGATTTCTGGGCTTTCGGCATTTAAGGCCATTTAGCCCATCACTATAATTAGGATTAAGAATTAGATTTCTGGGCTTTCGGCATCTAAGGTCTTTATCCCGTCACTAGAATTAGGATTAAGAATTAGATTTCTGGGCTTTCGGCATCTAAGGCCATTTAGCCCGTCACTAGAATTAGGATTAAGAATTAGATTTCTGGGCTTTCGGCATCTAAGGCCATTTAGCCCATCACTAGGATTATGATTAGGAATTAGATTTCTGGGCTTTCGGCATCTAAGGCCATTTAGCCCATCACTAGGATTAGGATTAGGAATTAAATTTCTGGGCTTTCGGCATCTAAGGCCATTTAGCCCATCACTAGGATTGGGATTAGGAATTAAATTTCTGGACTTTCGGCATCTAAGGCCATTTAGCCCATCACTAGGATTATGATTAGGAATTAGATTTCTGGGCTTTCGGCATCTATGCTCATGTTAGCCCGTCACTAGGATTAGGATTAGGGATTAAATTTCTGGGCTTTCGGCATTTATGCCCATGTTAGCCCGTCACGTATGAGGGATGACGTTTTTTGGCGACCACATTATCCGGGGAACTGAGGAGGAAGAAAGGAATGGGGACTGAAAGAAGCGGCCTGAGACAGTTATATTAGACATCATCCCTGCATTCGCCCTGTACGTGTGAGGAAAATCAATGTAAACGTCACTCAGAATGGCTGATCTGAAAAAGATTTTTACACTCTTTTGGCTTCCCCATTGATGAAATTTCGCGTATGCTACTGGGGTAAGTAATAATCTTAAACGGAACAAAATAATATAAAATGGCTTATTTCCTATTCATTTCGGATATGTTACATTATCTTACGGAATTTGGTGGGTTTTAAAACCATAATCTGCTGGGTTTTTTTTTTAATAATCGGTTACTAAAATTGTCCCTAGATTAGTAGCTTCTGTCTGTCTCTGCATTAAGGTACACACGTTTGAATATATTTCAACAAAGCAATACCGCGGATAGTCTATGACTCACGTTTTAAAATATTATTCTAGAGATCTTTCATGGATATATTCGAATATGTCTCTATGATAGTGTAATCAAAATTGATTTTGTGGTTCTAGAATTAGCATCAACACCACTACATATTTATAGAAACACCAACTTTTTAAAGTCGTTTAAAACTTTGTCATAATTCTGTGCGAGCGGTCCCGGGTTCGATCCCCGGTGGGGCACTTGGTCGGAAAGGTGTAAAAAAAACTGTTTCAGGCCAGCCATTCTGAATGAGGTTTTCCTGGCGTTTCCTCATTCACACCAGGCAAATGCCGGGGTGGTACCTAACTTATAGGTTCCAGCCCGCTTCCTTCCTTCTCTTTCCCCGGATAATGTGCTCGCCTTGGGATGTCATCCCTCACACGTGACGGGCTAAATGGCCTTAGATCAGGCACGTAGCTAGGATTTCGTGAAGGGTGGGGTCCGTCACATCAAATACTATGATCATCACACCAGGGGCTCGATTATTCTAAACTATTTTACTGTCAATATGTATTGTTTTGTTATTACAATAAAATGAGGATATGTTGGTAAGTATTCTAATAACAAACTATGAAGAAATCCCGAGTAAAATAAAAAAAATGTATTGACAAAGATTTTACAATATTTACGTCCTTCCTCTGTTCATTCAAATATAACAATTTTCCTTTCATTATGACCTCAACTATTACAAAAAGTACATATTCACTACTATAAAAGGTACATATTCAATAATGTCTTGTAAATTATTTTACAATATCTGTGTTTCTTTCTCTGTTGAATCAGATGTTAACAGAACTTTCTTTCCACATAAGTTTTTGTTTTTATTATTCCGTCAACTACTGTCTTTTCCAATGACAGGTTAAAGGAGTAGTAGAAAATCGTTTTTCAAATAACATGTTTGACACTGCAAGGATGCAATGACGAAAAATTATAATAAAAATGTCTACGCTGTTACACAACGGCACTATGCTTTCGGAAGCTTGAAATCTCCCTGACTATTAGCAGAAATTCTGAGAATTCCGTAACGTTTCTAGAAATTTCAAATTCCCTGACTCTTCCAGGATATCTCGCTCACCTCGCAACCATGTATTGCAAGTAATACAAATCTCATCATAAGAAAGAGTAACCAAAAGCTTCCTGTAGCTTTTAATTTTTAACGCTGATCTTTATTTTTCTCATTTCATTTTGTTTCATCCTTCCTTAATTTTTTTCATTTCTGATCTCGAAGAGGGGGTCCAGACCCCCCGGACCCCCCCTTGGCTACGTGCCTGCTTAGATGCCGAAAGCCAAGAAATTTAAGCCCTAAATCCTAAAATTTTGTCAATTGTCATCACATCCTAAATGCTGGTAGAATTCCGTTTTTATCAGGTGATGTGGCAACCCTATGCAAGATTGTTCACCCTTGTGTGGCGAAGTAACCACTAAGGCATTCATTTAGCGCCTTGATGGACGGAGGACGTAAACAAGACATAAACCGAGAGGAACCACCTTAAACAGTTTGATGGTCAGACTGGAACCTCATCGAAGATCGCTAACGCTGTTTACGAAAGTGCATGTAGCGCCTCCAAGACGCGGCTATTAAAACTCGACAACATGACCGAAGTTTGTCGAAACAGCGAAAGCTGCATTTCCCAGTTGACAAACAGAAAGTGCTTCTACCCCCCCCCCCTGTGCAGAAGCCACTTTAGATCGTCAACTCCTTCCATCTGAACTTGTTTCTTTTATCTTCCCTTCACATCGATCTCTAAGCTCTCTTGTTGCCCCACCCCATTCCCCTTCTAGTCACTGCAAAACGCGCCTTTGTGTTTTTTAAAACTGTTCAAAATTTAACGTAGCCGTGCTCTGAATATCTTCCTTCCGTAATGAAATTTCAATGAAGGCCCCCGACCACATTCGCGGCACAGAGATAAATGTAGAAGGCAAGGCAAAAGGGAAAAAAATCTTGAAGCAAAGTTTTCTGTGCTGAAGCAAGTTGCTTTCTTCTTTTCTTCGTAAGTCTGTTTCGTTACCTTTAAGTAAATGTGGTTTCCAAACTTAAAACTTCCAACAAAAGAAACACGAATTAGAGCATAATTTATTAATGGCCACAAACTACGAAGTACTGTAGAATTCAGCAAAGAATAAACTTTTGGTTCCATAATTTCAAATGGCGGAAATCTATTGAATATTTCAAATATGCATTATTTCTTGTTTTTACTTAATGTATTCAAATGTCTGATTTACATATTATGGGACGGATATGAAAGACACTTTCCACTAATGTTGGCACCATGAACTTAACTTTGAAAAGAGTTTTATCTGGATTTCTTAGAAAAGTGTTTTGCCTCTGAATATACGAGGTACTTACAGGGATCTCTGTTCACCTTTGGAACAGAAGCAACAAAACGATGCTTCCATGTATACTTTATTTTCCTCCTTTGAGCTCAAAAGCTTACATTAAGGCTGTGCCACACGATCAAACTTTTTCTTCATATTTATGACATACAATTCACTTGTCACAAGATGTCGCACTAAGGCAATGACTAAATGAGGATGCGTTTCTGATGCGTTACCCCCCGCAGCGAATGTGACCTAGGTGACCACAGTGATTTTACATTCGCCAGAGTTATAAATCATACTGTGAGCCAGTAAGGGTTCCCAGCCTTTACTGCCACACTCTATTCTCATTCATGTGAATCACGAGAAATAACCCTTCTGTGTTACATAGATTTTTCTGTGATTACCTAATTTTTCGCAATTGACTTCTATATTTGTGAATTTTCTTTTGCTATACTCGCATATACTTTAAGATAGCAGAGTTCCAATACTCTGCACAAAGCATCTTCCAAGCAGCTGTTTCTTGCTAAATATCCCCTTACCTGGCAGCACGTTTCCTTTTTTTCCTTCATTTAGACATCCTTTACTGATTTCGAAACAGAAGGCGGTCTATTGTTCCGAAATGCATCAAATAAGCTCGAGCCGACGTATTGCGAGCGTTTGTATTGCTTTCGCGTTTGGAGCGCATTGTGAATAGCCATCCACATTTAAATACATAGTCAGCGTATTCCAAGCGTACGCATAAGCCATAAAAACGCGTTGCGAACGCATTAAATAGCCGTACACTAAGAAACAGCTATCGATAAATATCAAACGATATTTTCGCACCTTTTTTCTTATATGCCATTTTTTTATTGTTATCGGTTTTCTAGGAGAGAAAATAGAACAGGTGAGTAGTTTTCGATACCTGAGTAGTATTATTAGTGACGATATAAAGTGTGAACGTGAAATAAAAGCAAGAGTAGGAATGGTGATAGAAGTATTTAGAAGGGAAAAAAAAGAATTATGTGGGACATAGAATAAAGACGGCGGGAGCTCATGTGGTTCAGATTCCACGTTAATCAGTAGATCCCGTCTCATATAGCCTCGCCCCTGAAAGGGACGTTAAGTTCAAAATCAACTAATCAACTCATTGAATAAAGAGTTGAGAAAAAGACTCATAAAATGCTTCGTGTGTTGTATTGTACTGTATGGGTCAGAACTACATTACGCAAAAATATTGAAAAACGGCAGGAAGCTTTCGAAATGGGGGTGTGGAGAAAAATGGAGAGTATTAGCTGGATCGAGCGGAAAACGAATGAGAGGGTGTTATACTACGGAAACTATAACATCGTTGGCTTCCCGCAAAAAAGTTGTAGTGACGTTTATCGGGAGTTGCCAGCTTGGTTACTCGTGGTTCGCTGAGCGCGGTGATTGGCAGGTGATGATTGGCTATCCTCTTACCACGCCCGCAGTGACGAGCAGGTCCAAGCGCGGGAAGCCAACGATGTTATACCTTCTGAACTTTAGAAATGGTGGGAGAGAAAAAAACAATTTTAGATATTATTAAAGAGAGGAAGAGAAATTGGTTGGGATATTGACTAAGAAGAAATCGTATCATAAGGAACGCGATAGAATGAATGGTAGCAGAATGGAGATGAAATGGGCAGAGAAGACTACAATTAATGGACGATATTAAAACAGAAAAATTGTAGTGAAGACGAAGAGGTTAGCGGAAGATCGTGAAGCATAGAAGCTTCTTAGATCCAGCAAATGACCTGCCAGTAATGACAGCAGGGGCGGATCCAGGACCGACCTCTGGGGGCGGCAGTGGGTTGTCATAAAATAAGAAAGTTTTACTCTTCTGGAGGGGCGATCGCGAATGACAGAATACCTATGATGATGATGTAGATAGTTATAGAAGCAGCTATATCTGATTATTGTTATATGTTGAACTTTTGCGTCTCTTTTCAGCTCCAAGGCTACATAAGTCGTGGCTTTACAATTGAAGGTGCAATCCGAACTACACTAATGCAGCCAATCCTCTCCAGTCAGGAATCGAACTCGGAAGCTATATCTGATTGTTAATAATACAGGGTGATTTTTAAAAAACTCATGGATTTCATTTGGGTCTAGAATTTCTAACAGACGTCCGATTTTCATGCGGTTTGTGGCAAATGATCAAGGAAGGATGGGAGATTTATCGGACCATGTTTATTGATTTAAATTCATTCGGAGTAATATCGGGCCGCCTCATGGAATATGTCGAAGGTAGATAAGGTGCCAGTGGCGAAAAATACTCCGGTTGGGGCGATTTGTTTAAAGGAAATTGTTAAAGAAGGAAACTCCCATTGCAGCTACTTGGGTTCAAATCCCGTTGTGGTAATTATTAATTTTTCTGAATGGGAAGATAATATTTATGTAATTGGTATTGTAATTATATTATTTCTTGATTTTTCTTTTTGTTATTATTATCATTATTATTATTACCACAGAAGGGAAGAAAAAGTAACATAGTCGAAGGTATTCATAGAAACAGAAAAGGTATAGAGAATGTCAAATGTTTCTTAGTTTTATACATGAACGCAATAATATTATTACGTTTATGGATTTACAGATAGAATTATCATTTTATGACAACAAGAAATGGAATATAAAGATTTGTTAGCTGATGACAATCATGCATTTTGTTTCGCCCTTCTAAGTAGAAAGGAGAGGTGACATCTGAAATAGGATCATTCTCGTGACTAGCGATCCCTATTATAAGTTCAATCACTATTAGCAATTTGTGCACAGCTACGAATAATTCCTTGGAACTCAGTTTTGGCCCATACTACAGCAGTAAGGACGTGTTTAACCCTTATGTGTTCATCAATTCTTGTCCAAACACGTTACTTGCCAGACAGTTACAAATGAAGTTGATACGGATGACATAATTTTGTGTTATTGGCGTTTCACCTGTAAAGGAAGTTGTCTCAACTCTTAGAACCAGAGAAATTGAATATTTTTCATGTTAGTATACATCAGAAGTATCAGATTTGTAGATTGTAAGAATTTACTGAACAGTCACACCCGGATTCACTCTCGCGTCTCCAACATTACGAAACTAACGCTGAAGCCACTACTCTAAGACATCACTGTTCTGGGAGAAAGAAAAAATGGAGCTGTAGTAAATTCAGTAATTAGACATTTTTACGATCCCCTTGTTATAATGCTGAAACTTTCTGATTTCAGTCGTGATAAAATAGTAAAATATTATGCAGAAAGAATAGCCCAGAGAAGTCAACTTTAAATTGACAACTCATATGTACGGAGGCGCTGCCATATGCTCTCGCCTCGGACCCTGATTTTTCACGGCACGGCATTGGACAGATACTTATATTGAGTGGAATCTGGTGTTTCAGGGCACTGGATTATTTTTTAAAGTGAATTCATTTAACGAACCTCTCTGCTCACTGCATTGTAGACATCGCATCTTCTGACGCGACAAGACGCCAATGAACCACAAAATTACTCCCCCAAAGCATGTTAAATCGTTTATATGTGTGATTTGATTACATTAAGGTGAGTCTAAAAACACTTTTAAAATACCAGAAAATTACCGCGGAGGAGATTCGAACCACCAACCTTATGATTACTGGGCGGGTGTTTTTCCGACTTCGCCACGGAGACGCTGAAGGAGACGTCCGTTGTAAAGGAATAAATCGTTGAGATCGTTTTAATCTGGTCAATCAGTGTTCTTTTAATCGTATATATGAGACGACAACTGTTTGGGATAAGATAAAATGCGTTCGCCATGTAATTTTATAAAAAAATGACGCGTGTCTATTTACTTTATTTCATAGTTCTCGAATACTTACTTTCTAATGATCGACGACAGTTGTCATCTAAATTCATACAATTATCGCACTCAAGATTTTTCACTTCATGATGTTGAGGCAATGGTAATTCTTGTTCCCGGAGCTCACTTTAGGAACAATTCGTCAGGAAACAATAATATATAATAATAACCGCATGCACATGACTAGCGATAGTTCGTGTTGGTCCCTTCGCGATGCTCCGCGACGAATCGAAGGAGTGTGGACCAAAACGAAGTCCTCGCTGCGACGCGGTGGGAACTTCAACACCCCGACGCGAGATATCTGTTTCAACTCCACAAAACCCTGCCGGCAGTGGGACACCGTCTCGTCTCTATATTGACGATCTACGTTTACCCGCAAGTGGGCCAATAGGTGTTGGCGACGTGTACGGCAAGGGATAGGTCCATTTTCATATAGCCTCCCTGCTGAAAGGGACGATAAACTCAAACTCAACTTAACAAAAAATACAGTGCTTCACATCATATATCATATATGCTTACCATGCGCTTTATAATAATTGGTAAAAACTTGTTTATTATATGGAGCGCTTAGAGCACAGGGCCATGAACCAATTAAGTTGTGAGAAAAATAGACATAAAATTTGTAATGTAAGCTTCTGGATGTTGGTCTACGTACCTTGATTTGGGAGTTTCAAATTTCATCCGCTTTTAAACTGAGAAGTGTCTTTCATTCAACAAGGAAATAATTAGACCATGATAATTTAATTGAAATTCATCGTAAGTTGGCCCATGACAAACACTTAACCATTTTATAACGTAAAGGTTAGAACCATCATTATTGTAACGGAGCGGTGCTTGAGGGATTGACCGTAGAAATTCAAACTCCGATTAGTTAGAATTTGACAACCCGGTTTTATTACAAGTATAAATTCTTTAGTGGGTAGAAAAGAGGACGTGGATCATGTGTCAGAGTTGATGACGATGTGTTTTGGTGGGTCAGTGGTTCATTGTGGGTGGTAGGTCGGAGTGGGTTATGGTGGGTAGTGGGTTAGAGCCCACAAAACCAGGTACATTCTAGGAATGTGCCATTTAAGTTCCATATGTATCGTTTACGTACCTTGTGCTTGAGAAATGTATATTTCATATGCATAGCATGTGTCGCTAGGTACGTGCCTTTCAAGGAATTTCTGACACTTGAAAGGTACTTTTACATGCTTTACTGGAATGTGAGGAATGTGAATGGCACGTACCCCATGTACCATGGCCTGGTTGCACGTAAGTTGCTTCGTATTGCGACTAGGGTTGCCAATTTAGCCACATTGTGACTAGATCTGGCCATTTTGAGAACGTCGTTAGTCACAAAATTTCCAAAGAGCCAATAGTGGCTTTTTTAGCCATATGCTTTTCACTTCTATAGCCACTTTCTGAGTTTAGCCACATTTTAATATATTCTGTGTGTCATTTTGCAATTTTCTGACGTTTGATGCGTTCTCTAGGTTGTAACATTCTAAACCCCACTGTCAGAATTGTCCTCATAAAATTAGTATTGATGGTTACATTGTGACGTTAACGGTAAAATTATACTAAATTTACATAAATGTTGAAATTTCGGCAGGTCCGGATCCTCCAAAATCCCCTTTCGTAGCCACAGGGGCGCGGTGGCTGTGGTAGAGCGTCCTTGGTGCTTGGGGTCTTGGGTCTTGCGCCGTGTAAACATTGTGGTGGACAAACACTGTGCTCTGGTTTTTCTCGGAGTTCTTCCGTTTCCTCCCACTCTTCATTCCAGAATTTCTCATCTTCACCGTCTCCTTTAACCTAACCGGCATAACCGTAGGACGTAAAACTGGAAGATTTCATTTCCTTTCGTACACCACTTCCTACCTGGTATATATTATGTTTGACTCTTACCACACACACACACATTACCCAGTGCTGTTCAACCTTCTTTTTCTCACGTACCCGTGGACACAATTCACCATCCAATTGTGTACCAGCTGTAGATAAATTAAATCGAAATGAGCTTATTAAATCTTAGGGGGTATGCGTACCTCTGGGGATACGTAATCCGAAAATAAGCATATTTTGAAATCAAAGCAGAACATGTGTTGATTAAAAGAGGGACAAATAGAGAACCAGCAAACGGACAATCAGTGTACAAATCAAAAGACTATTTACAGGGGGATAAAGTGCACATTCCCAAAAAATTTAACATGGGAAATTTCAAAATATGCTAATTCTCGGATTACGTATCCCCAGAGGTACGCGTACCCCCAGTTGAATAGCACTGCCCTAAGGAACATTACTGACATGCCTAGTACATTCCTGGCACATGCCAAGCAAATGTGTCAAGTACATACACGATACGTGATATACACATAATAGATACATTCCTCGGTATGTGACATGCACGTACTTTTGGGCGGAAGTAACCTTATTCCTTACATGTGTATTTCACATGATTGCTCTATTCACGTACCTATCATGTACATTCCAATGTACCTCGAGGAACATTCTTTACACATGACCAGTATGTACTTGTGTTGGGTGGGAGAGGGCCAAGTTGGGTGGTGGATTAAGAGTCAGAGTGGGAAGCGGTGGGTAGTGGGTCAAGTTTTCATTGACCCACGCCATCTCTGATCAACTCTGTAAAACCAATTCAAACAAAGAGCAATACTACTACACAAAACACTCAACAACTTAGCTATTCATGACAAACTATTGAATGATCCGAATAACTCTAGTATCTAAACAAACCATCATTTGTCATATTTTACCGAAATACGTCATGACTTTTCTGACAACCTGATATTTGAAATGTTATTACGCAAAGTTCATTGATATCATTACTTATTCACTTATTCTCTTATGATCATCATAACCTTTAGGGTACTTCCCATAGATATAGAAAGGGAAATGTAGTATCCAGGCTTGGTGTAGCGTGCAAGTAAACCAATGAAAAGCAACAGGATATTATTTCCCTCCACCAAACCCCCTGAAGTGGAATGTGTTGATTATTCAACAGAAGAACTTGAAATCCAATCAGAAAATTCATGATATAAAATATGTAGCCAAGTCTCGACTTTGCAATAATAATAATAATAATAATAATAATAATAATAATAATAATAATAATAATAATAATAATAATAATAATAATAAAGAAATAACAGAATTACAAAATCAATTACGTAAACAATACCTTCCAATTAAGTAAAAATGAGTGCCACGACAACGGGCCGTAACTTGTGGCGGTAGGGGTCCACTGTCCCCACCCCCAGGGAAGCTCACCGTTCAAGGGGTTCCCATTTTAAGATAAAATTGTCTTACTCCATATACGATACGAAAATGAAATTGTAAATGAAGCATCAAACAGGTTCACTACATTACATAAACAGAACAGCACTCTAAAGGTAAATAAAACAATAATGAGTCGTGGGCCCATTTCCGCAAAAAAAGTCTACTATTAAGGGTACTAGAAATAATATATATTCGTATATTATTGTCAGATTTGTCCCCTTATTGTCTCCTTGTCCCCATTATTGTCCCCTTAATGAATTTGTCGTGTATGGAACGGGCCCAGAGGCGTAACTAAGGACCCCGCAGATCTTCGTGTGTGGAAGATTCCAACAATTTCAGATATCCTCTGATCTTATTGACCGATACAGATAGGACATCAAGAGTCATGACCTACATATAGCGGAAATTAACGCAAACTGCTGTCGGCCCTTGTGGCCGAGTGTTCTAGGGCAACGTTCTAGTAATGAAAATAATTTTTGGTATGGGTTCAAACCTTGCCCAAGGATTTTTTAAATTTTCATAACACTTTTTTCGTTAAAATAAGCTTGCAGTTTTACTATACGGTTCCATAGTAAAAGTAATAATAATAAGTGGAAGTAGTAGTGGTAGTAGTAGTAGCATCATTGATAATAATTATATTGTTTATGTAGGATAATTGAACAAAGTACTTGAAACTACACACAGCATTTGGCTCGATTTTCGTTTTGACTCGACTTGAATCGAAACTCGAGTCAAATTCGAGTCAGGTTGGAGGAAATTTTTGGAGTTGAGTTCTCGAGTCGAGCTCAAAGATGCCTTTTTTGAGTCGAGTCGAGTTTGAGTGAAAACTTGCTCGAACTCACTCACTCGTGCCCATCCCTACAATTCTTTACCTTCTACTTTCCAAAGAAGAAAAGACAATAGAAATTATTTTTACATTCTTTGAATTATATCAACACGTCTACAAATAGCGTGTGCTATGATTATCTAACATAACTACTAGTTTATTTTCTTATCTTTGCCTGAGGAATTGATGGCAGAGTGTGAGAGCAGAGAACTGCCATTACAGTCATCCTGGCTCAAATCCCTCTGTGGCATTTATTATTTTTTCTTGATTGGAAGGTATTGTTTACGTAATTGATATTGTAATTCTGTTATTCCTTTATTATTATTATTATTATTATTATTATTATTATTATTATTATTATTATTATTATTATTATTATTATTATTATTATTATTATTATTATTATTAAGACTTGGCTACATATTTTATATTTTATGAATTTTCTGATTGGATTTCACTTGTTTTTGTTGAATAAACAACACACTACATTGCAAGAGACTTGGCGAAGGAAAATATCCTGTTGCCTTTTATTTGTTTACTTGCATGCAACATGAATCCTGGTTACTACATTTCACCTTTCTATATCTACGGGAAGTACCCTAAAGGTTTTGATGGTCATAAGAGAGTAAGGTTCGTTAAATGAATTAACTTAAAAAATAGTCCAGTGCCCTGAAACACCAGATTCCACTCAATATAAGTATCTGTCCAATGCCGTGCCGTGAAAAATCAGGGCCCGAGGCGAGAGTATATGGCAGCGCCTCCGTACATATGAGTTGTCAATTTAAAGTTGACTTCTCTGGACTATTCTTTCTGCATAATACTTTACTATTTTATCATATCTGAAATCAGAAAGTTTCAGCATTATTACACTGGAATCGTAAAAGTGTGTAATTACCAAATTCACTACAGCTCCATTTTTTCTTTCTCCCAGAACAGTGATGTTTTAGAGTAGTGGCTTCAGCGTTAGTTTCATAATGTTGGAGACGCGAGATCGATTCCGGGTGTGACTGTTCAGTAAATTTTTACAATCTACAAAACTGAAACTTCTGACGTATACTAACATGAAAAATATTCAACTTCTCTCGGTCTAAGAGTTGAGACGACCTCCTTCACAGGTGAAACGCCAACAACACAAAATTACGTCATCCGTATCAACTTCATTCGTAACCGTCTGGCAAGTAACGTGTTTGGACAAGAATTGATGAATACATAAGGGCTAAACACGTCCTTACTGCTGTAGTATGGGGCAAAAATGAGTTTCAAGGTATTGTTCGTAGCTGTGCACAAACTGCAAATTGTGATCGAACTTACAACGCTAGTCACGGGAATGATCCTATTTAAGAAGTCAACTCACCTTTCTACTTAGAAGAAGGGCGAAACTGCATTACAGTTATAAGCTAACAAATCTTTATATTCCATTTCTTGTTGTCATAAAATGATAATTCTTTCTGTAAATCCATAAACGTAATAATACAGGGTGGGTCAAAAGTACTTGGACACCTGCATAAGTTTGAAAATCGACGTGAAAAGTAAAAAGTGATGATGGGAACAGAGTTTTGATGAGGGGCCGCAACTTTTGGAGTGTATGTCATTTATGGCCGTCATCTCGAAATCCGCCATTTTGGATTCAAGTCAGTTCTTTTAAATGGGAAATGGTGTATGACACATCAAGTAACACTAGCTTGAGCTCAGGAATTTAGTGGTGTAATTTGTTTTTTTTCTATCTTGTACAGTGTAAAAATTATTAATGTTCAAAGGTGGGAAATTACCTTGATAGTGACCCAGTTCTCTCTTTGTTCCAGGTGATTTAAAATAAGTCTGACACCTGAACAGAAGATCGAAATCATCCTTATATCAGGGAAACGCAGCTACCGAACAATAGCAGTTGACTACAACAGACGGCACTCAGACAGAGAATCGGTATCGCACACCACGTTGGCTCACGTGATCACTAAATCCGGGAAACGGGCTCTGTTCAAGATAGGGCACGTAGTGGGCGACCAAAGACTGCCACCAATGAGGAAACTGCAACGGCGGTTGTTGCGTCGTTTATGAAAAGTCCTAAACGAAGTACCCGTCGTGTGTCCCTAGCATGTGCAATAAGCCAATCCTCCGTTGTCCGGATATTGCACGCCAATCAGTGGCATCTTTACAAGCTGCACATGCATCATAAACTGAACGAGGATGACCCTGATCGCCGGTTGGAGTTCTGCATGTGGGCTACTGAACAACACGAACTGGATCCTGCGTTTGTCAAAGGCATACTGTTCAGCGACGAGGCGTATTTCACTTTGAACGGGGAGGTTAATCGACATAATTGTCGATACTGGTGTGACGCAAATCCGAACTGGGTTGACCCGAGTCGAGAACATAGTCCAGCGAAGGTGATGGTGTAGTGTGGCATATGGGACAAGCGCATCATTGGGCCATTTTTCATTTACAACACCTTAACTGCACCACAGTATCTGATGCTGCTGCAGAACCTTGTGTTCCATCCCACACTGAGCGTTGACGGCATTTCCCCATCTTATTTTCAGCACAATGTAGCCCCTCCACACTACGGACTTGGTGTCCGTGAATGGTTGGATGAACAACTGCCAGGGAAGTGGATTGGTCGCCGTGGTCACGTGGAGTGTACGCCCAGATCGCCTGACTTAACACCCCTTGATTTTTATCTATGGGGACATCTTAAGCAGATAGTGTATGCTGAAACGATCCGTGATTTGAGACACCTGGAGGAACGCATCCAACAAGCCTATGACCAAATTTCAGGAAACATTCTCCTCCGTGTGTAGTCAGAGTGGTTGCGGCGACTACAGTTGTGCATTGCACGGGATGGACAACACGTAGAACATGTGTTGTAGCATTCAGTATCAAGGTAATTTCCCACCTTTAAACATTAATAATTTCTACACTGTACAAGATAGAAAAAACAAAATTACACCACTAAATCCCTGCGCTCAAGCTAGTGTTATTTGATGTTCATATACTCCTCTTCCCATTTAAAAAAATTACTTGAACCCCAAAAGGCGGCCATGAGTGACGTACACTCCAAAAGTTGCGGCCCCTCATCAAACCTCTGTTCCCATCATCACTTTTACTTTTTCCGTCGATTTTCAAACTTATGCAGGTGTCCAAGGACCTTTGACTCACCCTGTATTATTGCGTTCATGTATAAACCTAAGAAACATCTGACATACTCTATATCTTTTCTGTTCCAATAAATTCCTTCGACTATGTTACTTTTTCTTTCCTTCTGTGGTAGTAATAATAGTAATAATAATAATAATAATAATAATAATAATAATAATAATAATAATAATAATAATAATAATAATAATAATAATAATAATGTAATAATAATAATGCTGTTTTGTTTATGTAATGTAGCGACCCGATTTGATACTTACTTTCTAATTTCATGTTCCTATCGTATATGGAGTAAGAAAATTTTGTCTGAAAATGGGTCCCCCCGAACGGCGGGGAGCTTCTCTGGGGGACAGTTGCTCCCCCCCCCCACAAGTTACGGTTCTGCCGATGACGTAGGCTCAAGTGAAGAACATTTCGTGATACTTTCTTCATTGAGCAACGTGTATATAACTTGTTTTGAGTTAAATAAGAAAATCTCGAGTAAGTCATTAAGACACTCACACAAGTTGCTTATATTTTCTTATTTATATTTTGTTTATACATTGTTTTGTTATATTTGAGTATTTTGTTCATATTTTTCCATGAAACGATTTTAACTAGGTGTTATTTTGGGTGGAAATTTAAATGGTGCGTTGGGTGAGTGGTTAGCGAATTGAACTTCTATTTGGTGGTCCCGGCTTCGAGTCCCGGGCGGGTTGAAGTTTTTTCTTGTTTCAATGTCAATTTCAATGCATACTCAGTGTGATAAGCAAGATCTTCTCTCCTCCAGAAAGAAGAAGATGTTGGAATGAGAAGAATTGGAAAAGGTCTCTCAATAGAGGCAATTATTTACAAAGTTATTTCCAGTAGTTGTTCTAGATTTGATATTTTCAGCTACTTTCAAGCATTTTCTGATTCATATGTGATCAGTGTTTTTATATCTTTGAATATACAGTATATAATGAATACACTACATACACAACAATATTAAAATTAAGATATGATGTTCATTGGACAACAGGCTCTGAACCAGAGAGATTGATCTCAAAATGGAGAAGTGTTTCGTGCGTGATCTACTCACAATTTTACTTCCATATAGACTTGACTCAGTGCTACCAACTGCTGTCATTGCCGAGAAAAGTTACTTGTAAGTTTGGTTGCATCTGTCTAGGCGTTCTCACAACTGCAAATGACCTGGACCCCAAGTAATGGAATTAGAGCGCTTAGGGGGAAATTACTTTTGTGGTTGGGTGTACCTGTCACAGTAGAAACCTTAAGGATAATAGAGATTTCCATGGTTTCTTTTCCCAATGCCATGCTTCAAAGTTTGTTATGTGTCTCTCTGAAGCGATTGATTGATTGATTGATTTTTAGTTTTACGTCCGTTCAGCAGCGAGGCTATATGAGACGTGGAACTACTGATTAACGTGGAATCCGAACCACTTGAGCTCCCGCCGGGAATCGAACCCGGGTCCCCCACGCCAAAGGCGCGTACGCTAACCGTTTAGCCATGGAGGAGCTCCTCTCTGAAGCGAAGCTAAATGATTCAGTGAGAAGAAAACTAACAACGTATTTTATATTGAAAGATTGAAGAAAACTAGAAAATGAAATGAAATGCAATCTTTCTGTTTAACATCCTTGATTACACCCTTTATTCTAAGGGAGACGATGATAAAGGCAAATGAATGGTGATGAAAGAATTGGTGGAATGAGAAAGGAGAGGAAACTGGAGTGCCATGAGAAAAACCCACGGATACCATGTTGTCCACCACAAACTTACTTGGCCGGGGATCGAACCAGGAAAACGATGCACCAGAGGTAAGTGTTCTACCACTGAGCTACCGTGACCTTTGAAGAAAATTACAAACTAAGAAATTTCAAAGGAATAAATTCAAAACTATGATTATTAGGGCAACCCAAAAGCATAAAAATTATAACAGCAATTTACACATATAGTTGGTACCTTGAACATGGTTGTGGTTGTCTAAGGGTCCAGAAGAAACTAATATTAAAAGCATAATTTAAGAAAATAAAGCATAATTTAAAATATATAGCGTAATTCTTGGAAAATTCTGTTTAACTGCAAGTTTAACATACTGTATTAATATTTTTAAGACCAATATTTACAATGCGAAATCATGGAAAACATAAGAATGCAGCAATGAAAAGTTTATTTTTATTTCTGTAAACTTTTCGGTGTAAACCTTTGGTATGCAGAAGAGAAAAAAGGAAAATAAGAAGAAAACTTTCCGCTAACAATGAATAGAACAGAGTGTACCCCTTGAAGTTGAGCACTTTCTGTACTTTTTGGTGGCACCTTTTACTTTCCCCTTTCTGTATATATGCACCTCTAAGGAGCAAACAAGTGATAAAAAAAGAAAAAACTGACTCGAGTAAAGCATATCTCTTTAAAGTGCGTTAAGTAGAAAGTTAATTAAATATGAAAGAAACTTGTTGCACAAAATATTAATAAATAGATCAAGGTATTTAGAATATTTAATGTATAGTAAATAGTATACATTATACACGATTAATGATTGAAATTATTGTAATTAATAATAAAGCATAATAAAGCATAGTTTGGAAAAATAAATCATAATGTGGGTTGCTCTAATGATTACGGACATCACTATAATAATAATAATAATAATAATAATAATAATAATAATAATAATAATAATAATAATAATAATAATAATAATAATAATTTTTGTAAAATGCATTAGAAAGGAGAAAGCATTATTGTAGTGGGATAAAATGAAGGAACATGACTAAAACTAAAATCTTTGAGCACGTTTTCATGTTCATATAAACTACGTCGTGAACACGTGATAAGCACATCGCATTAAGCGTCTGGCAAATTTATTAAAATAGATTATAGCGAACCATCCATAAAAACTTTAAATGTTACGATGAGCGTTCAATGTTCTTAATGTTAGTGTCCATTTCCTAATTTAACCACCGCCTCCGAAAAAACTTCCTTTTACTGCATTTATAACAGCGTGGTTCTTGTTTTACTGTTATTTTTTTAGTTTTTAGTATCTATTTGATATTCTGGAATCAGTTCTTGCTCCTGATTTCCTTAACTTCAAAATACTACATGATTTGAATGCGTAAGCTTATTATAATAATAATAATTATTATTATTTTAAAAAAGCATCATATCCTACGAGTTACACACCAACAAAAATATGGTGCATAAAGGGTCAGAATAACTCTCGGGCATTGGTTTTATTTTTGTAAAATGATATGCTAGACTGAAAATTATTTAACAGGTAGAAGCTTGAAGTTATCGGAGACGCTGGCAAGAGGAAGAGTGAGCATAGCATGCATCCAAGAGACAGGGGCGGATCCAGGGGAGCGATCGGGGCGATCGCCTCCCCCCTTTCCAGAAGAGGAAATTTTCTTATTTTATATATATATAAATAAAACCCATCCCAAAGTTTGAAGCCCTTAAAAGTAGCAGTATGACAACCCACCGCCTCCCCCAGAAGTCGGTCGTGGATCCGCCCCTGCCAAGAGACAAATGGAAGTGTCCAAGATCAAAGGAAATAGGAAATGAATAGAAGCATATATGTATAGGGAACAACAGAAAGAATGGCGTTGTAATTGTCTTGGATAAGAATGCGAAGGAGAAATGGGTAGACATGAAGAGAAATGAAATGAAATCTTTGAGTTTTACGTCCCACGTTATGCCGGTGAGGCTAAAGGAGACGGTGATGATGAGAAATGAATGAAATAGTGGAATGAAGAAAGTAGGAGGAAACAGGAGAACCCCGAGAAAACCCACAAGCAAGATGTTTGTCCACCACAAAGTCCACACAGTGGGAGCTGGGATCGAACCACGGACCCAAGCACCGGAGGTGAACGCTCTACCACTGAGCCACCGCACCTAGACATGAAGAGAGTAAACGACATAATTATTATAATGAAGCTCGTGCTAGAAGAAGGAAAAACCCTGAACAGTCGTTCTTTCAGAAAAAATGTTCCGGGTGGCACTCCTGATACTATTCTATTTATTATTATATTATAGACGTATTATTTTGGTGTCCTCCGGGAGGGCTCTCTTAGGGCTCCGGGGGGCAGTGTCTGCCCAAAAACATGTCTGGAAGAAACACTGACCCTGAATATAATCAGCGCCTATGCCCCACAAGTTGCGTGTGATGAAGAGACAGACCAAGAATTTTGGATGGAATTAGATATATTCTGCAGAATTGTTCATTATATGAGAAGTTTGTTCTAGCAGGAGATCTAAATAGACATGTAGGACCTTCTACACCTATACCTTCTACAAGAAGACAGAAAAAAACACTTTATTGCATATAAGGCATATAAGAGTGACACCGCAAGGTCTCAGATCGACTTCATCTTATGGAGGAGACAAAGCCTACACGATGCAAAAGACTGCAAAGTAATACCACGTGAGAGTCTAACGGAAGAAAAACGCGTTGTGGTAGTCGACATCTTCATCAAAGAGAAAGTGGGAAGAAGACGACAAAATGTTCCTGTTCGAATGAAGTAGTGGGAATTAAATGCGACAAGTACTGAAAAGATTCGAAAGAAAACCACCAATTCCGAAGTACTGCAAATAAAGGAAGAATGTTGCTCGTGAAAGAGGAGTGGACCAGAGTATCAGTAGCACTCAGGGAAACAGCAAGAAAAGTTGTGGAAGAAACAAAAGGAACAGACCTCATTGATAAGGAAACATGGTGGTACAATAAAGAAGTTGAAGCAGCTGTGGATAAAAGAAGGAACAATAGAAAATATAGCACTAAATCAGCTAAATGTTATGGATTACAAAAAAGAAGTTAGTGTAGCAAAAGGCAAGGCTTATGAGTTGTGCAACAACCTGAAAACAAAACGGGGAGAAAAGATGATATACAAACTTTCGAAGATAAGAGAGAGGCAAAAGAGAAGAATTTTGTATGGACGCTGCATCAAGGACAACAAAGTGAGGTGAGGACAAATAAGGAGAAGATGAAGTATTTCCAGGAACTTCTGAATGAAGAAAACTCGAGGAAAACGTGAGGAAATCCATCCAGGAATCAAGAACTAGTTCGGCCTGTGACCATGGTAGAGGTAGAAAATACCATGAGAAGTGGCGATAAGTACTAAAGATCCAGGACCGGATAATTTCTCTATCGAAGCATAGAAAAGTTTAGATAAACAAAGAGTGCAATGGTTTACTCGACTTTTTAATACGACATTGGAAATGGGAAATACCAAACGAATGCAGATGCAGCTACATTGTACCGCTTTTGAAAAAACAAAGAGGATATGCAAGAATGCGACAACTAGAGAGGAATAAAACTTACGAGCCATACAATGAAGCTCTGGGAGAGAGTGATAGAAGCAAGATTGAGAGAAGACGCCGAAATAACAGAGAACCAATTTGGTTTCATGCTAGGGCAATAGACAACAGATGTAATATTTGCATTTAGGATACCAATGGAAAAGTACAGAAAATACCAGCAAGACCTTCATATGGTTGTCGTGCATCTAGAGAAAGCGTACGATAGGGTGCCACGCTATCTTATTTGTTGGGCACTGAAGAAGAAGTGCGTTCCGAACACATACATCTGTGTAATTCAAGATATGTATAAGGAATGTAGGTAAGGTCGCCAGATGTCCGGCTTTTGGGGGTCCTGTCCCGTGTCCGGCTTAGTAGTCAAGCCGGACGCCCATTTGTCCTGCTTTTCAGTGGTCTCATTATAAAGGTTTAACTTTCCATTATTCTGATGAATCGATTGACTCCAGTCTCAGACATTTCAGAATTTACAAATTATTATCAGTATATTTTTGTAAGTTGTAATTAAGAAAAGTTTAGAGTTCCAAAATTTGACTAAATTGTAGCCATTTGTACCAGTAAATGTAACTTTCCCAGTTCGCTTAAGTCAAAGATGCCTAAACACAATTAATGAATTGAACTGCCATAAGTGGAGAAAAAGTTTACAAACTCATGAAGTCCGGCTTTCTAAGTCATTTGAAATGCCTGTAACTTTTGAGCACATTAAGATATCCACAAACCAATTTCACCATTGTGTTTGTCTTTAAATTCTAGCCTAAAATGGTGTGCCGCATGGCCATGTTCCCATTTAAAAATCTTGACATGAATTCAAGATGGCCGCTATCTTGGTCACCATCACAATCCGACTTCCCCCTCAGCCTACTATGTTACTACATGGTTGTTGTTCACTATTTTCCACGAACACGGATTTTACAAGGGGTAGTAAGGGACTTATGGCCCACCCTATATATATATATATATATATATATATATATATATATATATATATATATATATATATATATATATATATATATATATAGATAGATAGATAGATAGATAGATAGATATATATAAAGATTCGTGGTCTATTTCAAACATTGAATATATATCGAAATGTTCTGATTCTCAGAGAAAACTAATATTCTTTTGTTATAATTGAAACTAAAGGACCTACAAAGGAGATTACAAAATCTTCGTACATAGTGAGACTTGCAGCTGGAATAAATTAAAATTTTGCAGACAAATTATTTCCTTACGCCTCGGCTCGTACACGAGAAGCTCTTAGTATTACGCCCGAAGATTCTCCAGTGTTTGCGGGTATTTTTTTTTTCTATCCTGCAACCACACAGGTTAAATTTCCCTTCTATTCCCTCGAGATCAAATTATGTGGAAGGAATTAATTCGTTTAAATTAGAAAGGCCGAATTGAAAGTTGAATTATTTATCAAGGAGTTCATTTGCATTTATATTGCTGGCGTTTTTGGTTACGTGTTTACTCTGTGTGCCTTTCTAACGAACCCCCGACGAATTTCCTCCAATAAGAACAAAAGCACACACTGATGTTTACGTGAACGAAAAAAAAAAAGACTGTGTAGTTAAACGGAAACCTTAGCCTATATTTGTCATGATTTGGTACTTCATTCGGATTGTAACTTTGCCGCATAGTCATAGAGTCACAGAAAGAGGGGAATAGGTGGAAAAACGAATGAATCAAGATCCACCGACACGTTTTAAAAAAGTGAAAGAAGAATAATTTATTATATCTCATTCGCATATGACATGGTCTCCATTCCTCTTCCATTGATGCTACTATTTGTCTAATGCATAGAATAACACACAATCAATATCCAGTGTTTCATTTTTCATGAGTTATAGATTTTTTTTAAAAAAAATGTAAACACGCTATGAACAAGAAATAAGAGCAAATACTACGTGAAACAAAGATTTGAAACATGGATATACATACATCATAAAGTAAATTCAGAGAGGATGTGATACTTGCAACCGATCCCGTCAGATGGCACACTAACACCACGTGTTGTTAGTCAGTTGTTATACATTTTTTCTGACGTGAGAGTCTGTTGAGCGATTCTTTCAGATTTCCACACGTTTGCTTAGATTGTCCTATAATAATTTGTTTAGTACCGGTACTTAGAACTATGCTGTTTAGAAAATATTCACAACGGCGTAAACAAGAAATATGGTAAACCACGAATATCGATACCAAGTAATATCGGATATTTACGATTATCTCAAAATAAACACTCCTCCTTGTCACCTACCACTGAATTACGACCGTGTTTTTGGATCGTAAGTTCGAATATAGTTCAATCAATTTTTTTTTTCTTGTAGGCCTTATATCTGGAAAACTATATAGGACCTATAGTGTAGCCAAATCCAAACAATCAGTTAACTCAGTATGATGTGCTTATTCTGTAAAAAATACGGAAACTTTATTTAGGGGCCTTCAAAAATTTTCTGGCCCCTGATCCAATTGGCCCAAAAGATCCAATATATACTATTTCAATCAAAAATTTTATTGTAGATCTTATATCTGGAAACCAAAACTATCAATTAACTCAGCATGATGTGCTTATTCCGTAGAAAATACGAAAACTGGATTTAGGGATCGTTCAAAAATTTTGTGGCCACTGATTCAAAAACTAATTATTCGCCGAGATAGCAATCATTTGATCCATTTTGGTTTTCCTGAAATTTTTGTTTCGCATTGTCAGTTGAAATGTGGCTGAAGAAATTGTGAGTTTATTAAGAAAGGAATCAACATTCTTGAGCTCTGGAGTTTTTTAGAGCAACTTTTTTTATTTTTACTTTTTTTTTACATCGAAAGAACGAACAATTTACAACTTACTAATTTATTATAAAAAGACAAGATAGGTAAGTATTGTAGAACGATATTATTGTTTCGCTAAATGAATTTGTTTTGTGAGTACGGTTATCTTTCCCACGTGATACCTTCCATCTTAATACCGGATGCTTAATTTCAAATCCGATATTAGGCAGGATTTATAACGTTCTTCTACAATTTTATCGAGTGGACTCTTCCGATGTCCACATGAATTATGTGTTGACAGCGATAACTGGAAGACACACATGTGCGTTGTTTCCTATGGAATAAATTACATTAATTCTAAATGAACGTAAAAGCAAACAGCCATTTGGTTACTTTAGCATTATCCTAATGATAATCTAATAATAAGTGTAATAGTTTGTAAATAGCCATTTTACAATAATTTAGTTGAACTTACATGTTAAATTCCCACCCGATATTAGACATGTCCAGTATCCGATATTAGCCTGGATTCTTTTGATACCTTAAATTTCACATTAAAGTTTATTTCTTAAAGACAAAATGTGCAACAATATTGTATATTAATATCATATTAGAAAAAGGATGGTAAGGGATTAAGCATTCATATTATTAAGGATTATACATTTTGGTTAATTTTCCCTAGGTTAATTTTTCAGTCATTAAAAAAAAAGTATCCGATATTCGGTCGGTTTACCATACTTTCTGTATGCCCTCTCATGTAGAAAACAAATTAAGTTAACTGTGCCAAGAACGTGGAAATCATCTTCAAATATTACCGACATAAAGAAATATTAAAATTTGATACACAAGTTTTATTTTCCTCGTATTTTCAAATTGAACTAAATTGTCCGTTCAAAATCTTTTGTCGTCGCGAATTCTGTCAAGGAATTTGAATCTTAAAATGTATAAGACAATAAGCATACCTGTTGTGCTTTATGGTTGCGAAACCTAGTCGCTTACTCTGAGGTAAGGAGGCAGACTGAAAGTACAGTATTTGAAAACAAAATCCTGGGACGAATATTCGGAACCAAGAGGTACGGGAATGGGGAATGGTGAAAGCTTCATAACTAAGAACTGCATACTTTATACCTTTCACCAAACACTGTTAGAATCATCAGGTCTAGGAGGCTGGTGTGAATAGGTCATATAGACAGAAATAAAAAGTAATAGGAGAGCTTTGAAAGTTTTGGCTCGAAATTCAATCGGAAAACGACTATTAGGAAGACCTAGGTGCAGATAGGAAGACAATATTAAGATGGATCTCACAGGAAAAGGAGTACAAAGGAGAAACTGGATCCAGTTGGGTAAGGACAGAAATAACGGAGAGCTTTTGTGAACGCGGCATTGAACATCCGAGTTCCACAGGCCATACAGTTAGTTAGTAACATTGTTGAGGAATTTGAGTTGAGTTGATTTTGAGTTTAACGTCCCTTTGAGCAGCAAGGATATATGAGACGGGACCTACTGATTAAAGTGGAATCCGAACCACATGAGCTCCCGCTGGGAATTGAACCCGGGTCTCCCATACCAAAGGCGTGTACTCCCGCTCCCGCTTAGCCACTAAGGAGTTCTGTTGAGGAATTTGTTTACTTATTATTTTTGATGATGTCTTTCCTAACCGACAATTTTTCAAACTGTAGCAACTTATACAGTAAAACCTTCTTTAACTGACACATTCAACATGACATTTTTTTCTGTCCCGACAAAAATATAATGAGACAGACCTCTCCCTTTCACAGACTGTCACTCTCAAGCACAAATAGTCTTCTTCCCACTCTCCCCTCCCCAAAGTTTCAGTTGAAAATAAGTCTATCATTGATTTGCAGAATTTAATAATAATATTACATGTTGTTATTGCCTTAATTTACAGTGGAATTTCTCTAATCCGAACTAATTGCGACCGAACCCTTTTCGGATTACGTGATTGTTCGGATTAGCCGGAATCCCAGTAAAATCGCGGTTTGAAGCAGTTGAACGGGTCTATTGTGTTGTAATACATAGCGTATAGTATTTGAATGTTCAAAACCCGTTTTCTGACTGCAGCATATCTACTGTACTGGAAAAATGTGTAAAATGTTGGAGAAACTTGATGCCCTTATTTTTCCACGTACAGTAGTAAAATAGTTACAAATCTTTCCATTGGGGGCATTATTATCTTTGTGTAGTTTACTTTGTAAGTAATACTAGTAGTCTTGTAACAAGTAATACTAGTACGGCACTATGGTACTACGGTAGATACTAGTACTGTACTATCAGCATTGTACGTTCAGTTTTATGTTACAGTATAGTACTTATTCTATTGCATTACTGTATTTCACCCATACTAAACCTATACGTTTCAATATTGTACAGTGCGTACTGTTTTCTATTTCAAACTTTGTGTAATTGTCGTAAGTGGCTTAAGACTTAAATACAGGTATTAAAGAAAATAAACTGTATTTAACGAAAGTTAACTTTGTTTACTACGAAAACATGAACCCATTTTTATCACTTTTAGTTATTAATTTCCTAAAACTGTGTATTTTCGCCACAAAAATTCTCCCATATCTGTTCGGATTAACCAGATGTTCAGATTAAACGTGTTCGGATTACCGGGACTCCACTGTACTTCTAGTATCATCAGTATGCAAATTAAACGACTTTTTACAGGGGGAAGGACATGAACTTGATAAGAAAATTACCACATATGCAGTCCTTATAAACACATTCTCCAGCGATTCTTTTGTTTCTTTTCAGAGATGGATATACGACCCTCATCACCCCGTTTTGAAACACAATGTACAGTATTACAATATGTGTCTATATTTACATTATTAACCAATACCGAATATCGCATGACCTGTGAATAAGGTGAATTTGTATAAACTCTCTATAACGAGCACCTATCATTTTGAATATTCTTTCCGAATGTCACTGGAACATATTGCAAGCTGAAGTAGTGAAGCGAAGTATTTGAATCTTCAAGGATCGTCTTTGTATTCTTATCATATCATGTATGTTGAAAAATCTAGGCGCAGGAAAGAAAAACAAATACGACAAAGAAAACGGATCGAAAAATTGGGTTTGGGAGCTTCGAGATTCCTTCTGATATTTATTCAGCACTTAGACTCCACTGTCGCATTTATTTCACTACTCTGTGTTTACAGGAGCAATGCAATCCAGAAACAACAATGGTTCAATGTAGTTGAGACTAAATAGTTACAAATCAACAATTATGTCAATATAATTCTCATTCTACGATACTATTGGCGTTTATAACATATACATAATTAATTATTAAGGTCCGCAGTTGGATTCTGGGTGGAACCACCAAATATATGTAGCACACTTATACACAATTAAATATTGCGGTCCCAGTTCGTTTAAAATTACTTTAACCATTTATTTACTAACGGTACTTTAAAATACCACCGGAAAGAAATCATTATGGGAAAGACTCGTACGTTGTGTTTGAACGGTACTCCTTGGAAACAATTTTCTCTGTTTAGCAAATCGACTAATAGCTGACAGCATGATGCAGAAGAAAGATATTTCCCGCTAAAGCCATTTTGTTTCAGATAGGCAAAAGGGCTGAGTCGCTCTTTTCACTATCCAGTGTTTGAGAGACGCGCTAACTTAACGTAATCAAGTTATCAAGTTAGGTGCTTGGATATATATATATATATATATATATATATATATATATATATATATATATATATATATATATATACAGGGACGGATCCAGGATATGATCAAGGGACGGCTGAGCCATATTTTGCCGTTTTATCCAGTGTAAAGCAGGATTGAAGTCCATTTTATCCAATGTATATCTGAGCGTCAAGGGGGGTGCTATAGCCCCCCTTGGATCCGCCACTGTATATATCTATATCTATATATATCTATATCTATATCTATATATCTATATCTATATCTATATCTATATCTATATCTATATCTATATCTATCTATCTATCTATCTATATCTATCTATCTATCTATCTATCTATCTATCTATCTATATATATATATATATTAAGGTGGTCAAAAAATTTTTTTGCGAATTTAATTGCGCATAGTTGCTAATATTGTTCCTTTTCTACAAGTATATTTCACTGGAAAATATCAACTCAATTGGATAATATTTAGGGGTCGCTCAAGCGACACGAAGTTGTGCCATAGGATGCATATAATTATGTCGTATACGAGACATATTGGAGGTTTAAAAATTCAATCCTTATAAAGTAAATTGTACTTTTTTAACCTACAAAATGAATTGTTTATTATTATTACTAAACTTGCAAATAGCTATTACCATTTATTGATTTCAAAATAAGTTAGATACTAGGGATGGCCAGACAGATCCGGATCTCGGATATCCGGATCCTATAAGATCCGGATCCGGATCCTATGAGATCCGGATCCGAAATTTCGAATCTTGGATCCGGATCCGGATATCCGGTTCCTGGATCTTGGATCCGGATCCGGATATCCGGATCTTGGATCCGGATCCGAAGTTTCGGATCTTGGATCCGGATCCGAAGTTTCGGATCTTGGATCCGGATCCGGAATTTCGAATCTTGGATCCGGATCCGGAATTTCGAATCTTGGATCCGGATCCGGAATTTCGGATCTTGGACCCGGATCTGGAATTTCGGATCTTGGATCCGGATCCGGAATTTCGGAACTTGGATCCGGAATTTCGGATCTTGGATCCGGATCCGAAGTTTCGGATCTTGGATCCGGATCCGAAGTTTGAGATCTTGGATCCGGATCCGGAATTTCGGATCTTGGATCCGGATCCGAAGTTTCGAATATTGGATCCGGATATCCGGTTCCTGGATCCACACCCGAAATTTAGAAGTTCAGATTCGGAGTCCTGTTTTGAATATTTTAGGCCTTAGATTGAGACCCAGAACTAAAATATAGTAGGTGAATTTTATCTAACTCAGTGGGAAGACAATTCAATTTAAATGACAAAAGATTACATCAAAATCTCATTTTCACGTTTTTCGGGGTTAGACCACTGTTGCGCACACCCTATCATTTAGTCTTTAGTATATCTTTAAACGTACTACAATTATGCCACTTTCATCTCAAGTCAGTAGTTGTTTAGATCTGCCTTTTGTTATATATTAATCGAGTTAGGATTAACATTCGATTGTTTCTGAGACCTATGATAATATTTTCGGAATGAGTTATAACGTTGAAAAACTGCATAGTAATGCTGCATATTTTCTTTGTGCCACATTGGAATTTAATGTAGTCTATCTTATACAGACGGCTCTTATGATTAATTCAATGATCTGAACTCTTGCAGCATTACGCTAGAATCATGGATGTCTGAATTTTCGTCATCATTTCTATTTATTTATTACGAGCAAAATAAATATCATAAGCGGTATTTTACATAATACATATAGACGCAAATCAGTCAGTTGGTTGCTTAAAGTTTATAGCAAAGCTATTACATTTCTAAGACACTGGCGGCCTTAGGACAAAATCCATGGCTTTCCCATAAAATCTTAAATCTCTCTATATAAAAAGGGCAAAGTCCTGAGGGACTGAGTGATTGAGTGACAGATCACCGTACAGGTCAAACCGCTTTAGCTACAAACTTGAAATTTGGACAGTTTATAGTCTTTGTGACGTAGGATACCACTAAGGAAGGACTTTGGGAAATTCAACGAGGAAGGGGGAAATGGGGTGGAAAATATTGATGATTCTTGACGTTAGATACTTCAAATTTGATATTTGGGTTTCTCATTGAAAATAATTTGATACTTGTTTAAGTGCTTTTTGATATTTAAATTAGAAGGGGCAGGGAAGATGTAGAAAATAAAAGAAGGGGTGGTAATTGCAATTATTGCAATTAGTATAATAATATGCCTATATCTCGGAAACTTAAAGGGTTAGAAACATGGAATTTGGTATTTGGACTTCTCACTTAAAACAATTAGATACGTATTTCAACGTTTTTTTTTTTTTTTATATATATATGTGGCCCAGAAGGGAAGAAAAAGGGCGAGAAGAAAATTAAGTGGGGATTAAAATTATTGTATTAATATGTTCAATCCTTTAAGGTTGGAGACTTGAAATTTGGTATTTGCATTTCTCATTGAAAATAATTTGACATGTGTTTCAGTGTTTCTTGACGTTTTAGTAAAAAGGAAAAGAAAAGAGATGGAAAGGAAAGAGGGTGGGGATTGTAATTATTATAATAACATGTCGATATCTGGGAACCTCTGAAGGTTAGGAGCATAGAATTTGGTATTTGGACTTTACATTTGAAATCATTAGGTATGTACTTAAGCGTTTTTTGATGTATGTCTTAGAGGGGAAGAAAAGGGGCGGGGAGAAAATACTTTTATATCTCGGAATCCTGGAATGTTAGAGAAATGAAACTTGTTATTTGAACAAAAATTCGTTATGAAATGAAATCCTTGAGTTTTACGTCCCACGATTATGCCGGTTAGGCTAAAGCAGACGGTGATTATGAGAAATAAATGAAATGAAGAAAGTGGGAGGAAACGGGAAAACCCCGAGAAAACCCATGAGCACGGTGTTTGCCCACCACAACGTCCACACGGCGCGAGCTGGGATCGAACCAGGGACCCCAAGCACCGGAAGTGAACGCTCTACCACTGAGCCAGCCCTTAAGAATTCGTTATGTTTGCAGGCGTATGATGTGCGAGGGCGTAGACCGAGCAAATGTGTGGGTTGGGGAAAAAGCCCAAATGTACTCGCACTAAAATTCGGTATGTCTCGGGATACCGGAATGTTATTACATACAATTTGATATTTGAACTGAGATTCGGTATGTTTGTAGGTTTACGAGGTACGAGGTCATAGGCCGATCAAATGAGATATCAGAGGGTCTAAGGGCAAATCCCCAGACATTTCTTTTTAAATTGATTGTGATTAGAGGCTTTTGGGATGCGAGGCCCTAGTAACGGGGATCTAGTGGCGAAGCCCCCAACTAGCCGAGGTCTATTAAGTATATAAATGTATTTGCGTAATGACTGGAAATTGCATGTATGCCTGTGGACAAAATTGCATAAGTAGCCACGAGAAATGACAATCGTTTAAGATAAAAATTTTAAAAAGCTACCAAAATGTAGTCTTGAATGAGTTGTTTGCGCAGGGACGAATCCAGAATGGACTCCTGGAGGGGCGGATGGATTCTTAGGGGGCGGTTGGGGATGATAGCAGTGAAAAATTACTTAGATGATCTGAAATTGCCACAAATTACTACTAAAGTACACTGTTAGTGGTGGCGCTGGGTAGGGGCGAACGACTTTTCGCCCTCTCCCTGCATCCGCCTATGTGTTTACATGAATGATATAGCTCCTTATACAACCCATGCAAAGTTAATAGTAGTGGATTACTAATTATAAAGATACGTGTTACTGCTCGAGGCTCCATATGGTATTGTGTATACACATACAGTACATTAATACATTGATTTTGATACATTAATTGCCATTTAGAACATCATCTCTACTACAGTTCTTAATTCTAACTGGAGTGGTACGGTCACAGAGAAACGTATTTTTAAAGAAAGAAAAAAAAAAGCTCATCAAGAGCAAGAAAAGAAAGTTGCTCCTTAATTTGATTTGATCTATATTTTATGGGCTGTTCTATTAGCTATGGCCTAGCCCATCACGACTAGGAAATGGCCTCATTCAATGACCACAATAACTCAGAAAGAATTAGAAAAGTAAGCAGCCTGAGTCTAATGAAGAAGCTTGGGCTTGAGACTATGGTTTCATCCCAGCATTTGACTAGTGTTACAGAAAACAAAGGACAAATTTCCATCAGGACGACCGCTTTAAAAAATAGTTACTACCTTTTTGGTCAAGTATTTCCACTAGAATCGAAATGAAATTTTTTAAGTTTTACGTCCCACGGTTATGCCGGTTAGGCTAAAGGAGACGGTGATAATGAGAAATGAAGGAAATGGTGGAATGAAGAAAGTGGGAGGAAACGGGAGAACCCCGAGAAAACCCACGCACACGGTGTTTGTCCACCACAAAGTTCACTTGGCGGGAGCAGGGTTTGAAAACCCGAGACCCCTAGCACCAGAGGTGAGCGCTCTACCACTGAGCCACCGCGGCCCCCCTCCACTAGAATCGAATCTGACAACAATGAGATTGCTCTCACCTAAGTCGACAGCTTTACTCAATCAAATTTGGAGTAATTGTGACATATTAAGGGACGAAAACCAAATATCAACAGAATGAAGAGAACGCAAGGCTGTCACACGATCAGATACCAAAAGTGTCTTAAAATCTTATTTTAAGCATAGGAATGAAAATCACTTTGTCAATAATTTCGAAAATTTTGCTGATTCGGAACACCCGAATTTTCTGACACGGAGTTTCGAATTAGGATCCAAGATCCGGATTTTCCGGTCCGGATTCAAGATCCGAAATTTCGGATCCTAATCCGGATCCAAGATCCGAAATTTCGGATCCTAATCCGGATCCAAGATCCAAAATTTCGGATCCGGATCCAAGATCCAAAATTTCGGATCCGGATCCAAGATCCGGTTTTTCGGATCCGGATCCAAGATCCGAAATTTCGGATCCGGATCCAAGATCCGGTTTTTCGGATCCGGATCCAAAATCCGAAATTTCGGATCCGGATCCAAGATCCGAAATCTCGGATCCGGATCCAGTGTCCGATATCCGGATATCCGGACCCAAGTGGATCCGGATATCCGGATCCAAAAATATCCGGATCTGGCCATCCCTATTAGATACCTCTAAATATGCAGTTGCTGTTCATTTTAAACAGAAAAAAAAAGATTATTAACAAAGATTATCTTTAGAGCGTATGAAACACGCTTTCTGTGGTCCTCAACAACCTGAATTAGGCTCTGCATTTCACTCTCTTTCTTTGTGATTGACCCATTGAAATTGGACATAAGAGCCACTGAACGTTCAGCAGCATCGTTGACAACCTTAAGGGACTCGACGATTCGTTTCTCTTTTTGGAATTTGTCCGAGTTACTCCAGTGCTCGGGATAACATTAGAACATAAAATTGATGTCAAATCGAAGAGAACGTAAGGCGCAAAGAGATGCTAAATTAATCAAATCATGAAGATTCTTTGTTTCTAAGCCGTTGCAGTCTGTGAGTTTTATGCTTCTTGAACTCCAATTTTCTTCACATGCCTTTAGACAATTTATAATATTCCGCTTGTCCTCGAAAGATAACTTCTGAGAGAACAGTGAGAGTGTGTAATGCGCCGCTATTGTATAGCTGAGCGACGCATTACAAAATGTTCTTGAGAATGTTTTAAGGGATACTGGTCTGTACCAAGTGATTTAAAATTTACCAAATCTTAAAAAAAAAAAAAAAAAAAAAAAAATTTCGAATCGTTATTGGATAAACAAACTAATATAAATTTTATAGTAAAGAAGACATTTTGTGAGTGAGTTAAGATGGATTATTGTAAAATGTATCGTTAAAATATATGTGCCTCGGATCAAACATCAAAGCTATACCAACTGCAATTCATATACCCTCCATTCCAAAAGAAACCGAACTTTTGAAAACAAATAGTACCACTAGTGCCATCTGTTGTAATATTTTACCAGTAGATGGCGTAGTCCCTCATTGACAACTGGTATAAATGTCATGACATTTGGATGCACGGCAACAAAGTTATTGCGTTTCAACTGTCAGTGTGTTGTGTACATCGGTCGGAAAATGAGTTTCAAACAACGAGCTGCAATTGAGTTTTGTGTTAAACTGGGTAAAACTTTTAGTGAAACGCACCAAATGCTACAAAAAGCATATGGTGATGAGTGTCTATCCCGTACGCAAGTTTACGAGTGGTTCATTCGATTCAAATCGGGTAGAGAGACGCTGGATGATGACGAAAGATCAGGCCGTCCCAGAACCGGATTATCGGAAGAAAACATCGAAAAAGTGCGTGAATTCATCAAACATAACAAAAAATCATCGGTGAAAGTTATTGAAATGGAATTAGGCATTCCTCAAACAACCGCATACCGCATTTTGACCGAAGTTTTAGGCCTTAAGAAGGTTAATTCACGGTTTGTACCACACAAACTCACCGAAGACCAAAAAGTTGATCGAATTGCGCATTGCAAAGACATCGTTAAAAGTGCTCGGCAGGATCGTAACTTCTTGAAATCGATTGTAACTGGTGACGAGACGTGGTGTTTTGAATATGAGCCCGAAACAAAGCGGCAAAGTGCTGAATGGAGAGCGCCGGATGAAGGAACACCCAAAAAAAGTCGCTTGGTGAAAACAAAAGTTAAGGTGATGCTGATTTGTTTTTATGATTCAAAAGGAATTATCCACAAAGAATTTGTTCAGCCCGGCCAGACAGTCACTGGAGAGTTTTACTTGGGCGTCATGAAGCGTTTGCTGGCAAGAATTCGTCGTATTCGGCCCGAATATCGCGAAATCGGCAGTTGGACTCTTTTGGACGATAATGCACCATCACATCGTTCGCGACTTGTAACTGAATTTTTGGTCAAAAATCACATTATTCGGTTGCATCATCCGCCCTATTCACCAGATCTCACTCCGTGCTATTTCTATCTGTTCCCGAAACTGCATTTGGCGATGAAAGGAAAGTGGCACGCATCGATTGATGCCATTGAGAAGGCGACGACCGCCGTCCTAAAGACCATTCCAATAAAGGACATGGAGAAGTCGTTTGACAACTTGTTGGAGCGTGCAAATATGTGTATCGATGCAGAAGGGGAATACATTGATTAATAAAAATGATTTGTTCCAAAATGTACATTGCTTTTTTGTTTTTTTTTTTTTTAAACGTTCGGTTTCTTTTGGAATGGAGGGTGTATATAATGTTGTAAGTACAAATTAAAATCTACCGAATAGTAAATTGATTGGTTGTCATAACGCAGAATTAAAGGGTCATTCATTAACTGGATGATGATACATATATGTATATATTGATGAGATGATCTTTGTGTCTTCTTACTAAATCAGCCCTCAAAAGAAAATAATGTGATAAATATGATAATAATATGAAAATGAAGATTGAAAATAAATATAATGATATGTGATAAATGGATGTTATTTATATTGTGTAAAGTTAGAAAGTGGCTGTTATAAGAATTGAGTTGATCCTCAACTAAACTATATGTATATTGAACACGTTGCTTTGTTAAATAATACATCATCCAATAAATATTACAAGGAATTATAGGCTACTAGTTGACTTTCTGATATAGTATTCTTTACTGTGGGAGTCTCAATCAACACCAGAACCTAAAATATGACAAACTATAAATTGTAATAACCCTTCTACACCGTGGTGAAAGTGGGATACTACAAAATGGCGACCGTTGACGTAGGACTTTTGGGTGTAGATGAAGAGTACAACGGCAGTAAAGAAAACATCTAGTGATGAAAAGTAATGCAGTTGGAAGCGGTAGATGTGATCCGAGGTATCGTCATGAAAATAATGAAGACAGAAACTAACGTAAAGAGCTATGAAACCTTTTCAGAATTCTTGGAAGGTAGGAGGAGTGAATTTAATCGAACCATCGTTGATTTTCAACAATACTTAAGAAATAAAATTGACCAAAAGTTCTCATTGCTGACTCTGCAGCTCGACAATAAGTTCTTGGAAATTCGGCATGAGATAATTGGAGATAGAAAAGAACAAAACAAGATCATTGACAGAGAAAAAGAAGTTGGAAAGGACGAAGAAGACAGTGCGAAGGAACTCGGAAAGGACGAAGAAGACAGTGCGAAAGAAATCGGAAAGGACGAAGAAGACAGTGCGAAAGAAATCGGAAAGGACGAAGAAGACAGTGCCAAGGAAGAACATATAATGGATAAGATAGACGCTGAAGAACCAAGTGTTGAAAGTAATACAACTAACGTAGAAGAAGAAAATGATGAAGAGGAACATATTGCTGAGGAAGAAATCAACAATTGTATAAAATTGGAACAAGGATTATCTCAAGGATTTTCAACTATGACAAAATATACAGATAGGAAGAAAATGAGAAATTGGAAGTGCTGGAAGAAGAAAAAGAAAACTCGAAATTATGTATGGAACCTTAGGAAAAAGAAGAGAAGAAGAAGGAAAGCTAAATCGGATGGAAGATGGAACAAGAAACTGGGAAACGAAAGAAATGGGAGAAACCTACATAGAAAGAAAGAAAGGAAGAAACTTAAGTGCCAGGAAAAACTAATCGATAGATCAAAGTGGAAAAGAAAAAGAATGACAAGTGGAAGAAGTAGAAATAGAAAGAAAGAAAGGAGAAAACAGAAGGACAACAATAGAAAGAAAGAAAGAAAGAAACGGAAGTGCAAGGAAAAGAAGATAAGCTACAGACGAAGGAGGAACAAAGGATATATGAAAAGACAATTGGAGCAATGGAAACCTCACAAACTAAGAAAAATAAGAAAAAGATGCGTGATTCCAAGGAAGAGGCAAAAGAAGAAATTTGATATGAGAGGACGATGTCGGTGTAAGGACAACCGAGGAAACTGCCATCGTAAGAAAAAGAAAAAATATATTGGTGTTAGGATGGATAGTACGTGTTTGTTGTTTAATACTGAGCTCAATTGGTAAAGTTTAAATGTTGTTAATGTTTCTTTTCAAGTTAATTATTTTATGTTAATTGTATTTATCTAAATGTTTCAAGAAACTTGATTACAAGTTTCTAGTGTTACAAGTTTTATGAAATTGCTCAGTATGAAAAAAATATATATATATACATCTTCTGAGAGAACAGTGAGAGTGGAACTAACTCTGTGAGTTTCAAACTTGTTCATTGCAGATTCAGACACAGATTTATTCACTATGGCGTATTGTTTGATCTGCTTGAACAGCAGTAAGTCGTTGACGGGGGCATCACATGTCTTGCGACACGAAATCCATGCTTTCACGTATATGAGGCTTGCAAGTAAACACACTTCCCGCAGACATTTTTCCTCTTTGACTGTAAGATTAAACATTTCGTGGAAAAATTATAGATTGAAGCAGCATATTACCTCTCCTATCCAACGAGCCACATGGTAAGCACCTGGTGGCTTGAAACGGTACTCCTTTGGAAATACACCAAGTATCAACAGGCTAAGCTCTATCATTTCTTTATAGTCATCACGGGGAACATAGTTTTATCTTCCTTATGTACAAGACAATTTTGTAGAAACATAACTTCATTTTTCAGTGTTCGTACATATGGCATGGAAAGGCGTTCGTCTTCCAGCGCCTTAAAATTATAATGCTTAAGGTTTGGTCAAAACTCTTGGAAACGTTGAAACAGTGGAATATTTGGACCTCTAGTATGTTCTCCAAAATTGTGGGAGGTGCATAATTAATTAGGTGAAATTTATCCTATTTTAGACGATACCAATCATAAATATAACTCCGTTTCTCTTTAGAAACGCCATTTCAAGCACGTAGCCAAGGGGGGTATAGACCCCTCTTCGAACCTAAAAAATGGAAAAATTAAGGAAGGATTAAACAAAAAGAAACGAGAAAAAGAAGAATCAGCGTTAAAAATAAAAAGCTACAGCAAGCGTTTGGTTACTCTTTCTTATGAGCAGCTTTGTGTGGAGGAAACGGAGGATGTAAGTTAAAAATGGATATTGTTATAACGGGGTTATTTCACGTCACGGACCCCTTCTCCCCCTATTACGAAATCTTGGCTACTTTAAATGTTGTTTTTGGATTAAATTCACAAGCATTGCGCAAAACAACGAAAAGGTCCATCACCGCTTAAATGCGAATACGTTCAATATTTCAAATAACAGGCCGGCTTTGAGTGACCTCTAAATATTTTTTACTGCCATGAAATTTTTCATTCAATATATTTAGACACCACATGGATCAAAATTGGCAACTATGCGTTTAGATCAGAGATCTTTTTTTTTTTTTTTCTTTCTTTACCATTCTATGATAAAGTATTAGGATGGTCTTATATAAGTATCTACCCACTGAGAAAAAAAGGAGTAGGATTTCCGTGTGGATACATCGTATTTACGCGTGTGCGCTCCTTAAGTAATGTAATTTCATGTATAAAAGTACAGCAGGTGGGAACACCATGCCAAGTCTGGAGTTCGGCGTCGAACTAGACTCGCTGTGATTGGATAATTTTATTCCCATGATTGATTTCGTGTTAAAAACTATTACTCTCGTAAGGTAGGGGGTCACAGATTTAGAAAGAACCAAGAGGGAACACTCGTAGGAAGGTAATAACAACATTATATACGTAAGTTACCACCGTCGGAATGGGTATGGCGTTAATTCTAGATTTGAAATGGTGGTCCCACAATACAAAATTTTCGCTGGACGGTGGTGTAGTTCGTACTACTGATGAAATAACATTACTTAATGTGGTGACGCGCGTAACCTCGTAAAAATAGCATTTACATGCCGATTGGATTATGTATTTTTCTCCGTGCACGCTTGGTAGTTATTGTTAAATTTCGGAATCTTTTGAGTGTTGTGTGTGAGAGAACCAATTGCTTTCTTTGGGCTTAGAAGTACAGTCAGGCCGGTAAGGTATAATTTATGGTTCTTTTTATTTAAGGCCGGTAAGGTATAATTTATGGCCGCGGTGGCTCAGTGGTAGAGAGTTCACCTCTGGTGTTTGAGGTCTCGGGTTCGATCCCAGCCCCCGCCAAGTGAACTTTGTGGTGGACAAACATCGCGTGCGTGGGTTTTCTCGGGGTTCTCCCGTTTCCTCCCACTTACTTCATTCCACCATTTCATTCATTACTCATCATCACTGTCTCCTTTAGCCTAACCGGCATAACCGGGGGACGTAAAACTCAAAAATTTCATTTTCATTTCAATATATTCATCATTACACCTTGCTTGCTGAAAAATATACTCAAGATCTTGAAAATATGAGGAAAAGTTAACAGATAATCTGGAACATGAAATGATATTTTAAAAATTGAAAACAGTCTTGATATTTCTGTGAATGTATACACATATAAAAAGTATATAACTTTTACATATTATGTCACACATTACATAAGGCATGTACCGAATCAAAATCTGCAATTTTTAAATTGATGTAGTACCTTTATTATGCATTGTACAAGTTTATGTCTTACATGTATTGATAGCACGTATATTAACTTAGAAATTGATATACTTTTCATTAGTTTATGCTACAGGGTACAGATACAGCAATGAATGAAAAAGATCGCCTTCAACGAGTCGTCGACAAATGGCTACAAAATCCTTGTCGCCCGTGGAGTTTGATTGTGAAGGAGCTGAAAATGCCGCCCAGAACTGTCCAAACCATACTGACACAGTACATTACGACTCAGTCGATCGAACGACAACCACACATCGAAATCCTTACGGCCCACGTGACCCTCGACTTCACAAAAGGATCGTGAGTGCCATAAAGAAGAATCCTAGTGCTTCGGTCAGGGATGTTTCCAGGAAGTGCAACACAAGCGTCAGCATGGTGCAGAGATCGAAGCAACGCGAAGGTATGAGGACGTACAAAAAACAGGTGCCAAGAGTTTCAGAAAATCAGCGCACCGTCATCACATCACGTGCTCGCAAACTCTATGACTACCTGGGACGCGAAAATCGCCACATCATTATGGACGACGAAACCTACGTCAAGGCCGACTTTTCAGCGCTTCCTGGCCAACAATTCTATGCTGTCTCACCTGGACAGCATCTCCCATGATCCGAAACAACACATCACAGTGTGGAAATTCGACGAGAAATATCTTGTGTAGCAGGCGATCTGCGAGTGCGGAGAAAGGAGTTCAGTCTTTGTCACGAAGGGTACGGTGAACGCACAGGTCTATCTCCAAGAGTACTTACAGAGGCGACTGCTGCCACTAATTCGAAAGCACGATGTCAACACTATATTTTGGCCTGATTTCGCCACAGTCTACTACGCCAAAGTGACTATTGAGTTCATGAAGAACAACGAGATCGAATTTGTCAAACAAGACATGAACCCATCTAACGTCCAGCAGTACCGGCCTATCGAGCGTTATTGGGCGCGAGTGAAAGGCGTTTTGAGGAAGACAGGTGAGGTTACGAAAAGCCTTCAAGAGTTTGAGCGAAAGTGGATTGCTGCTGCCAGGACGATCAAGAAAGTGTCTGTCGAAATTCTCATGAAGGGAATCCACAAGAAGCTGCGCCATGAATACAATCCATGGAATCTTTGCATTGTTTCGTTGAGCATACTTTAAGTCAATGTACTTGCCCTCAGTAAATGTAAAACAGAAACTTGTATAGTGCGTAATAAAGGTACTACATCAATTTAAAAATGCCAATTTAATTCGGTACATGCCTTATTATATCATACAAAACAAAAGAGAAAAACATGATAATTTATTATATACAGAAGAACATGGTTCTCTTTCTTTCTTCTTTTTTAAGTAATATCCTCTTTCAAAGAAAGAAAGAAAAAGCAAGGAGAAAGGAAGAGAATAAATGAATAAGGGAACATAAAGAGGATAATTAAAGGACAAGAATGTATCCAGCAAAAAGGTATATTTTTAATTGATCAACTGTGCAGCTGAACAGCTGAAAGTATAAAAACACAAGTGTTATTTTGAATGAAGTTGCTGAGCCTAATTAAAAGTTGATCTCCGGAAAGTATATAAGAGACGATGAGTTACCAAGAAGCCAGCAGTGGAAGTCTGATGAAGACAAAGTTATTGTGTTGTATATATATAAAGTTTTTAACAGGTATAAAAGGAAACTCAAGAAATAAAGATAAAAGAGTTAGTTGGACTGGAATTGCAAACTGATATATTGAGATTAAAGCTCAATATTGAATTCTATAAAATGGGTTAGTATCTTTTCTCTGCAGGTGTGTTTGCTTTATGATTCATTAACAATAGATTATTTTTTTTTTAAAAAAAAAGGACACAAGGAGATTGTATTTGTAGTGTTTAGGCTTTTCTGAGTGCGAGTTCTTTTCTCTCCCCTTCGTTGTTCATAATGGGGTAGCATACTTAAAATCGTGGCTTTTAAGATTTGTTCTTTCTGGCGAAAGGGGGGGGGGGCAAATGATGCCATTCTACAGGGGCGACAAATTGTTTAGGGCCGGCCCTGTTCAGAGCACCGTTCCTTTGTTCAGTCTCTTCCATTGTGTTTCCATATTTGCAAACTTATTCAAATGTTTACTGTGTTGCCTGCTTAGCTTAACCCGTCAACGCCCAGAGTAACCTACAGATGACACTACTTTAAAGGCGTCTTCTTCCTTGTACAGTACGTAAACTTGAAAACTTTTTTGTGTGGTGGTGCAACATATATAGGTAAGTAGCTGGTGCTACTGTGCTTCACTAGGACTCTCTGGTGGACGATTGGTGAACAAGAAGACGCCTTTAAAGTAGTGAAATGAAATGAAATCTTTGAGTTCTACATCCCACGGTTATGCCGGTTAAGCTAAAGGAGACAGTGATGATGAGTAATGAATGAAATGGTGGAATGAAGAAAGTGGGAGAAAACGGGAGAACCCCGAGAAAACCCACGCACACGGTGCCTTTAAAGTAGTGTCATCTGTAGGTGACATTGGGCGTTGACGGGTTAAATTATACAATTGTAAATTATGACAATGTACTAATCAGGTAATACATATTCATAATTTACGCCCTTTTTACATCAAACGCATTTGTGGCTTTTGCCATGCTTGTTTAGCCTCCTGGTGACATCTCAATTCAGTATCGTAATAAAATGCTGCATATTACATTGTTTTATCTAAGAAAAACACTACTTAATTTTCAACATCGTTTTTTTTTTTTTTTTTTTTCAATTGCATGTTTCAGACTTACACCCATATTGCATTAAACTCCTCAATTAGGCTACAAGGGAGACAACATGAGCACTATAACACACTATCTATAAATGAACCGGTTAATAAGAAAATTATTATTATTATGATTATGATGATGATTATGATGATGATTATTATTATTATTATTATTATTACAGCAAACAAAGTAAAAGTTATAGGTACATTGGCAACTTGAACGGGACTACTAAGAGATTAGTTGAAATAGACAAAAAGAAAATAATAGAGTGTGGGATCGAACAAAAATAATCGATGAAAGAAGATTACAGCTGTGAATCGTAGAGTACAGGCGATTCCAAACTAGTTATTAGACAACTACGACAAAAGCTATAGGAATATTACCAGCGCAAGTAAAAATACTACAATATTTGAACTTGTTTAATTCTGTAGATTTTATTTACAATTTAACAAAATAAATACACTTAGATTCCAATATATTTTAACACAGCATTCTATGTACAAGGGTCCTTTTTTGTTGTGGCACTTAATCATAAATTGCACTTGTTATTTATAGTCAGTGGTTCACTATTATCTTCAATTATTTCTATTTGCTAGTTTCTCTTTCTTTTTGGTATTCCATTTGAACTTTATTATACACTTTTTCCGGATCTAGTTCCACCTGCAAAATACAAACAGTCACATTATAATTTTAATTATATTGAATGATGACTAAAATACCTTATATATATTCATCAACTTTTTACGTTTTTTGAGATAAAACATGACTGAAATGGAACAAAAAACTGTTCAGTATATTCGAGGCGCATTCAGAAAGTAAGTTCCGAAATTGCCCCAAGATCGCATGTGTGTCAGAGCGGGACATCCTTACGTGGGAATGGAGGAGGAATACGTAGCCATAGATTGGCGTAAGCGAGTTGTATGGAGTCACTGGCACAAGAATTGTGGTGCGGTAAACATGGCATGCACACAGTCCCCCGGCTGAGTACGAGATATGCGGTATCAAGTTTCTTCATGCTAAAAATCCCTAAGTATCAACGATCTACTGATAACTGCATGAAGTGTATTGACTGGATGTCATGATAAAGGTATGGTCGAAAGATGATGCAGACAATTCACAGCAAGCCGCACCAATGTGCACGACAAACATCGTAGAGCCCGATCATCTATAGTTACGTCTTAATTGATGGAAAATATGCAGTAATCAATTGTGCATAACCGGAGTTCACAATGTCTGTACTCTGTTTCCACAGATCTCCCGTTCTCTGCTTCATGAGATCGTCACCCAACTACTAGTTTCACAAGTTATGTACACGATGAGATCCAAAACAACTGACTGTGGGGACATACACACAGGAAGTATAAAGGTAAGGTTCTGTCACTTCTTGTGGAAGTCTGTGTTCAATTGACCCTCACACCGTGAGTTGAACGCGAATGCAGGTAAGGCGAAGGCCAATTGTTGGTGTGGGTATATCCAACAAACTACCTAGTTGTGGCAGTTCAGTTACACCGTGAAGTTGCGTAAGGACAGAGTAAACATGGGACCTCCACATAGCGTCAAAAGGGTGTGTATGCTGTACGACTTCAAACTCGGGTCAAACACCGCTGCCAGCAAGGCGGAAGATATGCCAGGCCTTTGGTGAGGATGTCGTGACTACGCGGGCAGTGCAGTGGTGGTTTAACCCTTTACTTGACCTTGTTGCTCCTGAACAACACGAAAGTTCTATATTTTTCCTCATGAGCATATTTATTGTATGTCTTCCAATTGGCGGTGATGCCTACAAGCATCATCTCTTTTGTTAGAATTTGTATTTTTGCGCTCCGAAAATTCGGAAATTTAGCCGTAGATGTCACTAGAATAGTGACGTGGCGCCATTTGGCGCCTTGAGTTTCCGTCTTGTTTGTTTTATTGTATGCAGCACTGAAGAAATAAAAGTTTCGTTTTGCGATTTAACTAGAAGCTAGGTGAAGGTTTACTTGATATTTATGTAAAATATTATAGCAATATCTAACTTACTAAAGTAATAATTACGCTTTTGAAAATTGTGTTGCTTGAGAGGAACAATGCCAGAATATGGTGTATTTCAAGACAGTATCTTTTTATATGGAAATGATATGGGACATATCTAAAAAGCTTCCGCTTTCACAATCGTCCCTCATCCCGTCTTGGAAGCAATCACCCACATGGTCAGGGATGTAGATAAGGGGCCATGGGGACACGGGTCCCCCAAAATTTAGCTTGGCCCTCAAATGTTATGAGTTACTGTATATTTATTTGTAAACTCACTATACAATTACTGGGCCAAGTCGTTTCCATTTGCAAATATGCCCCTCAAAATCAGAACTCTGGCTACGTTACTGCACATAGTGTAAAATTAGTGCATTACCAGTTTGTTGCTATTGCGCAAGCGCTGCTTTTCTCGGTTCGTCCATGGGGTTTGAATCTATTACGACCACTTGTTCGGATCTCACGTTGAACTGAAAGTTCCGTCCTTAGGACATCATCATTCAATAAAAAGCAATGGCAAACCACCAGAGGTTCACCTTGCCCAGTGATCCGTGTGTAATTGTTTTGTATCATCAGAAATATAGCTACAAACGATATACAGTATATGTTCCTGTGTATGTAAGAAAGTAATCAGTGTGCAGTTGTTTCGTATTATGAGATATATAGCTAGAAATATATAAATACAGTATTTCATATGGTGTGTGTATTTCACTTACAGTATATCTTTGTGTAAGTAAGAACGCAATGAGTGTGTAATTGTGTGGCAGCAACAGAAATACGTATATTCACAAACTGCATGCCTCTGTGTATGTAAGAATGTAATGACAGTGTGTAGTTGTTTTGGTATTATCATGTATATAGCAAGAAACAAATAATTATATATATCTATTTTATCTATATCTACCTATATATATATATATATATATATATAGAGAGAGAGAGAGAGAGAGAGAGAGAGAAAGGGAAAAGAACGTAATCAGAATGTAATTGCTTTATATTTAAATAGATCATAGCCAGAAAACAAAAAATATACATTAAGTGTGAGAGATGTTACACGGCGAAAAAGATACCTCAAATGGGTATTGTTGCTTGCGAACAACGTATCATATTTCATTTATTGTAAACAATAAATTCATTTTCACCCTAAATTTTCAATTTAGTACCTAAAATACGCAAATCACCCAAATTTGAAATTTTTAACACAACTCATACAAAATGAAGATCTTGAGGCAGCAATTGAGGCAAAGAGTGGCCAGACATGTGAGGAATTGGGACAACAATTCATTGTGAGTGGAGAAACCATTCGGCAGGACCTCCATCAACCTGCGACTACAAGTTGGGTCGATGGATCCCACATGATTTGACTCCGAGCCAGAAGGCAACGCAAGCAGACATCTGTGTTTCTTTACTGTTTCCTCTGAGCAAGGAGCCACTTCTGGACACGGTGTTGACATATGATGGGAAGTGGATCCTGTACGAAGCTCCACGGCGCCATTGTCATTGGTTAGCATCCCATGAACCGATTAGAAACCAGCACTGCACCAGAAGAAGGTCCTCCTGTGTGTTTGGTGGGCTGCTTGCGGCATCGTGCATCGGGAACTGCTACCAGCTGGTCAGAGCATCAATGCAACTGTGTACTCTGAGCAGTTGAGTCGTGTTCAAGAAAAACTCTAAACTCTGGAACAAGCACTTCTGAATCACAAAGGGATCCTCGTCTTACAGGACAATGCTAAGCCCCACGTGGCTAGGATGACCGGGACACCATTCTACGCCTTCGATGGGAAACACTATTGCATCCGCCATACTCTCTGGACATTGCACCGTCCGATTATCACCTGTTCCATTTTTGGGGAAATCACCTTAGATCAAGCCAGTTCAAATCCCTAGCAGAGGTACAAAATGCGCTTGATACCTTCTTCACTTTACGGCCCACAAAATTCTACCGCGATGGAATCCATGGCTTTCCAGAAAGTTGGTAGAAGGTCGTCGATGTTGATGTGGACTATTTTTATCTTCCAGATACGTCTTAGGTGACATATCGATGTTCGAAGGTGGTGGGTGAAAAAGCTACAGAACTTTGTTGTTTATCTTTATAATAACAATAATAATAATGACGAAGTAATGATTGATAATAGCAATGAATAAAGATCTGATAAAAGACATTGCAATTTAAAAAAAAAAAAGGAGAAAACTTTTCAAATACAAATAAAGTGTAAGTATACAAAGATAAGCATTATTTTTCATTTTGTTTTGTTTAATTTTTTTTTAAAAAAAAAAAGCTTTATTGTCTTGTTTATTATTGTATATATTTTCAATTACATATATTGCATATGGAGAAACCAAAGTTTTTTAAGTGCTTAGGTTCTCTTGGAGTCTTAATCTGGTCCTATCTTTACGAACGCACATATTACATATTAGACGTTATATTTGTATCACATTTAACCAGGGTTATCTTGTTTAAAATGTTATTCTAATTACCTAAGAAATTTCGAACCAAGTTGGACAAAATATTATTAATTTCGGGACAAGTTGGACAAATATTATTATTATTAATTAAATACCAGCATTTTTGAGGATATCGCGGGAAGTCTCGGTGGCTCAATGATAGAGAGCTCACCTCTTGTGTACGGTTCTGGTTCGTTTTCAGCTCGCGCCAAGTGAACTTTGTGGTGTGCAAACACCGTGTGGGTGGGCTTTCTCAGTTTCTTTTGTTCCCTCCTACTTTCTCCATTCCAATATTTCATTCATTATCGTCATTATCCTCTTCTTTAGCATTTTAGCGAATAATGTGGGACATAAAACTAAAATATTTCATTTCATTTTTGCAGTGCCGTGCCGTGGAAAATCAGCGCCCAGGAAGAGAGTATACGACGGCGCCCCCGGAAACATGACAGGTGGTCGACAGACCAGCCGTGAAGCGGCACCATGGTTGGCGCGAAGCGTAAGAAAATTTTCAAAAATAAACCCTGCTTTTCCTTGATTTTGAGCACTTTTTATTACTTTTTTCCTTTCATTTTACATATGTGCATATGGATTTCCCTAACATGAATAACATTATAGGACCACTTTCTAAAGCAGGAAGAGGATTTAAGTACATACTAGTAATGTTACAAGTAATTTTACCTCTTTTATCTTTCCTTTTCTTACTTTCTTTTTTACTCCTGAATTTTGCGCCCCCTTTACTTCGGCGCCAGGGGCCGTCGCACAGTTCCCTTCTCCCCACGACACGGCATTGCATTTTTTTCAAAAATAACACGGTAGGAAAAAGTTTTCTATACTTGTTACTATTCCTCTGTACATACCTCTTTATTATATTTAAGAAATTGTTCGTTTCTCTCTTCCATTTCCAATCCATCTAGGTACTTTTTACGGTAGAAAAGAACAGTGTCTACGTGTGTCTTATGTTTCACTGCTAAGTTAATCGCTCTGAAAAAGAGAAAACAATAACGATATAATCTTCATTCAGCAACAGTTAAAGAAAATCAAGTACCTCAGTTAAAGAAAATAAATATATTGTAAGGATCCCCACTTTACGAGAGACGCACGTGTCAACTCAACACATGCTATTGATTATAAACAACGTAGCAGACAAGAAGCCGACACGAAGGACAACGAAGAACCGCGAAAGCAGACGGACCTCACGGAAGGACCCGAAGAGGACAAATAAAAGGAGGACCACCGTGGGACCCAGCATCAGTTGTCCAACTGATCAAATCACCTACACCGCACTGAGGTCGCACTAAACTAGGGGTACACCTATCCTTCCCGTGGTCGCACTGGACTAGGGGTTTTTTCTACAACAAGCCTCGCGAAGCTGCCTTGAGCTGAAGGAGCTATCCTTCAAGACTCAGCGGAACTGGCAGGTGCCTTGGAGACTGCCTTGAGAGAAGGGACACCGTGCAAAACACCTATTTTCCTCTTACTTGGACATTAACAAGATAAACACTATTTTGCTCTTTGTAAATCAAAGATGCTTTGTATTTATCAAATTTTATAATAAATTGATGAAGGGGATAAATCTCGGTCCATTATTGATTCTACCAAAGTCATTACAATATATTTCTAGAAAACGTGCATGAATTCAATAAACTTACTAATATTCCGTAAAGGCAGACTTTAATTATTGTAAAATTACTTCCATAAAATAGTAGGTACAGCAATTAATACAAAGGATTCGGACTTTCTTCCAAAACATTTTATTATGAAAGTTTTGTTATACAAAATCAATCTAATTGTGGTCCGAGAACCAATACAATATTCTCTATGAACCGTAGTTTATCTGGGTAAATAGGTGTCCTAAGGACTAGGCAGCCAAGGAAGGGAGACCACAGAGCTTCAGGCAATCTAAGTGGTTATGGTTAGAAATTCAGTGTTTCAGGCAAGCAAGAAAGATTAAGGTCCCGCAGAGCTCTAGGCAAGCTATGTGTTTGGGATTAGGATCTCAAACTAAGCGTGCGGAGAAACCATTGGGCTCCTGCAGACAAGCTAGGTAGTTGTGGTTACGAACTCTCAGTACTCCTGGCGAGTTGAGTTTCCACAGAGCTCCAGACAAGCTTAGAGAGGGGATAACCAAACGAAACTGGTGCCAATGAAGGTCTTACAACGTTTTTTATACCCTCTTCTGAAAAGATGGCGCTAGTGTTCCTCTTCTGTCACATGACTTGATGATGGTGGTAGTACCTGGCGTCTAGTTGCTTATAGTAGTGTAGTAAGAGAGCATGTGGTTTTGTTCAATAAGAAGCGCGCGTTGTTGTTTACAAATATAGACCATTTGTAGGATATTACATTATAAAAGTTAATTATTCTATTTTTGTGTATCAAATTTTCTGCATACTTCCTAGAATTAGGAGACGTGACGAAAGCAAAGGGCATCCAAATTCGTCTAGACTGAATTACCAAAATACCTTGTAGTACAGAATATATACAGGAAGCCTTAATGGTGCCAATGTACGAATATATATTCTCCGCTATGTTCGTTACCTACTTGCCTTTGTTTGAAAATAAACAGTGATGATGCTGCTAAATATGAACATAATTTGCTGTTTATTATTAAGACAAACCCGTATTAAATCTAAATAATTACTTATACAAAATCCACAAGTACTTTTTTCCATGTCAAGCACTTTAATGTGAATACAGTATATAAATTACAAACACTTGTTACATTTTACCTGTAGAACAATGCAATATTTGCTGCAATCCCACATGAAGCACAGTGCCATTAACACACTGTAATCATATTTACACATCAAGATACGTAGATGTGTAATGAAATTTTACTACGATGCAACACATACAGCATTACATACAAGACGTTATTCCATACATCACAATTTAAAATTCATATTTAAAAACTGAACCATGAGCGTTTAGTTGCGTTTATAGTTTCGACTAGCTCAACTCAAATACAATATAACAGTACATTACTGTTATCGGGCTCAAACAAAATAAATAAATAAATAAAAAAAAGTTAGCCCCAATAGCCAATAATAAAATCACTTGATTACAAGGAAAATCCCCATTTGGCCCTTTTAAAAATTTAAAATGTGCCACATGAAGCACATGAAACGTTACCTGTTCCAATTGTGAAGCTGAATGTTCATCATGATAGCTCGGAAAATCATTCCATTCTGTAAAAATATGCTTTCTGCATCTTGAATATTGCCTGCCAACGCCGCCATCTCTGCTAGACGCGCTTCCTGAACTGGTATTTCCTATGATAAGAAGAAAGAAAAGAAAAAATATGACATTTCAATGAATAAAACCATTATTGTAATACACATTCTTTATACCTAAAATACATTATTTCTTTAAATCAGAGGTCAATTGAAATTAACAGAAACAAGCGTAAACACTCTTCTTTTCCTATAACGTAGAGCAGTACACAACCAACAACACTAAGAAGCATAATTGGTACGAGTTATTTTTAATAAAAATCAAACATTTTTATAAAAGATACCAACGAATAAGTGTACTAAAATTGCAAGGGTACATTCTTCCCTTAGCCACAGCAGTTTTAAACTCTAAGCAATACAAATATTGGTTAACCTAAAAAAGAAAGTAGTTTTAGTTGCCCCTTAAGCATTTATCTCTTCAATGCCAAGCAGTATAACTGGTAAGCGCCGGAGAAACCACGTTTCATGTTCCCTCAAAATAAAATTAATTAATCAATTAAGAAATTTATCGCGGAGTTTTTGAGTTTGGGAGTGAACGCACATCCTTAACCTTGACCGACTTCAACCCTACATGACAAGGGCACTTCTTGAGTCTCAAACAAAGTAGACGCCATATTTAATCAAAATTTATAATGGTTAACACACTTAATTGAAAATTGTTGCTATTCATAATATGAACAAACCTGTAAGCTGAATTTCGGTCTATCTCTTATTATCAACTGACTCCAATCTCACGCAACAGGTCCACAGTTGGAAATAAATAACTTGACAGTAATGACTGGCTATTCGGTCTCCACTGCGAACTGAAACAACGAGGAACGGCGCTCAAACACGGTAAATGAAAAGCAAGATTGCGATGCACATTGTCCTGTAGTGTATCACAATGCTTTGTTGCACTGGCATTCATATGCCACTTTCACTAATTCGGTACAAGACTCATGCAGTAGTAAATGGAGACTGGATGCAATATCACATCATCGTCTGCCACAAATCGACAGGTGCAAGCGAGGCAAGGCGAGATATAACATTACTATGTGGTTTCTTCCTCTTTGAAATTCGGAAGTCTCAGAGAAAACACAAGCAATGTTTCATCACCATCAGATGATCTTTACGGTTACGCGGAACCAATGTATCTACGTATTTATATACATAGCATTTACTGAAGCTGTTAAAATTCGAGCGGAAAAAGGTTCCAACGTTCCTATTTCCAATATATTGACATAATATACGGAAAGTAAGAATACAGTCCGTAAATAATGAACTTTACTACTGTCAACTAAGACCATATACAAAATAACCGTTTAAGGCTTTAATTTTGTAAACTGAACTTATATTAGGTTCTAACAGAAGATCTCAAACTCACAATAAATGTTTCCCGAATGGATAACAATATATAGCGAAATTATATACGAAAACAAATATGAGATGGTATCTGTTTCTTAGTTTATAATATCTTCTTCTTATCTGCCAGTGTGAATTTAGGCAAACCGTACAACACAAATGATAAGCGTAACTTTGAGAAACTTGATAAGGTGGTTAGGCAACCTGTACAACATAAACAACAAATATAACTTTCAGGAATTTAATAAGGTGATTAGGTAACCCCACAACACAAACGACAAGTATATTTTTTAGGAACTTAATAAGCTGATTAGGTAAACAGTACAATACAAATGGCAAGTATAACTATCAAGAACTTGACAAGGTAACTAGGCAACCTGTACAATATAGATGACAAGTATTACTTTCAGGAACTTGACAGGGTGATTAGGTAACCTTACAATATAAAAGACATGTATAACTCTGAAAAACTTGATAAGGTGATTAGGAAACCCGTACAATACAACTGACATATATAACTTTCAGCAACTTGATAAGGTGATTAGACAACCAACAGTTCCTTCTTGTATGCTGAGTTGCATAACTTATACTTGCTGCCCACCACTGAAATGCCAGTTTCTGAGCCAATAAAGATAGCCAACTCGGATTGAACACATGCTTCGTAAGTAATGAATGCTGTAAATGCATTTATTTACTTGTAGAAAATGAAGCTAATACTTGAAGAAGAAACTCATAAAAAGTAAAAATTTCCGTTTTTCACCCAAAATTCCGGCATTTTTTATGGAAAAAACAATCACCCCAAAAACGCTTTATCTCTAGCGTTTATAATGAAAACCACGAAAACTGAGTTGTAATGACACATATAAATAATATTCTAAATGCTGAGCTTTGGAATATGCTACTGCCTACTTCATTATATTTTGTTAAGTACTCCAAGAAAACAGCACAGAACACACACAAAAAAAGGAAAAACTTTGTTCTGGAAGCAAAATGTATTTTTAATGTTTTCAAAACTAGCTGCAAAAGCAAATAACTTACCTTAATGTACTGAACATAAGCAACTTTATCCATATCATCTATGGCTGCATACGCTTCCTCTGCAGTATTCAGTTCTTTAGCATGTGTAGCCATTGCTGCTAAACATGCCCACAGCATATCGTCCTGGAATAAAATTCAATCTTAGTAAACACAATATTAGTTTTTCAGAAGACAGATTTAAGATTTATGACATTAAATAAACCTCGAACTTCTTGTCAACTTATTAAAAACCTAAACATTTTACCTTAGATACAAGAAACTCACTAGTATAATAAAAGAAAAGTGTCAAATATTCATGCAGTGCTCCTAGTTTCAAATACAAAATAAAAAGCATATTGTCATCAATATATATCTAAACAGACTTCCTACATCTATAAAACATAAGGTTTCCACACCGCAGTATATACTATATTCTATTCTTAAGTATACTATTCTATATATACAGCATGAGGCAGCTAAAAGTACCACATGAAATAGTAGGGGCTCATAAAATGGAGATATGGGGGAGTTAGTAAAAGAGTGACAAATGGGGCATCTGGAGCAAAGTTATATTTTGTTAAATGGAACATATATTCGTAAACACTATATTCTTCGCTCTTACCACTACCACTGCTGCTATGAACTAACACGATCTCGTGGCTCTGCAACCAAAACTTGCTCTGCGTCAAGACAGTTGTATCAGGCACCTGAGACGTCTTACATGCCGTGGTACTGACGGTCAAGTAGGCCACTTGTTATTTTGTTTACACCTATTTACATGCCCATATCTTCGTTCCTATGTGCAGTACACACATGGGACCAACGCAACGGCGTTGTGTTTCTCTGCGTGTGCTCTTTTATATTATGCATGTATATCGTTCCATTTAACAAAATATAACTTTGCTCCAGATGCCCCATTTGTCGCTCTTTTTCGAACCATCCCATATCTCCATTTCATGAGCCCCTACTGCTATTATTGTTTCTCGCAAACCTTACATCGCTAGTGTTTCTAGTTTCTTCACTATTTCAGGTGGTACTTTTAGTTCCCTCATGCTGTATATATATATATGGTGTTTCAAAACAACATCGACAACGTTTGCGAAGTGATTCCTGACACCAAGATAAAACAAAAAAATATTGGCCAACCTGGATGCAGAAATCCGTCATTTCGGAGTTATAAGCTGCCGAAAACGTGGAAAAATGAACTTTAATGGTCCATAGCTCCAATACTATAGGACCTACCGTAGTCGGGTCAAGACTTCGCTCAGCAACTGGTATGTGTCCTATTCAAATATTCATGTTTCACAATCCCTCCGGTACTTGCGCAACAATTTTTATAGAGGTACTTGGTGAGTACATCAAATTATATGCCCGTAGCCAAATTTCCTAAACAAAAATTGTTGTGTGAGTATCGCAGAATTCTGAAACAAGTATATTTGGACAGCGCACATAGTTCCTCAGTGAAGCCTTGACCCAACTACGGTAGGTTCCATAGTATTGGAGCTATGGACCATTAAGGTTCTTTTTTTTTTTTTTTTTTTTTTCACGTTTTCCGCAGCCTGTAACTCCGAAATGATGGATTTCTGAATCCAGGCATCCAGGTTGGTCTATACCTTTTGTCTTATCTTGGTGTCAGGAATCGCTTCGCAAACATTGTCGGTGTTGTTTTGAAACACCATATATATATATATATATATATATATGACTTACATTTATATTCTTCATTTATCATCATTTATAGATGTGTATTAATCTATTTTATAGATTGGTTTAAACATACTGCATATCTTAACTTACAGTCTTAATTGCTTTTATAGTTTGAAAGAATATACATATTCACCAATTGCGCTTTGATTTTTTCCTAGAGTATAACTGCAATCTCGATCTTGTGACCTTCTATGGCCCTTCTTAGATGCGAACTCATGTTCTGTAGCTTCTACATATTTATTAAAAAATGACTTCACTTATTTGTTATCACGGTAATTATTATGGTAATTGTAGGTCACAGTATCGTGATTGAAATTATAACTCAGGAGATAATCAAAGCACAATTATATTCTATTTGCAATGGGTTGCACAAAAATATAAACTTTATTGACTTTCAATCTTTAATACTTTGTACGTAGATCAGCTGAAAGAATGCGCAGCCACGTAACGCGAAAAGAAAATGGATTAAATGTTAATAAAATACGACAGAATACTTTAACAGCACATTACAAATTATGTCTTGAGATTAATTACACGTAAGAGGGCAAAAACTTGAAGAAAAAGAATTCAGACAATTTCAAATCGAAAACTTAGAAAGATTTTATTGTTAGTTATACTGAAGCATCAACAATTATGTTTATCTCAAAATTCTACTTACACCTGCCATATCATTGTCTTTTTAACTTATTCAAGAATACACTGGTCACTACATTAATCAATCTCATAGACGCGTGAGAAGTGAATGCGTTACTGGAAAATCACACTAGAATATAAAAGAATTAAACGAATACAGTAGACTCCCGAGTATTAAGCCTAATGTGGCGGAAGGGCAGGCCGAATAACAAAAGGCCGGAGTTCTATGAACTCATTAATTTGCCCAACCAGTATCAGAAGACAAAATTTTTATACCAAAACGCACTGTTATAATATAGTACGTATTTTCTCACTTCTTATTTGGGTCTGTGCTGGTACATAGTTTATAAATGGTTACGTACTGCACTGCACGTTTCAAGAATTTATTGGAGAAAAAGTAAGTTAAAGAATACGTACAATATATTTAAACTGTTCACATTTTAACATAAATTCTGTAATGCCTAACTTAAATGCACGAAACATAAACAAAACATTAACGTAAATCGTAGGCTTAATGCTTACGAAAATTGACTGAAACTGATTTTACAGTACACGGATATGAAAAGGTAACCCTAAGATAAGAGTCAACAATTTTTAGTTTTACAGTTACTTACAGTTTTTAGTTTTTGAAAAAGTCCTTAATAGATGACTGCTTCTGCATTTTAGCTCTCTTTCGCGACGCAATGTTCCTCCACTTACGCAAACAGATTATATCAGCTGGCGTCGTTTATTTCTGCTGATTGATATACTGCAACGCTGCTCTTTTCCTGTCACAACATGTATTTTGCACAATACACGTAGGGAGATCGTCGCAGACGCCCGCTTCCAATGCCTTGGCAATGTTGCCAATGCAATACCTTGCCTTCCTTGTTTAATTACGATTTTTATGTGATTTGGCGAATGTTAAGGCGTGTCTTAGCTATTTAATATGTATCCTATTGTCATTAAGAATGCATTTAATCAGTTCAGCTACTTACTATCGATGCTTCCCATTTGTCTCTGCTTGACCACTCTAGGATACACATATGGTCTTGCTGGCTCATTGGTAGAGCGTTCACCTCTGGTGCATGGGGTCCTTGGTTCGATCCCAACTCGCGCCAAGTGAGCTTTGTGGTGGACAGACACCATGTACGTGGGTTTTCTCGGGGTTCTTCAATTTCCTCCCACTTTCTTCATTCCACCATTTCATTCATTTCTCATCATCGCCGTCTCCTTTACCCTAGCCGGCATAAGGGTAGGACGTAAAACTTAAAAAGAAGATTTCTGGGATTCACGAGGCTCAATGGTTACTACCCTCTTTCGATGCACAAAATTTTGCTGGTTAATTTACCGTGCTTGGATTGAGTTTCCTCAGTTTGCACGTGCTTGTATGATTTGCACTGGAATTCGCTTTCACCGCTGTTAAAAATTGACATAGCTAGCAGATGGCAACAGATGTCGCTCTGTTCTCTTTCGTTCTTGTGTTAATGGATTATGCACTTTGTCAGCTGACCTATGTACAGCAAAGATTCTATTGAGTGTACCGCAGTTAGGAACCCTTAGAAAAGGACAGCAAATTTCGAATGTTATGTATCTTACCTTTACGAAACGACACAATCTGATAGCATCATCCCAACGTGTGGAAGCAGTATAGCCATGGAGAACAGCAGGATAAGGAGAAATGGCGGTGTTCACTAACGATCCATCCACGCGACGAATGCTGATGTGCGAACCCACAAAGTTTGTGATCACTGCATTCTTTCCAAATTCCCTGTTAATATAAACATAGAAATCATAGGTAAACACTAGCATTTCAAAATAATGAAGTCAATCATTGTCCTTAAGAGCCGTTTTGCACTAATCCTGGTTTATTTGGAAATTTGAAGCACCGACGTATGGCAATTTAAGAAGAAATATTTGCTTTTTTATTCATCAAGGGCTGTTGTCAGCTTCAAAGTAGTCCCCCTTGTCGCGTGAGGCAGCACTTTCCTGGATGACTCTGTCACTGTCGAAAACAAATCGTTTACTGGATCGTTGCTAGTTTATTTATCACGGCAATCTGATTGTCCCGAATATATATAATAATTTTAGAAATAGTCAAATGTCGCATGATATTAAGTCAGGGAAATAAGGAGATTGGTCAAGTTTCGGAATGCACTTCTGCAAACACATAACGCTATTCCAGATCTATGCCGCTAAATTTTTAACAACCGTATAACGCACTTCCAAGTCCTCTGCTACTCCGTGAAGAGTGATTCAACTGGTTTCTATCTCAGTCGAAAGAATGCACGTAAGTGCGAATTGTTGTTGGACTCTACATCATAGGTTACGTTGCTCGCATTTCGGAAACAAATACATCCAAAAAAAAACTTTCTGCAACACCGTGGTTATGAAGGAGGAGATGGGTCCGGCGGCTGTACAGATCATCATGTAAGATCAACCTTCTCAATGTGCTGTTCCCCCCACTCACTATTTCGCCTCCAATAAAACAGGATTACAGGACCATGTTACTGGTCTTACTATCTGCTTTCTTTCGAGTACTAAAATGAAATTATATTCAACGTAAATGAAAGACATATTAAAAAGTATTAAGCATTTAAAAATTAGCATTCATCATATCAGGGCTAACTCTGTCTGTGATATTTAGGCTAATGAATTTCTGTTATTGAGAAGACGAAGAGGAACTGGATGAAACATCGGCTAAGAAGGAACTGTATCATGAGTGACGTGCTAGAGGGTATGGTGTCAGGAAAGAGGGAGGGGTGAAGAAGACTAGAATTAATGGACGATATCAAAACAGAAAAATCGTACGTGAATACGAAGTCGTTAGCGGAAGACCGTGGAGCATGGAAGCTTTCCAGTTGCGGCAAATGACCTGACAATAATGGCAGAATATATATGATGATCAGTGCCGGCCATAGACAATTTGTCGCCCCATGCAATGGCATCATTAGCCGTTCTTCCCCTTTCACCAGAAAGAACAAATTTTAAAACCCACGATTTTAAGTATGTACCCCATTATGAACAATGAAGGGGAGGGAAAGGGTACTCACACTTAGAAAGGCCTAAATACTACTAGTTCAATCTCGTTGTGTCTCTTCTTTTTATCTTTAAATAATAATCTGTTAAGTTGGTGAGAGATGAAGCAAACACACCTGGAGAGGAAAGATGGTAATCCTTTTGTATATAATTCAGTATCGAGCTTCAATCTCAATACATGAGTTCGCAATTTCAGTGCAATTAGCTCTTTCATCTTTATTTGTTGATTTTCATTCTACATTTCTTAACTAAAATAAATAAAAGTTTCCACCTTCGATGGTTAAAGCTTTCCTGAGGATGGTAAAAGCTTCGATGGTGAGAGCTTTCCTTCGATGGTGGCCAAAGGCTTTCCTGAGCCACCTTCGATGGTAGGCTTTGTTTGTGACAAAGATAAGACTAGTTTTCATATCAAAACTGTGATAACTAACTAAATAGAATAGGTGTTCGCTACTGCTCGAAAAATGAATTCTTGTATTTGACAACAATCAAGCAATTGATGCTGGCATTTGTTTGATCATTTGCTTTAGCATTGTCCATGTGACCTTAAACTAATGGGAACTAAACATGATTTATGAATGTAGTATTCAAATAGAATGCTAGCTTAATAAATTTAAGTACCATCATCATGAAGTCTGTATCTAACAAGAAATATTTATTTTAAATGATATAGTTATAACAGATTTTTCAGCCCTCGAAACTCGCCGCCCAGTGCAAATGCATGTGTTGCACTTATAGTAGAGCCGGCCCTGATGAAAATGATGATGGTTTAAAAATAAAATAGAAAAGATTACAACTGTTAATTATCTTTAAAAACCGAAAAATTCTTTCCCCGCTTTACATAATTAATCCTTAGTTGTTTCAGAGTAACTAAAAAATGTTGATACACCCAAAACATGAGAAAACTAAATAAGAAAAGCCAAGATTACATCATGCAAATATTAAAATGTAGCCAACTTACCCTGCATCTTTCTCTAATATTGTTCTTCTCATTAATCCTTTATCAACAAAGAGAGCATTTGGGTAATACCACACTGTCAAGAAGGAGTCCTGAAGAGCTGCCAGGATATTAGTATCGCTACACCAACACAAAGACTGCACCATAACTCCTGACAAAGGAATAGCAATTTCTTTTATAACAAGGATTCAAATGTTTAACTTCGTTAGAATAACAATTTAAATATAATATGCTCTAGAACAGGGTTTCTCAACCTGGAGGTCGCGACCAATAGAGGGGTTGCGAGGGTTTGATAGGGGTCGCGAATATATGCGGAAGAGATAAATATAATTAGAATCTAATAAAGGAAAATACTTTTAAATATTATTTTGAATTTTGTTCTGATAGGCATATTTTTATACATACTGTTAAGAACAACAACAAAAAATAGGTCTACTAAACATTTTCAACAGATGCAGAGTTGTTTAAAAATCAATTGAAATGAAAGAGGTACGATATGGAACTAATGAGAACACCAGAAAAATACAAATGTAACAAAATCTGCTTATTGAAATATAATTAAAATTGAAAACTAATCAGATACCTGAGCATGGTGTGATTTCACTTGTGCGGCAATGTCCGGTTCAATCTTCGTGATGAACATTATTAAATCATTTAAAATACCCAATAACTTTTTTTTTAACAACTGTCCAATGTTTTAACCAAAATTAGAAATATCTATTTTTTATCGTATGATCCAAAAATAAGGGAGTTATGAACTTTTAAATTTTTCAAACGGCCTCCATGAAATTAGTATGACGGACCGGATTCGATATTTGTAATATGAATGAACTGACCAAATTTGGTTTTAATCCATTCGCTTTTAGGGAAGATACTGTATCCACTATATACAAGAAATGGATTCTACAATTATAAAATAGATGGATATCGTGAGATCTCCGCGATAGGTATATTGAAAATCCCACACAAGCTTATTACAAACCATAAATTATAAAGCGGTCGCTGACAAGAGGATGTGACAAAATGGGGGGATCGTGATAGGAATTAGGTTGAGAACCACTGCTCTAGGAAACAAAAATGTAACACTAGTTCAGTTTATGGCATAAGATACTTTTTTTTTTTTTTTTCATTTGTATTTACTTATTTTTAGTTTCAGAGTTAATTATACAGAGATTGTACAATTACAACGGAAGTTGTAAATTATTTTCGGAATATGATTTTTTTTTTATTTGTTTTAATATAAAATGATCACCTGTATATATGAACATTCACCTCATAAACACGATAAAAACTAATAATGATTATTGTTTTGATTCTCAATTTTTTGTATGACATAAATTGAATATTTTCCTTCCTCTTCTTTGACTTGTATAAATGATTAAACACTCAGGGCAAAATAGAAATTAATTAATTGATATGCATCGTCGTATAAATAACTGTCTTCCAAAGTAACGGAAATTATGGTGCTGGTTTACTTTTGGCGCATCACATTTTGGAAGATTTACAGGTAAAATTCAATACTTTGCATGAAAAGACATATTTATAAAGAACATTTCTGCAAGCGATAGAATTAAATACAAAGTAATACACCTGTATTTTATGTTCGCAAGTGTAGGGTTACCAGTGTAAAATCCTTACAAGTGCTTTACAACGGATAAAATAAGTGAGGGCATATGAAAGACGACTGTATTAGAAACTATTTTCCACCGGCAGTGATTCTGCACAATGTATTGAAATTGATTTATGTTTACAAGTGGAACGCTACTCGTATGAAACCATTACAAATGCTATTAAAAACTGTATCATTGTCAAAATCCTCTCGTTCTCACAAGCCTCGCTTATGCGTATACCCACCTTCGCTGACGCGCCTGCTCTCTTCGGACGCACCTCCTCCCTAACGCTCGGGCTCTCTACCTCCGTCCTGTTCTGACTCGGTTACATAGCATTCGTGCTTTTGAGTAGCCACCTATAGCATGTCTTTTCGTGTTTTTTTCACTGTAGTTTTACGCATATATCCAGACGCCGTATTTATACGCAAATCGTAAAAGAATTGTTAATGTTTTAATAATTGCTTATGATGGCCCCCTTGAATTTTAACTATGTCATTTGAGATATTTCATGTCGCAGGCGTAAATCATTTAGGAAACAATAAGAAGGATATTAGTTAAAAAAAAAAATTTCGAGTGGTGCGCCAAAAGTAAACCTGCACGTAACGTATTTTGAGTGAATCTTCTTTTCCAAAAATTAACTGATATTTTTCTTCCTTCTTCCCCTTGGATTCTAAAAGTGCGGTTTATTTTCGGGCCAAAAGGGAATTTTATTTTTCTTATAACCATCAAACCCTATACTTTTCTTTACATTTCTGACTGATGAAGCGACTTTATCACGAAATTGATATGCTGAGAGAACTTTAAATCATGTGCTCTGTGCATTTATTGAATATGACAAATACAGGGTTCCCACAAGAAAATGAACATCAATTTCCCTGACTTTCCCTGACACAAATTCTTGTTTTCTCTTACGTAAATTTTTGAATATAAATGGGAAAATATGGGATAAGCTCTATCATACATTTTTTTTAATGACCGTCTTATTCTCCATACCCATCCAATAGACTCCTTTAATTAAGATTTACATATTTGTTATGTTCACTATGAATAATTGTAATTTACACAAAATTTATCAATGTATGGTAGAATACCAGGAGGGAATCTTCAAACTCATCCTACGATGTGATAAGTGCCTCAACCGACATGGAGACTCTGTCGAAAAATTACCTAATGTATGTACTATCTATTGGCTATACTGGTTGTATGAAATAATATATTGATATTTCACTGTATTCGTATGAAGAGAATTAGTTGCATAAAAAAAGAAGAAGCATAAGCAAAGAGATTCTCATATTTTGTTAGTACCTGCACGTTTCCCCAGTGTTAAATTGTCACTATTTTCAAAAAGAAATCTCCGGAAAAATTTTTCTACATAAACAACCAGTTTAAATAAACATATTTTTTTTTTTACTATAAACCCTTGCATTAAAAGTGTAAAATGTGAGTATAAAATGATTTGACCTAATGTAAATAACTAGACTACAGCGTAAGGGACCGACATTCCAATAAAAGTCTCACAGAAGCAATCAACGGAATTGGTGTTTTCACTCATCACTTTTAATCATTTGAGTTTTATTCTAGTTTAGTTTAGAATATAATGTCCCCCTTCCAGTACCAATGAAAATAAGACTGTAGTTATGTTCAAAACAAGTTTTCTGAACATGGTTCTGGGTCTTTATTCTTAGACAGAATTCCAGCACAGAAAGTGCATATTTTTCTTGCTTTTTAAGTCTTTCTCTTAAGCTTTTGTATCACAATTACATTACTTATACAGGATCTTCGAGAAGGAATGGTGAGATTTCATGGAGCTACTTTGCAGAAGTGATGGCAGTTGGGTGGTTGAAAAGTACAAAGTTTCGTTTGGCAACTCAAATAGTGCAAGAAAATAAAAGCAGCGATACAAGGATCCACTATACTCACACAAAAGACATGATCAAGTGCATTTGCATGTTAGTATATTTCTTGTGGGAGCATTGTGTTAAAATCGATAATGAGAACCACCTGAAAACCAGAATCAAAGAGGCAATCTGCAATTTCGCCAGACATATTCGACAGTGCTGTGAGTAGTGCACACATGAAAACGTACTGACATGTCAACGCACTGAAGAATGTCTTTTGTCATAGTATACGCTTGTTCTTTTTTAAGTGACTAACTTATATTTGAGCTGCCAAACTAAACGGTGTACCATTCAACCACCCAAGAGCCATCACTTCTGCACAGCAGCACCAACAAACACCACCATTCTTTCTCGAAGACCTATACATAAAAGATGACGTACCGAATCACTTGTACTGCCACCGGAAACTAAACCTGAACGCTCGCTATTTAGGCCCAAAGGACTTCATATTAATTATTTAAAATACCCTTTATTTTATACAAACTGTAAGTCTGGTTAAAAAAACAATACAAAAAAAAAAAAAAAAAAAAAAACAGGCCACCCCACCTCTTCGAAAATCCATATAGTTTTATTTATAGACAAAAATTACATCAAAGAAAAGTGAACTTTCTTTGAGGAAATGAGATGTTTATTTTAAGCCGAAGTATTAAAATTTCATACATGTAATTTCAAGAAAATGCCCTTCTAAAGGCCTATGCCTTTGGTGATCCTGGTCCCGAGCTCGATTCCCTGTAGGACAGCACAAAAAAAAATTTACGACCACTCATTGTCATCAATAACACCTCCTTACCCTAGAGACCATAAGCGTGGAACTAAAAAAATTCATTTCATTTATAAACCTAGTTCTTTTGAACAAGATCATGTCCGAAAATACAATTATACCTAAATAATATAAGTAAAAAAATAACAAACCTAATTTCATTATTTTCCTTAAACTCCGGTTGCTAACATTCCTGACCAATGCCAAATAGATGTCTCTGTTCTTGTCAACGAGAGCAATCTGTCTGTCAGTGGGCCAACCAGCCTGGCTCAGTGCAACTTCCATGATTCCCACGCTGTGGCTCAGTGGGGGGCCATCGGACAAAGGCTTTCCTGAGCCAATCTCAAACAAATGCACCACTGCAATTACATAACATTAAATTATCTCATTAATAAGCAACATTATATGAACAAATGGAAATAAATAAAGATCTACAACTTATAAAATATTGCTATAGCTGGTTTGTCTTCTTATGACTTTCTTTATTTGGAAATACCACTTTTATATGTAAGTACTGACTTCATTGGGATTCTGCTGACAAGGACGCTAAACCACTATCCAATGCAAAATATATTCATTAATATTTATCAATTTTGCTTTTATTACCGTATACAAAGTTTACATTTTACGATATTTCTACCTCCATTTTATGTATCATACATTATTGCTTTTTTTTTTTTTTTTTTTTTTAACAGGAAATAATCTCATAACAAGAGACCAAATACATTTGGCACATGTTCATTTTAAAATTAACGAAAGTATTCACTTAAAAACTGTAATGATTGTTTAATGAAGAACGTTAATTATTTCAGGAGCCAATAGGATTTATAGGCATTTTGATGGAAAATTATTTACATTATTCTTGGTACCGAATTTTTCACAAACTAACTTCCTGTCCATTCACACTTAATTCTTGAGAATCTGCCGGCTGGCTTCAAAATAGATATTACTAAATACAAAGCGAACTAGTACGTACTATAATAAATTACACTGAGAAAATAAATAACTTCTACGACATAATCTGATGAAGCAATATGAGGAAAATTGCTCTACTATTTTCGTTACATTGTAATTTTATTGTACTTTTTCTCTTTTTCCTATTTTTTGGAAATTCCAACTACTTTTCATTTACTCGAAAAGAGTAAAAGCAAATGGAAGTAAATGCTATAGCGAAATGTTTCATCAAAAAAGAAGAAAAATGAAGTACGAAGAACAGCTAAAAAGTTCCCGGAATGTTGTTGTAGTTTTGGAATTTGTGATACAATTACAATGAATCTTGTAGAGTACAGTCCTTCTGTTGTTTAATTATGAATCTGACAAGTGTGAACACATCTTAACAGGCAGTGTACGTGTACTGTAGCTGGACGGATGAGTATGTGGTGATCATTTGGAGCAATTTCACAGATCGAGCAACGTGCAAACATCAAGTTCACGCGCAAATTAGGGAAAAATCTACTTCAGATGTTTTGATAGCCTTAAAAATAGTTTAAAACAATCGGATATTAGGTTCTTTCCAAAACTAAAAGTGGGCCTCAAAGGTACCCGTTTCGTCTCTGTAAAAGAGATCAAAACTACGTCAGAACCATCGTGCCTAGCCCGTAGATTTTTATACTTATCAGACTTTCATACTAGAAGCAAAAGATCACAAGATAATTTCTTGCTCTCCATACCCAGTCACAATTCTGATTCATACTCAAAGTCCTTCACAGTAAGTACTACACGCCTCTGGAACAGTTTACCTCAATTAATACACAACGTTTCCACAGTTGCCAAATTTTAAAAAAAATCTATAAATACCCTTCTCTTAAGTAAAGATAAGGATACTGGTAGCACATGAGACATCTTCGTTTTACCAGATTATTAATAACCCATATATGAACAACAACCAATAGGTAACCTATGTTAATTTGTACAGCTTATATATTCATACTTCTAGTACCGCTATATGCAATATGCAATTTTAGTTTTCTCCATGTTATTTTTGTTTCTTCTATTGTATATTATTTTTCAATTTTTGTTTTTGAAGTGTTTAACCATTTTTTTTACTTAAGTAGTATATTCTTTTTTTATGTGGTCCAATACTTTTCTTTTGTAATTGTTAATATTTTCTATGTATTGGTGCTTGTTTTTTAAAACAAAAAATGTATGCACGAGGTTAAGTGCTCGGAGAAGGCTGCAAGAGCCTTAAATTCGCCACGTAAAATAAGTCATGAATAAATAAATAAATAAATAAATAAAATAAATAAATTAAAACTAACGCGACGGCTAAACTTTGGGAGGTAGCAAAAGAGGACTTTCATCTGTGTTTCTAGCAATCGCAGTAGCTGTGAAACAAGTGACGCCTATTTTGAAGGCGATTAAGTAAAGAGCTACAACAAACTTCCAGGAACTTTTTGAATGTCCCTCGTAAGAAGGAAAGAAAAATTAAAGAATAGAGAAAGCAGCTATTATACATCCACTAGGCAACACATTGGAATTCTGTGTATTTCTCCAGTTTTTTTACTTATCAGAAAATAATAAAATCACATGCACAAAACTTAAGGAAGAAGGTAAACTGTAGGCTCTTATATTAAGGCTTCATGAGATGCGGAAAAAAGGATTAGGATTAGAAATTAGATTTCTGGGCTTTCGGCATCTATAGCCATGTTCATCTATCACGACGATTAGGAATTAGATTTCTGGGCTTTCGGCATCTAAGCCATGTTAGTCTATCACTAGGATTAGGAATTAGATTTCTGGGCTTTCGGCATCTATAGCCATGTTCGTCTATCACTACGATTAGGAATTAGATTTCTGGGCTTTCGGCATCTATAGCCATGTTAGTCTATCACTAGGATTAGGAATCAGATTTCTGGGCTTTCGGCATCTATAGCCATGTTAGTCTATCACTAGGATTAGGAATTAGATTTCTGGGCTTTCGGCATCTATAGCCATGTTAGTCTATCACTAGGATTAGGAATTAGATTTCTGGGCTTTCGCCATATATAGCCATGTTAGTCTATCACTACGATTAGGAATTAGATTTCTGGGCTTTCGGCATCTATAGCCATGTTAGTCTATCACTAGGATTAGGAATTAGATTTCTGGGCTTTCGGCATCTATAGCCATGTTCGTCTATCACTACGATTAGGAATTAGATTTCTGGGCTTTCGGCATCTATAGCCATGTTAGTCTATTACTACGATTAGGAATTAGATTTCTGGGCTTTCGGCATCTATAGCCATGTTAGTCTATCACTAGGATTAGGAATTAGATTTCTGGGCTTTCGGCATCTATAGCCATGTTAGTCTATCACTAGGATTAGGAATTAGATTTCTGGGCTTTCGGCATCTATAGCCATGTTAGTCTATCACTACGATTAGGAATTAGATTTCTGAGCTTTCGGCATATATAGCCATGTTAGTTTGTCACTAGGATTAGGAATTAGATTTCTGGGCTTTCGGCATCTATAGCCATGTTAGTCTATCACTACGATTAGGAATTAGATTTCTGGGCTTTCGGCATCTATAGCCATGTTGGTCTGTCACTAGGATTAGGAATCAGATTTCTGGGCTTTCGGCATCTATAGCCATGTTGGTCTGTCACTAGGATTAGGAATCAGATTTCTGGTCTTTCGGCATCTATAGCCATGTTAGTCTATCACTACGATTAGGAATTAGATTTCTGGGCTTTCGGCATATATAGCCATGTTAGTCTATCACTACGATTAGGAATTAGATTTCTGGGCTTTCGGCATCTATAGCCACGTTAGTCTATCACTAGGATTAGGAATTAAGATTTCCGGGCCTTCGGCATCTATAGCCATGTTAGTCTATCACTAGGATTAGGAATTAAGATTTCCGGGCTTTCGGCATCTATAGCCATGTTGGTCTATCACTACGATTAGGAATTAGATTTCTGGGCTTTCGGCATCTATAGGCATGTTAGTCTATTACTAGGATTAGGAATTAGATTTCTGGGCTTTCGGCATGTATAGCCATGTTAGTCTATCACTACGATTAGGAATTAGATTTCTGGGCTTTCGGCATCTATAGCCATGTTAGTCTATTACTACGATTAGGAATTAGATTTCTGGGCTTTCGGCATCTATAGCCATGTTAGTCTATCACTAGGATTAGGAATCAGATGTCTGGGCTTTCGGCATCTAAAGCCATGTTAGTCTATCACTAGGATTAGGAATTAGATTTCTGGGCTTTCGGCATCTATAGCCATGTTAGTCTATCACTAAGATTAGGAATTAGATTTCTGGGCTTTCGGCATCTATAGCCATGTTAGTCTATCACTAGGATTAGGAATCAGATTTCTGGGCTTTCGGCATCTTAAGCCATGTTAGTCTATCATTAGGATTAGGAATTAGATTTCTGGGCTTTCGGCATCTATAGCCATGTTAGTCTATCACTAGGATTAGGAATTAGATTTCTGGGCTTTCGGCATCTATAGCCATGTTCGTCTATCACTACGATTAGGAATTAGATTTCTGGGCTTTCGGCATCTATAGCCATGTTAGTCTATCACTAGGATTAGGAATTAGATTTCTGGGCTTTCGGCATCTATAGCCATGTTAGTCTATCACTACGATTAGGAATTAGATTTCTGGGCTTTCGGCATCTATAGCCATGTTAGTCTATCACTAGGATTAGGAATTAGATTTCTGGGCTTTCGGCATCTATAGCCATATTAGTCTATCACTACGATTAGGAATTAGATTTCTGAGCTTTCGGCATATATAGCCATGTTAGTTTGTCACTAGGATTAGGAATTAGATTTCTGGGCTTTCGGCATCTATAGCCATGTTAGTCTATCACTACGATTAGGAATTAGATTTCTGGGCTTTCGGCATCTATAGCCATGTTGGTCTGTCACTAGGATTAGGAATCAGATTTCTGGGCTTTCGGCATCTATAGCCATGTTGGTCTGTCACTAGGATTAGGAATCAGATTTCTGGTCTTTCGGCATCTATAGCCATGTTAGTCTATCACTACGATTAGGAATTAGATTTCTGGGCTTTCGGCATATATAGCCATGTTAGTCTATCACTACGATTAGGAATTAGATTTCTGGGCTTTCGGCATCTATAGCCACGTTAGTCTATCACTAGGATTAGGAATTAGATTTCTGGGCCTTCGGCATCTATAGCCATGTTAGTCTATCACTAGGATTAGGAATTAAGATTTCCGGGCTTTCGGCATCTATAGCCATGTTGGTCTATCACTACCATTAGGAATTAGATTTCTGGGCTTTCGGCATCTATAGGCATGTTAGTCTATTACTAGGATTAGGAATTAGATTTCTGGGCTTTCGGCATCTATAGCCATGTTAGTCTATCACTACGATTAGGAATTAGATTTCTGGGCTTTCGGCATCTATAGCCATGTTAGTCTATTACTACGATTAGGAATTAGATTTCTGGGCTTTCGGCATCTATAGCCATGTTAGTCTATCACTAGGATTAGGAATCAGATGTCTGGGCTTTCGGCATCTAAAGCCATGTTAGTCTATCACTAGGATTAGGAATTAGATTTCTGGGCTTTCGGCATCTATAGCCATGTTAGTCTATCACTAAGATTAGGAATTAGATTTCTGGGCTTTCGGCATCTATAGCCATGTTAGTCTATCACTAGGATTAGGAATCAGATTTCTGGGCTTTCGGCATCTTAAGCCATGTTAGTCTATCATTAGGATTAGGAATTAGATTTCTGGGCTTTCGGCATCTTAAGCCATGTTAGTCTATCACTAGGATTAGGAATTAGATTTCTGGGCTTTCGGCATCTTAAGCCATGTTGGTCTGTCACTAGGATTAGGAATTAGATTTCTGGGCTTTCGGCATCTATGGCCATGTTAGTTTGTCACTAGGATTAGGAATTAGATTTCTGGGCTTTCGGCATCTTAAGCCATGTTAGTTTGTTACTACGATTAGGAATTAGATTTCTGGGCTTTCGGCATCTATAGCCATGTTAGTCTATCACTAGGATTAGGAATTAGATTTCTGGGCTTTCGGCATCTATAGCCATGTTAGTCTATCACTAGGATTAGGAATTAGATTTCTGGGCTTTCGGCATCTATAGCCATGTTAGTCCGTCACTACGATTAGGAATTAGATTTCTGGGCTTTCGGCATCTATAGGCATGTTAGTCTATTACTAGGATTAGGAATTAGATTTCTGGGCTTTCGGCATCTATAGCCATGTTAGTCTATCACTACGATTAGGAATTAGATTTCTGGGCTTTCGGCATCTATAGCCATGTTAGTCTATTACTACGATTAGGAATTAGATTTCTGGGCTTTCGGCATCTATAGCCATGTTAGTCTATCACTAGGATTAGGAATCAGATGTCTGGGCTTTCGGCATCTAAAGCCATGTTAGTCTATCACTAGGATTAGGAATTAGATTTCTGGGCTTTCGGCATCTATAGCCATGTTAGTCTATCACTAAGATTAGGAATTAGATTTCTGGGCTTTCGGCATCTATAGCCATGTTAGTCTATCACTAGGATTAGGAATCAGATTTCTGGGCTTTCGGCATCTTAAGCCATGTTAGTCTATCATTAGGATTAGGAATTAGATTTCTGGGCTTTCGGCATCTTAAGCCATGTTAGTCTATCACTAGGATTAGGAATTAGATTTCTGGGCTTTCGGCATCTTAAGCCATGTTGGTCTGTCACTAGGATTAGGAATTAGATTTCTGGGCTTTCGGCATCTATGGCCATGTTAGTTTGTCACTAGGGTTAGGAATTAGATTTCTGGGCTTTCGGCATCTTAAGCCATGTTAGTTTGTTACTAGGATTAGGAATCAGATTTCTGGGCTTTCGGCATCTATGGCCATGTTAGTTTGTCACTAGGATTAGGAATTAGATTTCTGGGCTTTCGGCATCTATGGACATGTTAGTTTGTCACTAGGATTAGGAATCAGATTTCTGGGCTTTCGGCATCTATAGCCATGTTAGTCTATCACTACGATTAGGAATTAGATTTCTGGGCTTTCGGCATCTATAGCCATGTTAGTCTATCACTAGGATTAGGAATTAGATTTCTGGGCTTTCGGCATCTTAAGCCATGTTGGTCTGTCACTAGGATTAGGAATTAGATTTCTGGGCTTTCGGCATCTATGGCCATGTTAGTTTGTCACTAGGATTAGGAATTAGATTTCTGGGCTTTCGGCATCTATAGCCATGTTAGTTTGTTACTACGATTAGGAATTAGATTTCTGGGCTTTCGGCATCTATAGCCATGTTAGTCTATCACTAGGATTAGGAATTAGATTTCTGGGCTTTCGGCATCTATAGCCATGTTAGTCTATCACTAGGATTAGGAATTAGATTTCTGGGCTTTCGGCATCTATAGCCATGTTAGTCCGTCACTACGATTAGGAATTAGATTTCTGGGCTTTCGGCATCTATAGGCATGTTAGTCTATTACTAGGATTAGGAATTAGATTTCTGGGCTTTCGGCATCTATAGCCATGTTAGTCTATCACTACGATTAGGAATTAGATTTCTGGGCTTTCGGCATCTATAGCCATGTTAGTCTATTACTACGATTAGGAATTAGATTTCTGGGCTTTCGGCATCTATAGCCATGTTAGTCTATCACTAGGATTAGGAATCAGATGTCTGGGCTTTCGGCATCTAAAGCCATGTTAGTCTATCACTACGATTAGGAATTAGATTTCTGGGCTTTCGGCATCTATAGCCATGTTAGTCTATCACTAAGATTAGGAATTAGATTTCTGGGCTTTCGGCATCTATAGCCATGTTAGTCTATCACTAGGATTAGGAATCAGATTTCTGGGCTTTCGGCATCTTAAGCCATGTTAGTCTATCATTAGGATTAGGAATTAGATTTCTGGGCTTTCGGCATCTTAAGCCATGTTAGTCTATCACTAGGATTAGGAATTAGATTTCTGGGCTTTCGGCATCTTAAGCCATGTTGGTCTGTCACTAGGATTAGGAATTAGATTTCTGGGCTTTCGGCATCTATGGCCATGTTAGTTTGTCACTAGGGTTAGGAATTAGATTTCTGGGCTTTCGGCATCTTAAGCCATGTTAGTTTGTTACTAGGATTAGGAATCAGATTTCTGGGCTTTCGGCATCTATGGCCATGTTAGTTTGTCACTAGGATTAGGAATTAGACTTCTGGGCTTTCGGCATCTATGGACATGTTAGTTTGTCACTAGGATTAGGAATCAGATTTCTGGGCTTTCGGCATCTATAGCCATGTTAGTCTATCACTACGATTAGGAATTAGATTTCTGGGCTTTCGGCATCTATAGCCATGTTAGTCTATCACTAGGATTAGGAATTAGATTTCTGGGCTTTCGGCATCTATAGCCATGTTAGTCTATCACTAGGATTAGGAATTAGATTTCTGGGCTTTCGGCATCTATAGCCATGTTAGTCCGTCACGTATGATGGATGACATCCTTCGGTGACTACACTATCCGAGGAAAGACAAAGAAGGAAGTGACATGGAACGTATATGTTAGGTACCATCCTGACACTTGCTTGGTGCGTCTGAGGAAAATCCAGGAAATCCGTACAAAATCTAATTGGGCGAAATATTGGAATGCAGAATCAAGTTGTCAATCTGCCCTTCCCTTTTCTTTTCTTTATTTATTTTTTCCCATCTCTTCCCCTCCTTCCCTACCTCTTCCCTTTCGTTTGACGAAAGTGCTTAAAATGAACCCTCTTTAGTACAGTTTTTACCATTTTGTAGTTCGTATACGTACAGGGAGTTTCAGTCAATTTGTCCATTTCTTATTTTATTACTGTGCCAAACGAATTAACGTATACAAATAACAAAAGCATCACTGTAAGAGTACTGCCGTAAATTTCATATATGAAATGTTCAATGTATCTTCCACACCTGTTGCGACCCTCCCGCGTGCATATCGTCAAGTTCTAGAAAACCCGTCTACAGATATCTCTATCGACAAGTGTGCAGCAATCAATGACTGGATTTTGAAGCCCCCAGAAACTAACATTCTGTCTGTTTACGTCACCCGTGAGGTGGAAACACGCTTCATCTGTCATCCACAGTTCATCTAACACATCAGGATTTTCTTCCATGTGATCACCGAATTCACGTGTGAACGTCTCCCTCTTAACACGGTTAGCGTTCGTTAATCCTCTGGAATGCATGAATTTTATAGAAGAACATATGCAGATCTTGCCGAAGAATAAGCCAGGTGCTGGTCAATGATACATTATTTTCTATAGATAAATATCTCAACGACTTCTTTTGGAGAGTCCACAACATTGCGACGAATGGCCTCAAAGTTTCCAGGTGTGCGAAGGCGAGGCTTGCTCCTTCCTTTTTCTTTCCCGTCACGTTTCTCGTGGCACGGAATTGCTTTACAAACCTTTTGATTGTAGTTTCATCCGGAGCACATGAATACTTATATTCCACCCTGAAGATTCTCTGCATGGTAGTGGGCGATTTCATTTCAAGTGACCACTGTACAATACGCGATTTATGTTCCATCGTTAAGGGCGGTACCATTTTGAAGTACGTATAGGTTTCAAGTGTTGCCAGATGTCAAAACAAACTTTGAACTCCAGTGTGCACGATAATATTCGTAACAGCACTCCATCATATTTCGTTTGGTCACACTAATAACATAAAAAAAAAAAGACTAACTGATTGAAACACCTCGTGTATGCACGCTTCGGAATTCCTTTGTTGCAAATCTATAAACGTGTGAATTTAATTACTTATTATGCTAAGTACTTACCAGAAATCAAATAGAATCATCGTACCATGGAGACAAAATAAAATTAAGCTGTACGCACTTCCACGTATGCCTCTTCAAATAGGGAGAAGTTAGAAGTAAGAAGGGGACACGGTGATTCAGTGGATGCGAGGAGTCCCTGGTTTTTATTCCAGCCATGTAAGTTTTTGGCAGACAACGTCGTATCCTATTTTTTCTCACTAAACTTGTTCATAAACATTTACTTTCATTCACCATATGCCTCCTTTACTCTAAATAGCATACTTGTAGCAATTAAAACTAGAAATTTCACTTCATATACGGAAGAAAATTTCTTTTTTTAAAAAAATCGAGAGATAACTGAGGAGCGTTAGATCTGGTGCTATATTAGTTTTCAAACTAACTCACACGTGTGTTACAGAGTTAGCCTAAATGATTGATTAGGTTTCTAAGCACTTATTAATGACAAGTATATGAAGTACAAAAACGGGTGATATTATACATGAAAAGATAGACACACTCACCAAGTTTCTAGTACATTCTGCAAATGTCAATGTGTGTGCCTTTGGTTATCCGGCGCACATCTAAAGGGGAAACCAGTTCCGTCTATACGTTCACTAGCATGTTTCCGTCAATGTCTGTCACAGCAGCAGTGATGCGTTCCTGCAATTCATGCAGCGTTGTTGGCATTGTGGGTACATAAACTTTGTTGTTAACATAATCCCACAGAAAGCTTTTTGTGAGCTGCGCACAAAGTTCTGTCTCACGCGCTCCACGATTTCCTCTGACACACGTGGTAGCCTCGTGCTTTTCCCTTCACACGGACAACTAGTATCACGAAACTGGCGAAACCAACACAAAATGCTCTGGTGACCAGATGCAGCTATTCCGTACTTGCATACGAATGCACACTGAACTCTATTCTAACGCACAAAAACTGTTCTCCTGCATTAGCGCCATCTTGTAAAGTGCCGTCACATGCCTGCCATCTAGCGTGCACGTGAGCCACGAGGCGGGCTTTTTAAACTTGGTGAGCGTATCTATCTTTTCATGTATCACCCGTCTTTGTACGTCGTATACATGTCATTAAACAGTGCCTTGAAACCTGATGGATCGTTTAGGCTAACCCTATATAATAAAAGTGCATTGTTGTCAATAGTTAGTAGATTCCTGGTGAAGACACAACGTCAAAGAAGTTCAAGAGCTTTCTCAGCACATACGTCTTAAGTGAGGTTTTTCTACGATTCCGTCTTTTAAACAAGGCAAATACCGGGATGGTACCTAGGATACAGGTCCCAGACCGCTTCCTTCCCCCTTCACCAGATAGTTTGCTCGCGAGGGACTTCACCCCTCATATGTAAACAAGTTTAAAGCCATAGATGCAGGGAAGGCTCAGAAATATGTATAATTAATAATTACTCAATAGTTAGTATTTACAGGGTTTACCTATTTTGTGAGGCTTTATTTCATTGAGATTCTTCCTTATACAAGGTGTTACAAAAATGTGTCATAATTTTTTGGGAACAGATTCCTCATCAAAATAAGAAAAAAAAAAGTTCTTATAGACCTGTGCTCAAAAGTGGATCGTTTTAGTGTTACAGGGTGCCGAAAACGTGGAACAACGGAACTTTAAAAGTTTATAGCTCTACTTCTATGGGATCTATCGTAGTCGGGTCAAAACATCACTGATGAAATGCAGGGGCGGATCCAGAACCGATTTCTGGGGTGGTGGTGTGCGATATGTGGGTTGTTATACTGCTACTTTTAAGGGCTCCAAACTTTGGGATGGGTTTTATTTATATACATAAAATAAGAAAGTTTCCTCTTCTGGGGGGGGGGCAATCGCCCTACCCCCCTGGATCCGCCCCTGATGAAATGGTATGTGATCTATCCAAATATCCATGTTTAAGAAAGCTCCAGTACTTGCACATCAATGTTTAGAGGTAAGTGGACAGTGATCAAGTATTCCCAAATAACCTCCCTAAAAATGTTCGTGCAAGTACTGGATATTTGGACAGTTCACAAACTAGTTCCTCAGTGATGTCTTGGCCCTACTACCATCGGTCCTCTTGTAGTGGAATTACTCGAGCACTCTATGCACTTCCGCGCACACCATACGATCATTTACTTATTTCGATGTAAGGAATCAATTCCAAAAGCTTGTGACAATTTTTGTAACACCCGTATGTATTTTAAGCATATATATGCATAATATGCTTAAAATGAAAACTTTTACACATTTCTAGGATACATCAAAAACAACATCATGAAAGACATTACTCTTTAGTTTAAAGTAAATTTTCACAATGCTGAAAACCAAACAAAGATTACCTTTGTCATCCGTTTGATCTCGTACGGCAAGGGTGTCAGGGCTGATACTGATGCAGTCTTCATTCAGAGTCTCCGGATGCATTCCAGGCCATCGAGGAGAACTTAGCAACCGTCCCTCGTACGAATATAAACACAGACTAGATTTCTCCACGATCAGCAGATGCCTAAACAGAAAGAATATCTTAAAAGAAATGTGATATATACGTACTTATAAATTGAATTAAAGAATACAAGTCAGAAAGAATACAAACTTAATTATGATCTGTATTAATTTACAATTTCTGGATGAGCTACATACTATTTTTAACACAGGAGTACGTTCAATAAGTGACTACAAACTGGAGTACTCTGAAAATACACTCATCCGTCGATTTTACGGACCTCCCTTTCATAAATTTCTGAAGAAGTTGCCAAAATCTGAAGCAGGCGATTCAATTTTACAGTCCTGGTATTAAGCTAAAAATGCTGAATTTACCATATTATAATACACTAGCAGAATACCCGTCCTTCGAACGCAGAGAATACGTTTCATTTTGGACATAAAAGAGTGACTTTGGATTTAAACGGCATCGGAAGTGTCACTGTGCATCTCAGCGATCTCGAAAACTATGGATTCGACACTAATATCAGTCAGCTTCGATCATTTTTAGATATCTTCCCCGCCCACCACCTCCTCTAAGTTACACCGTCAAAGTGAAATGATAAAAACTATCCCAGGCTGAACCTCATCTATGTTGAAAATTTGATTGAGATCGGTCGGATGGTTCAAGAGATATGAAGACACAAACACAGTCTCTTTCATTTCTAAATATATAGATAAATTTATAGTGTACAGGTATTTTACACTCTTATACTGGATAGTATGCTTGTTTACAGTACGGTCCGTTCCGTAGCCCTGTTCACAAATCGAAATTATTTTCCCCATTGAAATCAAGTGTTTTAACATGATTAGTCCTCTCTAGCCAAAGAAACATTGTACCGTACGTACTTTTCACATTTTTAAGTGTTTTATTTCATTAAAAATATAGAATGAGAATAACATTATCTTATTTAACGACAAATTACTAATACTAAATTAAACAAAACACTCTGAGGGCTTAAAAAACACACAAATTGGGAAAAAAAAGAACAAATGAACTTTTTGATCACCAGGGTGTCTACTACAATTCCAAAATGAAATCTCGTTACTTTTTCGTGACCCTTTCTTTGCCAAACCATAATATTTTGTAACATACTCAAGAACTAATTTAGGTGCGAATTAGGCCGAATTTTGATGCATACGATAGAAGCGTGTTTGGTTGAGATTTGGTATCACCTAAAGGCGACCATAGATATTTTTGGTGATGAATATTGACGGTTTATAGAACAAAATTTTCCAATTTGTATTTGTATTTCTACAGGTAAAAAATCGTGACCCAAAAGCTAAATTTCATGACTTTTTCTTGACTTTCATGGTTGTTTTCTGATTTCGTGACTTTTTCATGACTTTCCTGACCGATAGACACCCTGATCACAATACTCTGAGAGAAAATGTGTACGGCAGAAAAGCAGTATTGGGCGTGTGGAAGTGTGCTACACGCAAGGATTGTATTTGCCGAAATACTGTTCGTAAAGTCGTGGGAAAAATTGTTCACAAAACTTGTTCGTAAACCGATTTATTTGCTTACCAAGAGATTGATCAACCGCCCTCCACTGTATTTTTATTTACCTTTCAGCCAAAAGCAACAAACACACGGAACCTTCCCGCAGATCAAAGATGATGGGAGTATTCCAATTCTTTGTGTTGTATACGTAACACTGAGTGGAAGTGACGACCACCAGATGGTTGAAGCCTAAGGCTACTTTGATTATTCGGTCACGGAACTCCAACTTCTCCCAGGATTCGTTCATCACATTCCTAACAGAAATCGTTTTACGTCCTGTCACTGTTACTTCGAAGTTCTTCCATTCCAACCGCCTGAAATAGAACAAGCATAATTAATGTAACACTGTTTTCAATCAATCCATTGCATGTACTTTTTATCCACTAAACGCAATCTTTCATCTCCCATGTACATGCACTAAGAAATCTAAACGAAGTACTGAAACGAAATGAATTTTATACTGTATATAGGTGAGAGTTGGAAGATTGTGGCAAAAATGGATAAACATACTAGTTGTTACCCATAAATAACAAATTGTAATAGATAAAATCTGTAAGTGCACTTACACTACGTAGAATTCCAAAAGAGGAGAATGCAGATATAGCGTAGCCCCCTAAAATAGGTACACTGAGCTATGACAATCACTACTACGTTAAAATATGTTGTATTTTTTTTGAAAAATCAAAGATTTTTACTCAAGTCGAAGCATTACGTACACACCTTACTGTTGAATATGTTCAAGCCTTAACGATCCTTCAAAATAAGTGCTCAATAGAATTTCCGAAATATTGGATATATTTTTCTTTAGGAACACAAAAACGTTACTACTAATTTTATCTGAACATCTATTACTGCCAGATCTTAGTAGTTTTTAATGTTAACCCAAACTCATTAACTGAAAAACTAGTTACAATATATCAAGTTGTCTAAAAGGTATTGAGTCATCAGAGGTCAAAATTGAGAACATACATTTATTGTGATTTAAAAATTACTATGAAACCCACATATGCCCCACTTTGTTCGATGACTCTCTGTCATTTTTACGGCAAACCCATAAACCTATCGCTACAGAATTTTCGTGGTTTCCGGTCAAAATGTTGTGATATCGGTTTTCACATGTCTCTTTGAAAACTAACACTGTTCAGGGAGTTCTGTAAAGTCCAAAACAAATAATAGTCTGACAGTACCATGTCCGGTCTATACGGTGGCGCAATGAAACCGCTCAGCCAAGTTCTCTCAAATCTTGATGGGTCGCTAAAGATATATTAGGTCTGGCGTTGTCAGCGTGTCATACGGTTCTCTTTCTGTTCACCAGTTTAGGCCGTTTGTCTTGAATTGTTAGGTGCATTTTCACTAATTACGACACTAAAGATCCGAGTCAATCGTTCTGCTCGGTGACAGGAGCTCGTAATGCACGATGCGCTTCCAATCCCACCAAACGCACAGTGTAACCTTCTTACGGATCAGTGTGTGGGCTTTGCCACAGACTGTGGAACTTTTCCTCGCTTCTACCACAATCATTTTCGAACATTAATGGAGTACATTATCCACTTTTCATCACTTCTGATTACCCACTACAAAAATGACTCGAGTTCATTACATTTTAGTAAAAATTTGCAAACAGAAATTCGATCGAGTCAATGTTTTTGAGTCAGATCATGCGGCATTCAAACATGAAGCTTTCTTTTGAAGCCATCTTTCTCCAAATGGTTTAGCATTGTTTAGGGATGAATGTTTAGGTCACTGCCGATGTTACGACTACTTACTTGCCGGTTTTGATCGACTTTTGTCAGAATATCAACTTTTGCTGTGATTGATTACCCAGTGCGGAAAGTATCTTGGATATGGACATTTCCACAATGAAAGCGACTTAAAACATTTGTTCCTTTTGATAATGTATCTTTCTCATAAATAGCAGACATTTCTTCACGGGCCTGCGCAATATCTGTGCCTTTATCGAAATACAATTCTTGAATATAGCGCACTTTTGCGGCAAATTCATTCATCTTCCCGGCCAATTCCTTACGTTTGATTCTAAGAATACCAAACGTTTTGCACATCAACTAGATTTAACTATCAGCTATCGAATGACGTTACGCATAACCTGCTGCGACTCACAAACTCTGAGATTTGGGCACTAATGCCATCTCGTGCGCAGAAGGCTAACTACTTTTTAGACTACCTGATATGATATTATACGAGAAAATGTCAACCAATTTCCTTACATTCCATTCTCTAACTAACTCTATGGCCTATGGAACCCGGAGATTCAATGCCGCGTTCACAAAAGCCCTCCACTGACTTCTATCTTAGCCAATTGGATCCAGTTTCTACTTTGTATTCCTATCTATGCGAGATCCATCTTAATATTGTCCTCCCATCTGCGACTAGGTCTTCCTAATGGTCGTTTTCCGATGGGTCTTCCAGTCAAGACTTTGAAGAAGTTTCTATTTTCTTCCATTCTAGCTACATGACCTGCCCACCTAAGCCTCCTAGACTTGATGACCCTAACAATGTTGGGTAAACCGTATAAATTATGTAGTTCCTAGTTATGAAGTTTCCGCCATTCCCGATTCCCGTTCCTCTTGGGTCCGAATATTCGTCTCAGGATCTTGTTCTCAAATACCTTCAGTCTATGTTCTTCCCTCAGAGTATACGACCATGCTTCGCAACCATACAGAACAACAAGCAAGATTATCGTTTTATATATTTTAAGCTTCGAATTCCTCGACAGAATTCGCAACAAGAGATTTTGAACTGAATAATAACATGAATTCCCTGCTTTTAGTCGACATTAATTTCTTCGTGAATATAATTTTTGTCTGTTAATATCATCTATAATTTGCTGTATTACGGTCCCGACGCACTTCCATATATTTAGTTTTCTCTGCATTTACTTCTAAATCCATGTCACTGCAAGCGTTTAATAAGATTTCTGCATTTCCTTCTATTGTTCTCCTGTCATCCCCTATGAAATTTATCATCAGCATATGCCATAACCTGATGGATACCGTTCAACTCTAGGCCCTGGTTGCTATCTTTGATTTTCCTTATAGCGTATTCCAGAACAAAGTTGAATAATAATGGTGACAACGCATCTCCTTGTTTCAGGCCATTTTCGACATGAAAGCTCGTGAACAAAAATTTTCCTTCCCGGACTTTACTTGAATCCATTTAAACATATCTTAATTAATCTAATTAGCTTTTTCGGTATTCCAAGTTCTGTAAGAATGTTGTATAATGTTTCTCTCCTAACCGAGTCGTACGCCTTCCTAAAATCAATAAATAGTTGATCTACCGGGGTATTGTATTCCCACTTCTTTTCGAGTATTTGTCGAATGGTAAATATTTAGTCGATAGTTGATCGATTTCGTATAAATCCACACTGCTAATCTCCAATAATTTAATCTGCGTAAGGGATCAATCTTGCTAATAGAATATTTGAAAGGATTTTATAGGATGTTGACAGAAGAGAAATGCCTCGATAATTATTACAGTCAGTTTTGTCGCCTTTTTTGTGAATTGGAACAATGATTGATTCTTTCCCATCTTCCTTGTTCCAGACATTCCATTCTCTATAGATACAAATTCAAAGAAAAACAAAACGAAGAAAAAGTTTCCAGTACTAAAACCGGAAATCGAACTATCCGGTAGTATATTAGTTAGCACACCGCAACAACCCTGAAAAATATCGATTCGACACTAATATCGGGAATTTCCGATCATTTTATATGTCTCACCTCATCTTCCCAATGGATTGCTAGGGGGGAGGGAGTCTTACCCTGAGCGGAAGCTGATTTTGGAACTAAAGGGCGCCAAAACTATCACGAATTAACTTAGGGATCCGGAAACTATAGATTCGACACTAATATCGGTCATTTTCAATTATTTTTGCATGTCACCATTCCAGATCCATCAGGACTACTAAGAGGGCTGTATTTGGATTTAAAAGGCATTAGAAGTGCTACTGTTAATCTCATCAACCCCGAAAACTACGGATTCGACCTTCATATGTCACCCCTCCTACTCCCTCTACGTTGCTAAGGTGTGTTACCCTCACTGGGAGAGTACTGAAACTGAACTTAAAGGGGATTCACCAATCAGCTCATGGACCTCTAACACTATGATTTCGACAGTAATTGGATCATTTTTATGTCTCCCCCTTCCCTCCTAGCTGTGATAGGGAGGTCTTCTCCCGACAGTACTCTTTTTCAGATTGTATGTAACATGTGCACCAAGTTTGGTTAGAATTCCTCCAGGAGTTTCAGAATTATGCTGGAACTCACATACACACATGCATCCATTTTTACACAATAATAATATAAAGATTATTATTATTATTTTTTCTGCTGCCAAAAATAGATACAAAACTTGAAAACTGCTTTGCAGATTTAAATTAGTTTAGCAAATTTCTACGTAAAAATCAACGTCCAAAAATTGCTGATATATGACTCAACACGGTTCAGTCAACAAGCATTACTTTTGCTTGAATCGACATCAGATTTAAAGAAAAAAAAATTATGTAAAACTTACTTCTCAATTATATGGGCGAATATTACGTGGCCACCGCCACAAGCTCCGGCTACCTGAGTTCCATCACTGGACCAAGAAATATTGAATATGCTCCCCGTGTTCGGTTTTTCCAAAGAGTAAGACCACTGCATAAAAATACAAACAAGAATAAATCAGAGAAAGGTTACACATTGAAAAGAAATAATAATAATGCATGTGATAACAGACGAAATGAGGAATGATCTTTTCATAAGATTTTATATCATGAATATTGGAAATTCTGAATCATAAACTGTAACTACAAAAGAATAAAGCACACAAGTTCTATGAAAAACAGTGTTGCTTCCAGGGCCGCAGTGGCTCAGTGGTAGAGCGTTCACCTCTGGTGCTTGGGCTCCCAGGTTCGATTCCAGTCCCCGCCAAGTGAACTTTGTGATGGACAAACACCATGTGCGTGGGTTTCCTCGGGGTTATCCCGTTTTTTCCCACTTTCTTCATTCCACCATTTCATTCATTTCTTATGATCACGTTTCCTTTAACCTAGCCGGCATAACCGTGGGACATAAAACTCATTCTTTTTCACAAATATCTTCAGGTTACTGACGTTGATTTGATGTTTAGCGTCCCTTTCAGCATCGAGACTATATGAGTTTCTCACCTGCGTATATGTGTAATTATTCATCCATTCTATCCCCACCAAACCACCCTTACCCTTACCCATGTCTTCATGCTTTCTTAGTCAAAGAAAATTAGAAGAGAAAATTATTCTTAACGAATTCTTAACAGAACAACAATTACAAGGAAATAAATAAATAAATACAGAGAGAAAAGAAAAAAGAAAAGAAAAGAAATAAATAAATAAAGAATGAATGAATGAATGAAAGAATGAGAGTGAATGAAACAATTAAAGAAAGGAAAAGAATGAAAGAAAGAAAAGATGAAAGAAAGAAAGAATGAATGAATAAATGAAAGAAAGAATGAAAGAATGAATGAAAAGAAAGAATCGAATAATGAAAAAAGAATGAAATAATGAAAGAAAGAAAGAATGAAAGAAATAATGAATGAAAGAATGAATGAAAAAGGAACGAATGAAAGAATGAATGAAAGAAAGAAAGAAAAAAAAGAGAGAGAGAGAGAACAAAGATGCGTGCCTTCTGAGCTTATTTATAAGCCTTCTGAGCTCTTTAAGTGGCCTAACACTGACAAGTTCTTGTCTCACTCCTTGATTTGATGATAATTTAGCTACTGAATTCATTAAAAGCACATCATTAACAAATATCATTTTTTACCGGACATTTCTTCTTTCTTAAGAGTAAAATAAGCGTCCGGGCGGATTTTCTTCCACAATGAAATCGTTCGTGTTTTCTAACAATTCCCGAAAAAAATGGAAAGCTGAAACAAATAGTTCCATCTCAATCCTTGCAGGAATTTGTATTTATTGACCACAAAGGAAGTATGTAATAGTCGGCTGTAGCTCAGAAGGCGTCTGGTAATACTGGGCAAGAAAAACACAACTATAATTTGGTCAGCAATAACATCAGTGAATGCATAACGAATATTGATCTTTGTTGTTTAAAATGTTTTTAAAGACGTGTAAAGCAGTAGAGAAAATGCCATTTAAAAGATAAAAGGGTATTTACACTTGATCACATTTTGTAAATAAATGTTTTTCTCAACTATCTTCCTTTTTTATTTCATGAAATTCGGTAAAACTGCAAAATACAGTAATTAAAATCATTAAAATATACAATTACAATCTACCTATTTACTTAATAGCAAACAAACGTAAGGAATATTCATGCATTTGAATATACAGGAAATAATGTTCAGCATACCCCTGTTTTATCACACAAGCGGAGAGTGTTAAAGGATCCCACAGCAAATAGATCCCCTCCAGGTGACCAAGCCAGCGCAGTGATTGGATACTCGTGAGCCACACTCATATACATCTGTCGACCAAACGTGTCCCAGACCTTAAAACAAAAAAATAAATAAAAGTAAAATCATATACTATATTATGGATCATGGCTTCAAGTTTGTGGATCTGCAAAAGCTCTATTTGAATATTAATATTTAAGTAAGTATAGATTCAAAGAAAGAAAGAAAATCTTTTGAATTAAATAATTAAGTACAAAACTTAAACAAATAGAAGAAATGCAGACAAATATAAAAGATTAACAGTACTACAGAACGTAAGCGGAACTGGACAACACACGCGATGAGAATAATGAAATTAACGCAACTCATGTGAAACAGAAGTAAGTAAAGATAGTAATAGTTCGAGTTATTAAAAGAACAGAAATATGGATGATAAAGTAATGGTTTGAGCTGTGAAGTAGGTGAAATCGAGAGAATCCAGAGGGATCCTACGCTACGTTTTGAAAATGCGGGTATTTTGTGGAAATTTAGTTTATTTAATGCACGTATTCCACACTCACGATGGAGGATAGAAACTAAGGTTACAACGCTGATATTTCTGAAGTTTTCGTCTGTTATAGAGGAATGAGGAGTGTACAGTAATTTTAATACATGGAGTTGGCAACTGTGCAGAATTCCAGCCACCCGCCACCTACGGAACTAGTTGTAGGTAAACACAAATGGCGACTCGTTTGGAAAACTAGTCTTGTGATGAAGTCCGCTCAGTTATTCGATTTCTGTGGGCGAAACATGTAACCACGGCTGAAATTCACCGGTTGGTGCAAGCAGTCGAGTGTTCCATTCCCGGTGAGGGTACTCGGTCGAAAAAGTGTAAAACCTTTTGTAGACCAGCAATCCTGAATGAGGTTTTCCTCATTCACACCAGGCAAATGCCGGGATGGTACTTAACATACCAGTCCCAGGCCGCTTCCTTCAATTTCCTCGGATAGTGTAATCGCCAAGGGACGTCATCCCTCATCCGTGACGGGGTAATATGGCCATACAGAGGTTGTTCAGTCTACATTTGGCCCATTTCGACTTACCTAAAAATTTAGAAGAATAAATGACGCCAGGTCCGTAAGTGCTCGGTGTGTTTCCCTTGGTTCCTAACAATAGCCCGACAGCGTAATTTCCACTGTAATAGGCTTCTCTGAAGAACTGGGAGGGGAATCTTGTCCCGTTCTCTTTGCACAGCTTTCCAAAGTCCTTCCACAGTTATCACACGCCATTTTCCGAAAGCCCGCTTCAGCAATCCAAATCCATAATAGTCCATAGGACTTGTATTTGGAGATTTAACAGGTACCTCATTGAAAGGTATCACCTGTATACCACTTGCCTCCTCCATCTCCCTGTAGAATGCGAGCGACGATCGTGAGGTATGTGATGAGCACTTGTCCATGTGAATGCGCACCAGATTGGCGTCATTTCCGTACATTGTTGGAATCTCATGCTCGTAGATCGGCCGCATGATTTGCTCCTGAAAATACTGCGAATTTATTTTGCAGTTCTTCGCCACCCTACGAATCTTCAGTTTACCTCGGTAACAGTAGCCAGTAATGACCATGAACCCTTTTGGGAAGGATTCTTTATAGACATGGACCCACCTTCTGAAGTTCTTGGCACCTTTCTCTCGGTACATGATGGCTCTCGGTTTGCCGCAGTCAGATGCTTCATCGAGCGTTACGACGTACATCCACCTTTGTGTGGCCAGATGCCGTTCGTGCAGCTTCCGGGCGTTACACTTTCGTTCCTTTTGGTGGGCATCCGTGAGAAGACGAAAGCGAGCTTTCATGACTTTTTCCAGCTTGAGCTGATGGTGTAACGTCCGGCTCACAGTCCCCAAAGACACATCAAGACGATTAGCTATACACCTTTGTGTTGGCAGATTTTCTTGTATTGCCATTTTGCGAAATTTTCCTCTGCATGGTGGAGGTGGCCTTGGTGCTTTCCCGCTTCCTAGGCAACTTCGTTGGTGATCCAAATGGTGGAGCTTTTTAATAACATTTTTTATTCCACTTAAACTGATGTTGCAACAATTCTTCTTGCACTTTTTTAATGGCAGAAACACTAAAGTGGGCGTCATAAAGAGCCGCAACGTAGCCTTCCCAAAACCGGCTTAGTTTGGGCGGTATTTTGGTCACAGAGCGGAAACCCACACACTTGGAAACAAATTTAACACAACACTCATAACAATAGTCCTGTTTTGTGCGTTATGGTCGTCCGCGCGGAAAAACAACTCCGTTCCCAGGAAGCCACTGCAGGACGCTACGAGCCAGGTCGGGTGACTCCATTCTGCCCGGGAGGGGGAAGGAACGAAATCGGCCAAACGTAGACTGAACAACCTCTGTAGATGTCGAAAGTCCAGAAATCTAATTCCTAACTCTAATCTTTAATTTTAAGGTTCTACGGTTATGCCCTGTACGCTAAATGCGACAGATGATTAATGAGACATTATGAGAGATTTAGTGGAATGAGAATGTGAGGAGATGAGAAAATCCACGGATGCGATGATACCCAACAAAAATTTGGTCTGGGATCGAACCAAGTACTCCTACACTGGAGGTATGCGCTCTACAACTGAGTCACCATGCCCTCCAGACCTCTATTAGGGTTTGCATTCGTGGTAAGTATCCAGTCGGAAAGTGAACTCGGGACAACGTACATTACCCATTCGTTTACGAAAGGGCATATGGTATAAAAGAAACAATTTTGCGAAGAGGAAGCTACGAATAGAAATATGTAATGATGAGTAAGATGAGAGCAAAATTTCTGCATTAGAAAAAGGCAAGACGTCCACTGAGCTTGAACCTTGAAGTACTCACCAGTGCCTGTAGCAGATAAGAAACATCGATAGGAACTGCACGAAATTGAAAATGAAATGAAATGAAATGAAATATTTTAGTTTAACGTTCCACGATAGTGCCCTTAAGGGCCTTCACTACAGCGAAATTAAATTACCGCTAATTTTAGAGTTTTTCTGTAATATCTTCAAAACAAATAAAAATATTCGAGAAGCAGAAACGTAGTGAACTAGACAATACCATTTTGCATGTGATACCGTTATCACAACTCATCTATCTGGTTTCGATTTGCAACTGTAGATAGATTTAGCATTTTTTGCGGTTTCTGTAAATAGCGGCATACCAAAAGCAGATAGGTGAATTGTGGTAATGGTATCACATGCAAAATCGTATTGTCTAGTTCACTACGTTTCTGCTTTTCGAATATTTTTATTTGTTTTGGAGATATTATAGAAAAACTCTAAAATTAGCGGTAGTTTAATTTCGCTGTAGTGAAGACGATGATTAAGGCAAGTGAATGATGATGGAAAATTTGGTGGAATGAGAATGTGGGAGGGAAAGGGAGTACCCGAGAAAACCCACGGACATGGTGTTATTCACCACAAACTTACTTGACCGGGGATCGACCTAGGAATCCACGCACCAGAGGTAAGCGCTCTACCACTGAGCCACTAAGCCCCGAGAAACTGGATGAATTGATTTGATTGTAAACGGCGATGAATTTCACGAGGATTAACTTTTTCTGCTCTTAGAAACTCGATCATTGCGCGCTATTTTAGCTCTATTAACATAGGAACCACATTTGATCCGCGTTAAATGCAAGTCACACAGAAACAATTAACAAAATTTCACAAACCTTGGCATGTTTATAGCGGGAGAATGACGTTACCAGATAACAGGCACGTGCAGGTATTTTCTTCTCGCATTACATGACATTGTATATTTTTTTTTCCAACTGACCCATCTACATGTAAAATACACCTTGTAAACATACCTTGTAGCGGCAATCTTCTCCTCCAGAAACAATTAAGTTATTACTAGGGTTCCACGCAACTTTCAGTATTAACCCGTCATGAGCCTTCCACTGTAAAATGTAAACATATAAAAATAAACAAACGAATAAAACCAAGAAAAGTTAATACATTTGTTTACAAAGTGCAATAATATTTAATTTGACACCAGTAAAATGTAGTTACCTCGAAATTTCAATACAAATCTCTTTCATTATATGGATAAATACAGCAAAATATTTTACTGTTGCCACTTGACTAACATGCCATCATTTTTCATCAACCAGTAATTTCCCGTGAGTCATATATTCTCTATTACTCTAAATGTTGGCGACTTGTCTGTCTTGGAATTTGGCCGCATTAAAACGACTTTATTATTTTTATATTGTAGTATAGCAAAATTACTGTAATTTGTGAATATTTAAATTTTGTATTTTGTTGATCCATGTAAATAATTTAAGACTGGTTTGAGTAGAAAACACTAACTGTCTGAATTGAATGGGAGTCGGTTCAAAATCTAATTTGGATTATTACGACAAGCTCAAAGCTTAGTTTATTCTAACCAGGGTTGGCAAAAAACATGGTTTTTACTGAAAAAAACAAAAAACCAGGGTTTTTTGGTTTAAATAATTTGCTCTATGTGTTTATATCACATATGGACAAAAATAAGTTTGTTTCGTCTTGGTGTTATTATGCAACAACCGGGTTATGTTGGAAGGGGTCACATGACGCTTAAAGTGGAATCCAACCGCTTCTCGGCTTACATCGAGGGAAATTTTTCTTCATTTGGACTCGAAACCGGGACTAATTGGCCACAACTGCGATACGTCTGCCGACTCACTCACGAAGGACTCCTGATAAAAAATACGTTGTACTGATCTTTACATACTTGTTAATATAATTGTCAAAAGTCATTTCAGAAGGACAAAAAGATAAATAGTGTAACAAGTGAAACCACTATGCAGATTTACATATGGACAATTTCAAAATACTACAGAGTACAGAAGAACTAATTTAGTCCAAGTTAGTTCACTACGACTTTTATTAGTCCAACTTAAAGAAATACAACCACTTAATTGGCGTATCAGTACGAAAAGTGAATAAAAATACGAATTATTTGAGTCCACTTTGACCCATTTATACATAAACAGATATCAAAAATACTTCTGATTTCAATAAATGCCTCTCGTGTGGTTTGTATGACCCCCCCCCCCCCCCCAAAGTACGGCATTTCGATGTATTTTATCAATAGTAAACATTATTAAAACGAAACAATATTTAGAATTTTTCTTTGATTGCAACAGCATAATAATAATAATAAACTATAAAAAAATCACATAAGAAACATTCATAAACTTATACAAAAAACAAAAGTTGCTATTGTGTACTGAATGGAGAATTTAGGTCTGAATACAGTATAATACGAATAATATACGGGAGTGAAACGTGATAACCCACAAATGTGTGTCCATCAAGATTTTACGAACACACTTTTACGAACTTTTTTTTTTTAACCAGCTGGTTTAAACCAGGGTTTAAACTACCTTGATTTAAACCAGCCAACCCTGATTCTAACAGACAGATATGTGAAATTTCCAGCCAAGGAAATATGAAAGGCATACGAGTTGCATTCCGATGTTTATATAAAAAGGAATCTCTAGATTCAATCAACCACACTTGCTGTTCAGTCCTCGACACTTACTATTCCTCTATACTTACGCGAGTCGTGAAGAGGCACAATCTTCGAGGTTGACTTCAAGCTACCAGAAAAACACGATGTAAGTGCCTTTTTCATATTACCTTTTCTGACTGTTTCAGATTTCTTGCCTTATATCTCAATTCAAGCATAGCTCTCCACTTATAGTGAGAACAGGTAACTGAATCCAAATTCGTTTATCACTGAATTATCACTTTTATGTTATTTTCATTTCAGTTTCTCGCAATATTCTGTAAAGAGCCAGTCTGAGATTTAGGTAGATCGAGAACCGACAATCAGAAGTTCTATCTGAGTTGACATAAATATTTAGTATTCACAGAATGACAATATGTCGCATTTGGCACGAATAACATTATTATGTATCAATCAGCTTTCCGCTGCATAGGAAATCCACTTTCTAATTATATGCGATAAGTCTTCTTACTTAAGTATGTGTGACTCGTGATCATTTCACATTCTTCGATGACCTTCCCAGAGAATCATTTACTACTGTGTTTCAGAGTGTAAAGGCAAGTAGCAAAGGAAAAAAGCCTTGTCAATTGGAAATCGCTTGTCTAAAAACATAGGAGGCAACACAACAGGTGTCTTTTATTTTTGATATGTCAATTGTAAGTGTACAAACTAGTCGGATTATAAAATTCATAAGACTGAAAAATGTTCGAGTGGGCCTGAAATTGAACCCGAGTGTATAGCTTACTATCACTGCGATAACCACTAACTAGAAATTTCAGTCCACTTTCTGATCAATCAACGCTTTCACCCCTGAGATCTGTGTTCAGTCATTTTTCACTCTTTAAATTTAATTAAATTCGTACCTATAGAGAATATTTGTAAGAAGAAATCGACTGTTTTTCTTCTTTTACCACGTAATCGGAAGAGTTTTCCATTCACCAGTGAAGCAATTATATCCACCAAATAGCAGCACAGGAATAGATATGGATTTATTGAGCTTTAGACATCATGTGTTTCCTTCACGTGATTAAATTATTTTTCTATTATTAATTTATTGCGGTATTTGCGGCACATTATTAACAAATTCGAATGGATGTATGTTGAAATTGTACGTCTATATGTGTGGTCCTAACCATAGGAGACAAAGAAATATAAAGAATGTACTGCAGCGTTTTGGAAAAACAAACTGAAATGATATTTCTAGTTTTAGACTAAAGGAGACGATTAATTAATGAATTGATGGAATGGGAATGTGGGAGGAAACGTAAGAACTACAAGAAAACCCACGGACATATGCTGTCCACAAGTAACGTGGTCTGGAATCGAACCAGTGACCCTTTGCATAAGATGTGGCAACTCTACCTCCTGGAACTAATTAGAGTATTTAATGCATATCACTAAAATAAAAATTAAAAAAAAAAAAAGAAACTATTTGTCCCTACGAAAGGCAGTGCAAATATTTTCGCAGTATATGTTAATATGTTCACAACAAGAAATGCAAGAGTCTTGATTTCCCTTTCCCATTACATATAAAATGACTCTATGTTCATTTTGAATAATAATGGGAAGAAGTAGCGAGAAAAGAAAAGAGAAAGAAATTCACAAGTCTTCAATTGCTCGTTATGTTAACGCTTCCCAGACACTTTTCTATTCTTCAATCTTTCTTTCTTGGTTCCCTTCTTTTCTCTATTCTCCATAAGGTAAAGCATTTAGCACTAGGGCGTATACTGTGTCGTTTTAGTCTAGGTTGTTTTCAGTATTTTTGATATATATAAATAGTTGGAACAAAGAAATTTTAAGATATTGGAGAGTGAATTTATTATTATTATTATTTAAGATTTATTTTTTCTATCAATTTCTTCACTAATTCATATATTTATTTCTATATTTATTATCCTTTCTTCTGCACAACTACCTTCAGCGTAGTTTCTGCATTTTAACAGAACTTATTTCTATTCTGCTATTTATCTTTTCCTTCTACTATTCTTACTTCTTCACCTCCCCATAACGAAATAACTATCCAAATTACTAACCAGAAATCAGTGAAAACGATACAAATACAAACAAAATAAAATTTCGTCTCTTAAGTGCTCTCGCTTCAATAGATGATAAGGACAGAAAGAGGAGGAAAGAAATATTACAAAGCAATCATGAGTGACGTTAGATTTGGTTTCATAATGGCTTCCAAGTGTCGACGGAAGTGGTACTAAGGAAAGCTTGGAAGAGTACAGTCGAGACAGAGATAACACAAAAAGTAGCTTAGTGGGTATTAAAGTGATAAAAGTAATTTTGTTTCCTTGTGACCGCTTCCGATTTTTTTTTCCAACCAAAAAATCCGTTCCAGATATTTTTTTAAAATTAACCGTTACAGGACTTCGTAAATTTCTACATTTATTGGTTTCAAACACAAAGATCGCAGTGCTGTAAGAAACAAGTGTTACTTCCTACCATCATTTTTACCTCTACTCACCTGTTTCGAAAGAAATGCGAAGCATAATAATAAATTCTAGCCATTACTAGTGCATTTTTAAAAACGTACGTTGCTCGAAGAACTACGTTTTTGCAAGATATTCTCCCTGGCAATTTCATTTGATTTGATTTTCAACTTAGCGTCCCTTTCAGCAGAGAGGCTATATGAGACGTGGACCTACACCTCAACGTGGGATCCGAACCACATGTACTCCCGCCGGGAATTTAATCCGGTTTTTCCACGCCAAAGACGCGTAAGCTAACCGCGTAGCCACGAAGAAGATCTCTTTAACAGAAATAAAGGTTATGAGTTCATAAGGAACTTTCCCTAGGTGTCCTTATTTATGAAAAGAGCAGTCCTTTCGTTACCAATATCTAAGACTTAAAGTCCATAAATGTTGATATTTATCTGTATTCCCAAAACACGAAAACTTCCCACATCACTTTAGTCTTGAATGACATTTATTAGTCTTTCAGCACCACTCGTAACAGCTGAACCTTTATAACCGCCGTTGTATACTTATTCCAACTTCGACCAATTATTCTCCTCTGCACAAACAAGTTAAAATCATTCCACACTACTTCTTTTAGGAAAGCATATTAATAACTGTGAAACCTCACCAGAAAAAAAATGAAACAGTTACCTTGCTGTAAATGACTTCTTCGACAAATTACAAACATGTGGCCACACGAATTTTCCATTTTGGGACACAAATAAATAGTCTGTTGAAGTTTATTGATTTTCCGTCTAAATACTGCTAATAGCAGAACTGTTACATGTCTTAGAATGTTTAGTAACTTAAGGCAATTAGTTACTTATAGAACAATTAATATTTGCAGTTGAGATTTACGTGAATTAAGTAGTGAATTAACTCTTTTCTTGAAATTTGAAGCTTATTGTTATATTATCTACAAAATGATACTGTCATCAATTATTGAATGAACATATTAAATTCATGAGCAATGATAAATGATAGAAGTTACATTTTATAAATTTTCAATTAAGGAAATTTAGATTATAACGGTAGTACAGAAGTATTTAAATTTTTCATCACCTAAAGATAAATATGGTAAAGGACAAACTAAATGATTTTAAACCTAATGTGAAATAAAGTATAAATGAATCTTAACTGAATGTGTCAGGCTGTCTGCAGGAGACCTCTACCTCTATGAACTTTTTGTCCTTGAATTTTCTCAAAAAAGCAAAGAGATTCAAACTTACAGGAAATAGGTAATAATGCATGCCACGACGACTAGTAACTATCTCCTCACCTCCAACCCGTCCTTCTTCAAGTGTGATTTCTGGCGATACGTCCAACAGAGTTGAATGTTGAATTCCAAATTTCCCTGTTGTTTATTTGTATGTTAAACAATATATACTCTTGTTTTCAATTTCACTCATGTCTCTTCCTGCTTTCAATTTCTATATTTACTACTTTCATTCTTGTTTGTATTTAGGAAATAAGTTGGTTAGTTTCTCTTGAAAATTAGCTGATACTTACAATAATAAAAATATAAAACTGTACACGCATAATTAATTATGCAACACAGGACTATTCTTTTCATAAGCAAGGACACCTACGGAAAAGTCCTTCATGAACTCATAATCGTTATTTCTACCACAAAGAATATCTTGCAGAAATGTAGTTTCTGGGCGAACATAGCTTTTTAAAAAACAGCGCACTGATAGTACTAAGAACTTATCGACTGCTTCTCACTCGGATGCTTCAGGTAAGTGTCAAACTGTATCGTTATTAATATACATCCTATTATTTAATCAGTAACTGTGAAGCATGTAAGCCAACCACACTGAAAAAATAAACGTGGAATAAATTTATTTTCAGTTTGTATTGAATACAATATTGTTATACATTGTTTTGTATATCTGAAAATTTCCTTACCTGAATTGGTTTACTGTTTGGCGCCAGAGGCTTAATGACTAGTACTTTCCCCAAAGTATGAAGAACTTGGTTTGAATCCGGACTCCACACTGCGCTGTAGACTGGTGTGTCTGACTGCACTATAGTCGAACGGAGCATTCCACTTCGAGACCATATTTTCACCTGACCATCCTCTCCAGCTGTTGCAATAAATCGACTACTAAATTAGTCAGTCTAGTCACGTTATATCATACATAGACATTATTATACATCAATTACTTGTAAAATCCTGGACTTATTGCAGAATACCATCTCAGATGTTAAAGAACGCGTAATAACAGGTATTTTTGAACATAAAAGTATTAGAATGAAGGAAAGCTGACCAAACGTTCAAAACAGAAATAATCTTCCATGTAAACGCTCAGAAATAATTTTACATGTAATTGCTCCTTAATCACAAATGTTGTTACAAAAATAACACGACATTATTAATTGTGGGTTGTTTTTGTTTTTCAAATAATTAATGTCATCGTTCCACAATTTATTTCAGTCTTGCATTCTGTATAAGTATTTTGGTTTGTAGTTCTTACCTAGAACAATTAAGAGGTGTTCCTTTCTATTTAGAATGTTCATTTACACAAAAGACAGATGCATTTGTAATACATTTGACATTTAAATGTATTCCTTTCTATTTACGACCTTTATTCGTGTACAGTAATAATAACAACTTGCTAATTTCGTTACTTATTTTATTAAAGTTTCGCGTTCCTTATCACTACTAAGGTTATATAAGATGTGAACCTACAGGGAATTCGAACCACAGTATACCGTTCTATGCTCTCCCACAGGGAATCTAATACAGAACTTCGTGCACCAAAGGTGCACACATAAGCCACTAGACAAACGAAGAGGACTTCGTCGACGTTTGTGTAAATAGCAAGAAAAAGTTGTCTCTTAACAACGTTTTAAGTTATATTGTCTTAAAATGAGCACAACAAGATTTTGCTCTATTAAAGTTTAAAGTGTGTTTCCACGTATTACAATAGCATAAATGAAGGACCAATAAGTATTAAACAGTAATATTTTCTATTGCACAAGCTTTGCTTTCAGTTTACTTAATTCTGATTTAAATTACTCGCCGAGGAAAACAAAGCATTTATTGTAAAAATTATTATTTACATTTTTACGTTAAAAGTTTTGTTTCGCTCAGGAAGTTCTGTTGGCACGTGTATCCCAGTGGATTCATGCTAAAAACTTTTGAAGACGTTATAGTAATCTTCTATAAACACAGTTGAGACTTTATGTGTGTATTTCCAACGACTTCCTGCTGGATTACGTACATTAATTTTTAAACTCTAATGTTAAAAATTACAAACAATTACATACTTATTTATTATGTTTTCAAGAATAAATTCGAGAACCTTCCAGAATCATTTAACAATTTGCTGGGTATTCCAGGACTTTCAGTCAGCAGTTGTATACGTTCAATTCGAGAATTATGAATGAATAGGATTAACCAACCTGTAAGAAGACCAGCTCCATCGTAGCTCCACTTTCCAGTTAGCACTGCTCCTTTATGAGCTTCAACACTTTTTTCTATTCTACCATTTTTGTTAATCAGATGGAATCGGCCTGGAGAGAAAATAGTTATTGTTATTTTTTTAATTATTATTTTTACAAAATACAGAAAGAATTAATCTAATAAAAAGAGAGTTTTGTTTCATATTCTGAATCTATGGTAGACTTCCGAACCAAGCGAACTGAATACTAAAAATTGAGAGTAATACATCTGTAATTTCCGGTTGAAAAAAATGAAATCCAATATGTAGTTCTAACGTCCCACGATTACGCACCGAAACTAAGGGAGACGGTGATGATGAGAAATGAACGAAATGGTGGAATGAAGAAAGTGGGAGAAAACGGGAAAACTCCGAGAATTAGTCTCTTACAATTAGTACTGTATAAATCAATACTGAAACCGGAAGTTACAGCAGTTTTTAACACTTCCGGTTTCAACAGAAAAATATGAGCTGTGATTAAATCTATTCTTTGGGATTTTGAATGCATAGAAAAAAAACTTTTGTTACTTCCTATTAGTGTGTTCACTCTAATAGGAATATTCCACGCGGTATTACGTTTCTATCACATCCGGTTGTAACTGGGGAAAAACAATCGGTGATGGAAGCTATTCTTCCGGTACTGAATCATTATTTTAAAAATGCTCCTCAATATCTCTTACCGCTTTTCACTATGGCGATCAGTATTAAAACCGGAAAGCATCAATTTTCAAGACTTCCGGTTTGAATAAAGGCTGACATAAAACTCATTCCTGGGAGCGCTTAATTCATACCAAAAACACATTTCTCGCTATCTCTTAACTGTCTTTTACTCTATAGATATAAATATTGAAAGAAGAAGTAGTATAAATTTCTACTACTCTCGATTTTAGCAGGGAGATATGGTTGGAGATGGAATTTATTCTTGGGACGCTGAATCGATTGTAAAGAACCACTTTTCAGTCTCCGTTACCGTTTTTGTTCTGACACCTGTTAACAGACAGACAGACGGAGAGCAGACGTATATAGCTGCCTGTAAGATTTCCCATATTCATGCACAGTATCGTTTGGAAATCTAAAATTACATAGCTTAGGTATTCCTCTAGGTGGGCTACAATGGAAGGTTTACGTTTAGTTAAAATCTTTTTAGCAGCCAAAGATAATTTGCATGACGAAAAGAAGATGAAAGAGATGTCAAATATAATACTTTTAGTTTTCGGAATTGGTCTAAAAATATGAAAGATAAAAGTCCACATAACTTAAAACAAACAAACAAACAAAAAATACCTTATTTAACAGACAGACAAATACATTATGCTATACATTAAAAAACTACAGAAGTCGCGTAAACTATGAAAACTTGGCAATTTAGATAAAAACTGTATTTTATGAAATTATTGAAGCACATAGCAAAATGTTCGCTTTCAAGAATTAAATTATTGATTACGTAAAGTAAGAGAATAAAGACCTTTCCAAAATACATAAACATCAAAAATTACGATTTTAAAAATATAACTTACTGCAAACTGTATATACGTTCTTGTTATTTGCATGTGTGTGTGTGCGTGTGTGTTGCTTCTTATCCTATTCATAAAACAAATCACTCTACTTTTCGCTAATTAAACTATCAGTGTTGTCAAAACTAGATAAGAAAAACTTAATTGTGAAAAACAAAGATGGGAATTAACTCCACATGTAATAGCTATATACACTAGTAGGTTAACACTTGTAAACATAAACATCTTAAGAGTTCGTGTTTGCAGGCGTTAGTACCTGGGTGCCTTCTCAATTATTCACTTCGTGTCTCCCTCGAGAAAATAAAAAAAAAAAAAAATCTTTGTAGCGTTAAAAATGTGATGTTTGTTGGTAATAATAACACCGAGTATTTATTCTGCTTGGAGGATTCTCTTTCTTTTTGTTTCTATGTACGTACTGCATTTTCCTAACGGTGACACACACATACTCCTTTAATACACGCATACTATTTCTAAAATTCTCTCCAAATGCTGAGTTCTAATAAAGGACTAGGAAATTAATTTACATACAACCATCTATTTAAAAAACACTCTTGTTGTTAAAATTAACTAAGGCACCATATACCATATAGGTGTTAACAAGTATGTGGTTTCTAAATAGATTATGCCATATAAATGCATTTTCTATTTCTTTGTAATTTCTTCGTAGTATTATTAGTATGGTATTCTACAGCAATACTCGGTATTCTACAGGACTTCTACAGTTAAAAGACAGCATCTAAAATGTTTATAACGGAGAATACCCTAAAAACGTAACAACGATGTCGTACTTAAAGGCTTCATAAGTTTTGCTTTAACTATCTAACTAACTAACTCTATGGCCTATGGAACCCGGAGGTTTAATGCCGCGTTCACAAAAGCTCTCCGCTGACTTCTATCCTTAGCTAATTGGATCCAGTTTCTACTTCGTATTCCTATCTCTGCGAGATCCATCTTAATATTGTCCTCCCATCTGCGCCTAGGTCTTCCTAATGGTCGTTTTTCGATGGGTCTTCCAGTCAAGACTTTGAAAGCGTTTCTACTTTCTTCTATTCTAACTACATGACCTGCCCATCTAAGCCTCCTAGACTTGACGACCCTTACAATGTTGGGTAAACCGTATAAGTTATGTAGTTCCTCGTTATGAAGTTTCCGCCATTCCCCATTCACGTTCCTCTTGGGTCCGAATATTCGTCTCAGGATCTTGTTCTGAAATACTTTCAGTCTATGTTCTTCCTTCCAAGTAAGCGAGCATGTTTCGCAACCATACAAAATAACAGGCATGATTACCGTTTTATATATTTTAAGCTTCAGATTCCTCGACAGAATTCCCGACGACAAGAGATTTTGAACCGAATAGTAACACGAATTCCCTGCTTATATTCGACATTTAATTTCTTCGTGAACATGATTTTCGTCTGTTAATATTGATCCTAGATATTTGAAACTATGCACTTTATCAAAAGTATTATTTAATATTTTAACGCATCCATAATTTGCCGTATTACGGTCCCGACGCACTTCCATGTATTAGTTTTCCCTGCATTTACTTCTAAATCCATGTCCCTGCAAGCGCTTAATAAAATCTCTGTAGAAACAGTTTTCAGTTTTGAGCAAAGCTTTTTCATTATATTTACAATATGAGTCAATTGCACACTTTAACTTATTATTTATTATAGAGTTAGTAAGCTCATGCCCGTGCTCTTGGTTTAGTAGCTAGCTCCTACAGCTTTGGCACACGTGGTCCAGGGTTCGATATCCACTGGGAAAGAACATAAACACGCAGCTGAGAAACTCATAAAATGCTTTGTTTGGAGTATTCTACTGTATGGGGTATAAACATGGACATTACGTAAAAATAATGAAAGATGACTGAAAGCTTTCGAAATGTGAGTGTGGAGAAGAATGGAGAGAACTAGTTAGGTCAAGCCGAAACGAATGATGGGTGTTAGTAATGGTGAGGGAGAATACAACAGTTTTAGATATTAAAGAAAAGAGGGAGAGAAATTGGTTGCGATATTGGCTAAGAAGGAACTATATCATGAGGAACGTGCTAGGGGGTATGGTGGCAGGAAACAGAGGGAGGGGGCGAAGGACACTACAATGAATGGACGATATCAAAACAGAAACATGGTACGTGGGGCATAAAAGCTTCTCAGTTGCGGCAAGAGACATACCAATGATGACACAATAATTATGATAATAGTGATGATGATGATAAAAATAAATAATTTCATGATCATTCATTTTCACTAATCAAGCGTCTTTATTAGCTTAATGGCATTAGAGTGAGAAGTTAAAGTACGGAAATAATTTCATTTATTAAGCTTGTCTATCTAATAACTAACCTAAAATTTATTACACTCTAAACCACTCCTAGGAAACAATCTCAGACGATTGACACCCTATCAAAGAAAATTCAACAATTGCATGGAAAAAAATATATTCATGGGAAGAATCATAATGATACTTGGAAAGGTAATTACTGGTTTCTAAGCTTATAATTAGTACTAATTATTCACCAACAAGGAATGTTGCGTGCATATTCGCGCACATTACACACTCCCATGCCAAAAATCTATGTACGCGCGAAAATTTGGTATACTTATATCTTCATATGTCACTTACATAGCATGTGGCAAACGTACCACCATTTCGTAATTATACATTTCAATTAAACAATAGTATATTTCTCGTAACCAAAATAGCAATTAAGTTCTACTACGTACCATCAGCCGAAGTCAATAACAGCAGATCTAATCCCTGTTTCTTTCCTGAAACTTGTCCCCTGGGGAACCAATGGAGATCGGTGGGATAAATCTCGTCTGGCAAAGTAAGCACTGTTGTCGTGTCATTTGATACAAGGTTCCAGCGTAACAGTAAATGGTCATCACTGTAAAAGAAAAAAACTATAGATTATTATTACTATAGATTTAAATATTTCACTCTATTACCTAAATTCATACTACTAGCACTACTATCACCACGAATAATAATAATAAAGACGACTTTTTAGATGCCTTACTCAAATAGATTTATAAAGTGCAAGACAGGAAACGAAATGCGAGAGTTGTCCCATAAATCTCAAGCTGACCTAGAATCAATAATACGATCTGAAAACAATTTTTACTGGTATAGTATGTCAGATAGGAATACAAACTAGAAACTGGATGCAGTTAACTAAGGATAGAAGTCAGTGGAGAGCTTTTGTGAACGCGGCATTGAATCCCCGGGTTTCATAGGCCATAGAGTTAGTTAGTTATAGTATGCGAGATTCCTATTGATATATTTTGATACATGGGTACCAATTTTCATTGCGTTTTAAAGAGCCGAGTAGTGCTAAGTGCAGTACCGACTAAAAGTTTAAGACTATCTCGGATGTGAGTGAACCTCTATTGTGGACTTTCTATTTTGGCGCATTAACTTTGCAGCCGTATAGTACAGGTATTCTTGTTCAAAGCATAACATTTGATTACAGCTGGATCGCAGTCTGAGAGGTACTGCAGATTATATGTCTAATTACATTTCTTAAAATGGACCCCAAGAAGGCACTCTGTAGTAGGTATTGCATAACGTAAACAAAGTGCTGGAAAATGATACAAGTATTTTGGTTTTATTTTTAAAAATATATATACACATTAAGGGACAAAGCAGTAAAATAAATTTGAAAAGATAAAAAGCTGTACATTTTATAACTCTTTCTAGTTTGTTGATATGTTAACACTTAGAAAACCAAAAATAGCTATATATTAAAAAGTGTTTACAATGTCCTCTATACGCCCTTGTGTTTACATATTGTCACTCAATATGATGGCAATTTTCTGTCATATTAGCTGTTACTCAGTATCAGCAATAGTCCTGAAACTGTATTATGAAACCCTACAAATGAAATGCATGAGTACTCAATAAAAGTATTGAGTACATGTTGAGAAATATTCTAACTTTACTCTTGTAAATATATTTTTTTTAAAAGTAACAGGAAAAAGGACGTACCCACAGGAATAAACTTCTTCTGTGGTGTTCCATCCAACACATGACACCAGCTCCTTGTGTTTTGGCTCTTTCAGGAGAGACGTTTTAAATCTCATATTACAACCACATAAATCAGGCACTCAAACACCTGTTAAAAAACAGAAACAAAACATTAACATATGTCACTATGTACTTTCACCAACAGTAATTACTCTATAGATTCAAGTAAGTTACCTGCATTATACTGTAATAAAAATAAACCTTTATTTACAACTTCTAGCTTACTGAAGTACAATATGAACTCATTGAAGTTGTAAGTTGTGTTCTATTTCATACTACGAGGGCCGTTGCAAAAATCATGGCAACTATTTTTTTTTTCTCGAAAATGGTAACGAATAAAAAATTCTGAAATGTACAAATGGGAGGTTAGTTCATACGTAAACATTACATATAAACAGATGGGTGAACACACACCACCATAAAGATATAGCACGAGAAAAAAGACCAGAAAAATGTCGTTTCAAACATGTTTTCCTGTCAATGACATTAGAGGAAAGATTATGTGCCATCACATGGACAAACTGTTCATGTACCACACTACTGTGGCATTTCCCTGCAACGACATCTACGACGGGCCATTCGGGAGAAACGTCTTGAACGTCTACATGATGCATTAATTCTTCATGACAACGCGATAGCCCATATGGCAGCGTGTAGCGGAATCTGCTCGCGCGGTGAGAATGGGTAGTACTGGAGCATCCACCATATTCGCCAGACTTATGACCTTGCAATTATGACCTAATACCAAAACTGAAAGAGCCATTGCGTGGAACAAGCTTTCGAAAACGCCACTGTTTGGAATTTAAATATAGGTTAACGACTGGAGTTTAATTCAAAATTCAATCCAAATACTTTCACTAAAATGGCATAATTAACATTTATTACTAATTTCTAATGTTTCCTTCAGTTCGCGACTTGCATGGTATTATACAAGGAGAAAGATGAGATTTAAGTAAAAAAAAATCGATTTAAATAAAACCAATCAACAAAAATGATGCTATTCATCCTGATATCAAACCGATACTTCGAATGCGTCTTTAGTCTTTATAAACGTGAGGGCACTGATGATAGTCACAGTAATAAACAAAACAGAAACCTTAGTACTCATAATATTTAAATAAACTAAAAAACTTTTCTGGGATCATTGTCCTCGTCATCAGCTTCAATACGTTTGAAAACAAGCTCAAGATTTAAACCGTAAAAACGACATTACTGCTGTATCACCGGACCACAGGAAAATCGAAAGAAAAAAATATTATTATTTAGTTTCTTCTCCAAAATACTAGGATGTTTGTGATCCTGACTCCTTGGTAGTGATTATTGTTTGGAATACATGTGGATGCATGACATACTAGTGCATAAAACACGAACGGACTTGTGCTAGGTAGCCACTAAAAAGCACGAAAGTTATCAAACCGAGTCAGAGCAGGAGCGCAGCAGGGGGTCCGAGCGGTAGCGAGGTGTGCGTCCGTAGGAAAAAATCGTGTCAGCGGTGATGGGTATACGCATAAACGAGCAGAGTGAAAAATACTTTATATGTTATAAAATGCATAGAAAAGTGAAGCGATAAAAGAAATTTCGAATTAACTGAAAAACTTCACGTCACAAAACGCTATTCCAAATGAATCAACATTGACCACTTTAATGTCAGCCACTCTTAACTGTTTTTACCTTTTTTGTTTTTTATTTATTTATTTCCAAATGGTGTGAGTATGTAGTAAAAGGATTGCTCCATACAGGTGTAATTTCCCCTTTGTCCCCACTGTGCAGATTTTAATTTGTGAATATGAAGGGACTCCGTAATTTTGTGTTCAGTCGTAGTTTTTCCTCTTTCAATGAGCCAACATTAGCAATATTGTGTTATTTTCCTTAACGCGTACTGACAGTCCAGAAAATTGTTCAAAAATAAGAGTCCTGGGGCATAAACGGGTTCAGCTATCCTGGTACAAATATTCCTATTGGTACAACCTACATGCAATTTATTATACTGGTAAACAGCATTGCAAACACCCTTGATTATTGAGAAGCGGTAAAATATCATTTCGCCGCAACTTCTGATATATTATCAACATGCTTCTGTGGTATTTTCTTTATCTTTGCAGAAACGCGCGGAAACAAAGATCACTCATGCTAATCTATTTTTCCGTAATTACTTTTGTTGGTGCTGAATGCAAAGCTTGTAAATCTCTTATTGAACTTTTTTATGTTTACAAGCGTAGTATGACACCATGAAAAGTGTTATCAAAACTCGTATCATTGAAACCTCGCTTACGCGTACTCACTGTCGCTGACACGCCTGTTTTCTTTGAACGCACTCCCGCGCTATCACGCATTACCATCAGCTTTGCCCTGCCCTGATTGCGTTAGATATCATTCGTGATTTTTAGTGCCCACCTACCATCGGTTCATTTATTTTTAACATTGTAGTTTTTATGCCATACATTCAGCCACCGTAGTGTAATTTTTCAACAACAACTTTTGGTGGTCCCTTGAACTTTATATATGCTAAATGGGATATCTTATGGCGCTTAGGCAATTTTTTCGGAGAACAATAATTAGAAAATTAATTAGTGAAAGAATTGTAAGTTTTCAACATATCGAGTGGTGTATCAAAACTTGACCTACATGTCCAGAAGTCCAATTCTCGTTATCTGATATTGTCAAACTAAAAATGCACTAACATTTTTCGTAACTTATACGCGAGTGATAATCCTTGTACTCATTTTACAATCCGTAATATAACATAGTTAGAATCATCATTATTTTGACTTATTTATATGTATTACGTCTTAATGGCTGAAATGTGTACACCTACCCTGAATTATTGCATTATGCATTCACGAACTTTCACACAAGAAAAACTATTTTTTCAATACACTGCACAACACACAGCACATTGTTTATTTACAACAGGAATTCGATCGTCATTTTCAGTAGAAGCAGATACATATATTGTCGTGCACACAGTAAGTCGGGGATTTTTGTTAGAGAAAACTCGGTGCACAAAATTTTGAAATAAACTTTAGGAAAATGTAGCAAAAGAAAATTACAGATATTTTTTAACTTTTATTCCTCTAAATTTCTTGCATTTACATTTACATCTTTATGTCACAGTCACTGATATTCCTTCGTTGTTGTGGGACGAAAGTTTTTGTCTAAAAAGAAATTCTGTAAAGCTGGAGATAAAGAAAATTCATTAGCCGACAGCAGTGTTCAAAATATTATACGTATTGGTGTTAAAGGAGTGTAGCGAAAAGAAATAATTAATCTTATTTCGTATTTCCAATAAAATAAACATGTCTGATCGAGTTGTTGATGAAGATGAAAGTGAGGACAAGTGGCTTTATGGAGATTCAAATCCAGATCAACCTGAAGACGAAGACAAAGAGCAAGAAAATAGCACTGTTGAGGAAAAGAATGATGCCACTCCAGTTGAAAATGATGCTAGTAGCAAAACTGTAAGTATAACAATTTGTTTCTTGTATTTTTAAATTGGTGCAGTTTTACTATACGGATCCACACATTGTAAAATGTACAGAAACTATTGAACAAGTCTAATTTGCCCATTTTATATCGAGCGCGGAACTCAACCAACCCCTGCGGGGCTTCTAGCCCGTTCCTAATACTACCATTCCTACACCTACTACTACTACTACTATTTATATTATGGCTCCGTATAGTAAATCTGCACGGAAAAGTATTTATGTATAGAACTTTCATCTTTAAAAAAAAGTACTTTCAAAATGTTCGTTCTAATGGCGTTTACACATTTCGGGCTAATTGAAATTGCGAGGTATTTACCTTCATACTATGAAGTTAAATAGGGTTAACTTTACAATGCCCGCTCCAGGTGGTATACTCACTCAGAAATGAGAAATTATTAATTTTGTGAAAATGGGTCAAAACGTCCCTAACCTTAAACTAATCCGTTCCTAGCCCTACCCTACTTATCCCTATATTATTGTTATATATGTAACCTAAAATATTCCATCTCTGATTATTGTAATTCATCTGATATTCTCAGGCGTTTCTGCAATAAAATTTATTATTATTACGGTATTATTATTATCATCTTACTCTACTTTACCCAACCCTACTCTACTACACCCTTTTAAAGCGGTCCTATTTATCGATGCTAGCTAAAGTGTTTGTTGTAAAGTTTATTCCGTAAATATAAAGTAAGGTAACATAACATAACCAAACCAGACTCTTGCAGTTTTACTATACGGACCCATAGTATAAGTTGGGCCTATGTTTAGCAGAAGGGGTCCAGTTTTTTTCTCTAAAAAATGTTACAATTTTGGTAATTTCTGTTCACTTTCGGTTAGTTTAAAGTAGGGTTGGTTAGTTTAAGTTAGGTTAGGCCAGTTTAGGTTACGTTAGGTTAGTTTAGTTTGTGTTATATTAGTGTAGGAGTCCCGCATAATTTTCGAAAAAATGATAGAATTTCGCTTATTTCTATTAATATTACGTTAGTTTAGGTTAGTTCAGGTTAGCTTAAGTTAGTTTATGGTAGGTTAGGTTAGATTTGATTACGTTATGTTACGTCTAAGTACTTGCATCACTCGTTTCTCCTGTAAATTTTGTGTTTTTTACGTGCTTCTGGACCCCTTGTACTAAACATACCCCATAAGTTGTAGTAGAAACGAGTTAGAAGCCCCGTAGAGATTGGTTGGGTTCTGTTCTCGACATAAAATGGGCAAATTCAAAACTTGCCCGAATTTTGCTGTACATTTTACAGTCTATGGATTCGAATAGTAAAACTGCACCACCAAACTTAACCTGATCTAAGCAAAATTAGGCTATAGTTATCAAAAAAAGTATGAATTCTTAGGAAGAAATTCTTACCTCCCCCTCCCCGCGGAATTAGAATTTATCCCAAATTTCTTACACGTCTAGCTTTGCATGCTAGTACTACTATATGGGTACATAATAATAATTACTATAAAATGACTTTCTCTTTCAATTAGAAGTTTCGTTTTGGGTGCTGGCCCAGCTTAGGGTACCATAGATTTGTAAAATTTGTGGGGGGAAATCTGGGTTATGTTTATCAGAAGATGTCCAGAAGCACATAAAAAACACAACATTTACAGGAGAAACGGGTGATTCAAGTACTTATATTAACAAATGTTGCGGTATTAATGTGAAACCATTACAAGTGCTATTGGAAATCGTATCGCGAAAACCCACGTGTTCTTACTAACCTTGCTCACGCGTATGTCCACCGTCGCCGACCACCTCCTCCCTTTGTACACGCACTTTGAAATGAATTTTTGAACATATAATGCTTGCTTAGTACTTACCATGAGCTGGGATTTTATGTTACTTTGATTCTAGGGCGCATCCTAGGAGAAGGAGTAAAGGAAGTTCAAAAGTCATGTAAAGAGAAAAATACAGTGTGTCATTGGCACGTCAAATTAGAAAGATGAAATTCGGTATATAAATACCTTGCTAAATATGAAGGGACACATCACTTCCTGTTTTTGAAAGTTTCAGTTTTAAGGGAAGAAAGAAGGTGTTTTCTATGATTTCTTTCTTCACATTTAAATCGATGATGTGTATTGTTTGTGATTGCGTCAAGGGAAATGGCTTAAGAGTTTGAAATGAGTTTTAGAACATGGTTAGTACCTACCTCAAGCTGGGATGTTATCATGTAACTTTCCTTAAAGGGCTTAGGGGATGAGGGAGATAACTTTCGTAAGGGAGAAGGGGATTAAAAATTCATGCCAGAAATAGAATATCTTACTACATTTTCACTAACATACGTATCCTAAGGGGAAGAGGAGACTCAAACTTTTTCCTTGAACCTTTCTTTCCGTACAAAGAACGGGCACTTCAGCTAGTATGGAATCAAAAGTAATGCAGCTATATTTCCTTTGTTTTTGTTACATACTTGGGTATTAATATAAACAGATAAAATGTCTTTCTTCATGTGTCAGTTAATTTCAAATCGAGAACGCTTCATTTGAAAATGGAAATTAATTACTAAAGATTCACCTCTATCTTCTCAACACTTACGGCAATCAGATCGTCGAATTAATCATGTGGCAAGAGGTTCGTGGTTAATTCTTCCTGCGTATATGATGGAGTTTGTGAAGCACAGTACAATTATTGTATGTCACAAAACACCCTTAATCGTAAAATCTATTGTAAGAAACCAAATTGACAACTGAAAATGGGAAGAAAAAAAAATTCCAACATTTCAGTTCTAAAGAAAGGCTTTTTATTTCTTTTGGAAACACAACGTCCATTTAAAAAGGCCATTTTTTTTATCTTTAACTCCTAAACTTGAGGTACTATCCCAGTATTTGCCTGGCATGTTTTGAGTGAAACTCATTGCAACAGGTTCAGAGAATTGAATCATAAGTGCAAGAAGGGATTTTATTCATATTTTGTATTACATAAAATCCACCTCTTTGTTACTGTAGAAAATTGTATACTTCCTTCTTTCTAGATATCAAAATATAAGCAAGTGTCAATGATGCAAAGTGTCCCCCATGAGATTTCACGGATTCCTTGGGCATTATTGTTTCTTTCTTTTTTGTTATTTCTAAGTTTAGTTCAATGTCTCATGATTGTGCACCAGGCCTAAGGAAGACTATGGTGATTTGGTTAATAATAATGGCATGACGCAAGTGGTAGGAAACGGGAGAGCCCCAAGAAAACCGATGCACACGATGTTTGTTCATTATAAAACACTCTTAGTGGAAGCTGGGATCGAACTAGGAAGCCGCGCCAGATGTGAACTACCGCAGTCCCACAAGGGAATTCCGTAGTTTCATGTGTATGGTAGAACATATATGCTTAAATGGTATATTAAGTAGGAATAGGGCTTTAAATATACGTATAAAATTTAATAAAACTCAATTTTACCCAATAAAACCCACTGGGCTGGGCTTTTTAAAAAACCTGGGTTTTTCACAATCCTGTGATGAAGTGAATTTTGGCAAGACTTTATTTTAGGCAATTAATTTATTATGACTATTTTTGGTAGTTAATATTCATAGCTATTAGAGAAAATAAATATTCAGTAGTGAAAAATTATGTTAGGTAGTATTTTAGCTTAGGTTCTAGGTGTCTAAGAGTCGAACCATTAAATGAATTGCCTAATGTGAAATCTTGCCTGAATTTTTATGTCAGTCCAGAGTAAAATGAAATGAAATGAAATGAACTTCAGCTTTACGCCCCGCAGTTTCGCTGTGTAGGTTAAAGGAAACGAAGGTAAAAAACGAATTAAGTGTTGGAATGAAGGAAGTGGGAGGAAACGGACGAAAACTTATATACGCGTTCTGTATCTTACTACAAAGCGCATTGTGTAAGACAGGAACCCCACACGTGAGAGAAAGTTATATTCTTGGTGCATTATAAGCTTAGACACACCACATTCTACAAAATTTATATGTTAAACCAAGGATACAAATAAGCAACAAAATTCTACAAGTCCACATCCCACAATGAAATCATTTACTTACCTTCGGTATAATATTAAATACTAGCCCGCACGATGAAGCACTCACCCCAGGCGAGTGGTTATTTGTATTCCTGTGTTAAACTCAGTACTCTGTGGTAGAGTGTTCATCTCTGGTGCATGGGGTCCTTGGTTCTATTACAGCTCGCGTCAAGTGAACTTTGTGGAGGACAACCACCGTGTACGTGAGTTTTCTCGGGTTTCTCCCATTTTCTTCATTCCATCATTTCATTCATTTCTCATCATCACCATCTTCTTTAGCCTACCCGGCATATCTGTGGGACGTAAAACTCAAAGATTTCATGTTTTTTCTCAATACTCTGCATGGAAATATATTTATAATAAACAAATTTGGTTCTATCCGATTTTATGGGAGCATAAATTTGTAAAATCTGCAGAAGAAATATGTTACTTGATTTCACAATCAAGTGCGAGGGTTGTGGCTGTACTTGACGTCCACAATTATAGGTAACTAAAGCTGTCTGACACGTAAAGTATCTAATAACATGAGAATCATAGTGTGTTTAAACTATTTTCATCTAGACATATACCTAGAGACAAAAACTTAGAGACACTTTAGCTTTTAGTGGCTACCCAGGGTTGGCAAAAACCATGGTTTTTATTTAAAAAACAAAAAAAAAAAACCGGTTTTTTGGTTTAAACCAGGTTTTTATGGTTTAAATGATTTGCTCTATATATTCATATCATATATGGACAGAAATAAGTTTGTTTCGCCTTGATTGCAACAACCGGGTTATGCTGGAAGGGGTCACATAAGCTTAAAGCGGAATAAAAACCGCTTCTCGAGTTACATCCGAGAGAAATTGTTCTCCATTTGAACTCAGAACCAGGACTAATCGGCCACAAATGCGATACGTCTGCCGACTCACTCACGAAGGAATCCTGATAAAAAAAAAATACGTTATACTGATCTTTACATGCTTCTTAATATAACTGTCAAGAGTTATTTCAGAAGGACAAAATGATAAACAGTTGCACAAGTGAAACCATTACACAGAATTATATATGAACAATTTCAAAGTACTACGGAGTACAGAAGAACTAATTTAGTTCAAGTTAGTTAACAACGATTTTTATTGGTCCAAATTAAAGAAATACACCGACTTAATCTGCATATCAATAAGAAAAGTGAATAGAGATACGAATTATTTGAGTCCACTTTGGCTCAAACTCATTTATACATAAATAGATACCAAAGATACTTATTTCACCAAATGCCTCTCGTGGGGTCTGTATGACCCCCCCCACACACACACACAAAAAGTACGGCATTTTCGATGTATTTTATCAATAGTAAACATTGAAATGAAACAATATTTAGAATTTTTCTTCGATTGCAATTACATAACAATAATAACAACTACAAAAAAATCACAAAATAAACTTGTAAAAAGAAGTTGCTTTTGTAGTATAATCTTTTTGAGTAATGAATGGGGAATTTAGGTCTGAATATAATACGAATAATATACGGGAGTGAAACGTGATAACCCACAAATGTGTGTTCATCAAGATTTTACAAACACTTACACTTTTACGATTTTTTTTTTTTTTTTTTTTTTTTTTTTTTGAAAAAACCAGCTGGTTTAAACCAGCCAACCCTGTGGCTACCTGGTACAGATTTATTATATTAACAAAAATCGTAAGTGAAAATGAAGAAAAATGCTAAAAGACTGTGAAGCGTGGACACTTCTCAGTTGGGGGAAGTGACCTGCCAATAATTGCAGAATACCTATAATGATGGTAATGACACCACAAGTTTGTTGATAGTTTTTGCACTATCGGTATCGTTTTTATGTCATATGTTCGCAGTCTATTTATACCCTTAATTCAGTTAAACCTTCTTAAAGTAAATGTGTACATTTAGTAGACACCCTGCTCATGCAATAGGAAGGAAAATTGCCATATGATTAAATGAGTGACTGTACTATACGCCGTTGGTTTTGGAAAATTTTAAGAGTTACTTCAGAGGGACAGAAAAAATACACAAGTGCACAAGTGAAATCATTACCGTATAGAAAATTATAAAGTTATAAAATAAATAAGTGAAATGAAATTTTTTGCTTTAACTTCTCTTTAGATAAAAGGAAATAATTAATAAATAAAAGTAAATGATGATGCTCTTTTCTCATTTGTTCTTCCTCTGAGAGTCAAAACCTTTGATCACATGCACCAAAGACGCACGCGGTAGCCACTAGACTTGTGGGAAAGACTATGTTTGGTTGGTAGCACTGTCAATCTAGTGGTGCTGCAGAATGTGTCGAACAATGTCCCTCTGTTGATACTTGCATCGTACAAAATTTCAGTTTATATATTAAGGTGGGGTAAATCACTTTGTCAAAAAAAAAAAAAAAAAAGGAAGTCAGTCTTTTAACAGGAAATATGAGATAAGTCTGAGCTTTATTCTGGAAGTTTGCAGATGTAAATAGATTATTGTGAAAGTTCTAGTGATAAAGGAAACAACTATTTTGTTTATCAGAAATATGGTTTTAGTCAGACAGGAAAATATGGCTTACAGCACTGTATAGTCGAGACGTTCTATTGGTCCCCAACCGGCTTCCTTTGTACTCAAGCAGAAAATTTACCGTAATCGTCTTCATAAATAACACTCCAAATAAGCCATAAACGGCACGTGTTTGGAGTCGAGGTGATACGTTGTTGCCATCGCTAAATTTAAATTAATGATGGATACTTATGTAATAATAATAATAATATCACTAACATAACAATCATTAAAGGAATCCTATATAGTAGCACAGAAGGGCCGTTTAAGGACGGACTTCTGGAGGGGCAACGAAAGATTATATTTTTTCTCATCGGGCTTTTGCAGCACTGATGCCTTACGTGGGGGGGGGGGGGAACGATCAACTTAACTTTAGTTGAGTTGATTTTGAGTTTAACGTCCCGTTCAGCAGCGAGGCTATATGAGACGTAGACCTACTGATTAACGTGGAATCCGAACCACATGAGCCCCCGCTGGGAATCGAACCCGGGTCTCCCACGCCAAAGTCGCGTACGCTAACCGCTTAGCCACGGAGAAGCTCACTTAACATGTTTAGTTCGTACAAGCGTTATCTTTATGGAAGTTACTCAATATTAGCAATATGTTATAACAATATGCTTGTATTTAATATTAAAATAATCACACATCATGAAACTAATTTTTGATTTCTTTCATTACAATATCTGCAAATTAAATGAAATATTTCAGTTTAACGTCCCACAATTATACCCTTTAAGCTGAGGGAGACGGAAGGAGGAGGATACAACGAAAACAAAAGTACGAGGGTCATCCAGAAAGTAAAGAACGTTTTAGCATGGTTAAATAAAGACAAAAGATATAAGCACAAAATTTTATTTACAAAGCTACAGGACCTTACTCTACTTTTCTATATAATAGCCATAGTTGCAAGACATTTGTTATAACGTAGGACCAGATTTTCAATGTCGATGTTATACTCATCTGCCGCCAAAGATTTGAGCCAGGACGTCACTGCTTGCTTGAGTTTCTCACCATTTGCGAACTTTTTTTCCACTCGAAAATTCTTAAAGTTTCGTGTAACGTGGTCAAAGTGAAACGTCGTTTTTCCTAAATTTTGTTCTATGACTTTTTCCTTCAGTTTTTCCGTAACAAGTGATGGCCTCCCACTCTGATCTTCATCATGCACGCTGATTGTTCCTTGATTAAATGTAATGCACCATTTTCTCGCTGATGACTCGTTCATTACACTATCACCATAAACATTCTTGTTTTGCCTAGAAATTTCAATTAGCTTAAACTTTTGCGCTGTCAGAAAACGAATGACACTCCGTACTTCACATTTGGCGAGATTTTCACCACCGCCATTTTGAATCGTTGCAAAAACAAATAGCGTGACCGCACAGCATTGGAACTCAGCTCACACTGAGGTGAAGAAAGGAGCTTAATGCCGTGCACGTGATCGCAGTAGTGGGGGATCGGCGCCGCGTGCGATGCGCAATCGTTCTTTACTTTATGAACGGCCCTCGTATTTTTTTTAAAAAAACTAGATATAATAGAACTCAACGGCGCCGACTTTCCAAAATTTTATCTGGGTGCATATCAATTGCAAGACGTGTTATATGTTTTGAGAGGACTCTCGATATTTTTTTATTGATTTCCTTTTAGTTAAAATCGTTTGTGAATACTGTCATAAAGGTCTGTGCTCGATTCTATTCACAATATGGTTCCATTTTTTTATTATTATTATTATTGGAACTGCCTTTGGCTAGGCCAGAGACAGGCAAGGAAGGGGAGGGTATGTTGCTTGGTTGCCTTTGCACAAATATATTTGAAACAAACAATTACGTTTTAGAGGTTAGAAATTTTAACTTCCATCTCAATATTTTAATTACTTATTATTTTTTGATAATGGTAAGTGAAAAATATTTACTTTATTTTCTTGTCAGACTAAAAAAACTTGTAGGTGCTGGAGCCCCGCAGCACCCTCGGAGTCTGCGCACATGATAAAACTTGAAAAGTAAAACGCACACATGCATATAACAAAGAAACATGTGGTTTTCTTCTGTGGTGTTCCGCTTCCTTTGAAACCGCCTGAGAACGGTTTGGGCGATTTTACTTTAACTTTCCCCTATCCATATATACGAGAGTGATTCAGAAAGTAATGCCTCCAAGGTGAATCTTTATTGTGTTTGATAGCACTGATACAGGTATCAATGGAAAGTTTGCAATGTCAGCTACAAATGGTGGCATAATTTTTCAAAATGTCCCCATTACGGGCAACAAACTTGTGTCAATGCCATCCGTGAAGAATTGTGGTGGTTGCTGGCGGCACCATTGCCGAAATGCGGCTTCAACCTCCGCGTCACAACTGTAGTGTTAGCCCATAAGGTGATCCTCAAGGTTGGGGAAGAGCCAAAAGTCTCGTGACGCAAGATCTGGACTATAGGCAGGATGAGGCAGAATGTCCGTTAACCTCAGGTGCTGTTTGTGTACGGACGTGGTGCAAAATTGCCTGTTTATCTTTGCGAGTGCGTTGCAATATGGCCCACAGTCGCAATCAACTCGTCCACCTGATGATGATTCTCATTAGAGCCCGTTGCGGGCCGTCCACTTCGGTTCTGATGATGGAGATTTGATGCAGGTGGATTTTAATCTTTCAGAGTCTTTGTCCGCCTCCTCACAGTGCTGACGTCAACACAGGCATCCCCGTAAACCGCAGCCAGAAATTCAATGATAGCTCGCTGTTTCAACTAGGCGTCATCACTGGATCCCATGGATTGCTCCATTACTCTGGAACGAGAAGAGATACGAAGGTGAAACAAGTTCTATAGCTTAAATATCAGTGCATTAATGATAAACAGTTCAGAATGTTTGCAATACTATTTGCCAGGTAGTGGGATTGGGGTCATTACTTTCAAGAATCATACACGTCTTAAAAGTTATAGAGGCGCTTCAAGACAAATGGCCCATCATGTGTAGCTGTAATGTAGATTGGAGTTTCAATAGGAATATACTTTATTGGACTTGATTTTGATTGTGTGTTGTTGTTATACCCACAGGCGCCAGGCCCAGATAAAGAGGAAGGCCAGTTGAGTGGAGAGGAAGAACAACAAGAACAAGAGCAGCCGAGTAAGTATTGTGTTTCGTGTTTAAATAACAGGGCTCATAGAGAGTCACTTTTTTTTAACTAAGTTACTTTTTTTCAAGTTGGTCACTAAAAGTTATTATTATTATTATTATTATTATTATTATTATTATTTCAAATTTGTCACTAAAAGTTACTTTTTGGGGAGGTAAAGTGACTTTTTCGTGTGATTTATGTTTTGCGTTTTCAGTTTTCTAAGAAAAATATAAAAATAAATGGAAAAAGGCAGAAACTTGTTACTCATTACTCTTCTGAAAGCTTCAGTACTTGCTGCCACATGTGAAACAGCTTTATTCTCACTTCAGCTTTCTTTATAAAGTACAGTAGATGGTTTGTGGATGCTCAAGCTCTCAAGGTGTGGTTGAGAATCTTTCTGTGTCTATTCTTCCTTCTATCATAATAGTCTTTTAGTTTTCTCTCGTAATAGTTAACGCTCCGCTCAACATTGTGTGTGTGTGTTTGTGTGGTTCATCATGCCCGTCTTGTGTTATGTTTCTTGTATGTTCTTTTTAAGAGTAGGTGATGAATTTGAATATTTCATGGCTTTGAGAACTCTCAGTACTAAGTTAAATACAATGTCTGGGATGAAGAAATTCGGAAATAGGCCAGAACTGCTCCCACTTACTCAGAAGCTTCTTAATCTTGTAAGTCTGCTTACCGTAACTACTAAGCATACTTAGAAAACCTAAGTAAGGAGGAAACTCAAAAAGAAGTAAAGAAGAAAAAATGAAACAAAACAACAAACAAAGGGAGAGGTGATGGAGAAATTAGCAATAAAAAAAAGGGGCATGATGAGATTTTGGTCACTTTTTCGTGTGCTTTTGCGCACTTTTCAACTATTTACAAGAGACCAGATCACTATGAGCCCTGAAGTAAAAATGTACTGCGCGATAGCAGACGTATGAATCTTTTCTCCGATTTGCTTACAGGAAGTGGGTACAGTGAACCTCTCAGTTATGGAGACCAGTAAGTTCTGCACATAAGATGATTGGGACAGTCTTCAAAAAAGAAGGTTGTGAAATAAAATTTCTTTTTAAAAAATGTTTTTGTAAAAATGTTAGCTTAATGCACGTTGAAAAGATTATTACATTTACTACAAACGACTTAGAAAATACAGTACACTAGTACGTAAATGAAATGAAATGAAATCTTTCAGTTTTACACCCTACAAAAGAAACGGGAGAACACCGAGAAAACCCACACCCACGGTGTTTATCCACCGCAAAGTTCATTTGGCGCGAACTGGGATCGGACCAGGGACCCCATTCATCAGAGGTGAACGCTCTACCGCTGAGCCACCGCGGCCCTACATTAGTGCATATTTACATACATTTAAAAGTATTTGTTGTTGTTTGATATATACATTCATTTGTGCACATTTACTTGATACGTACATAGTACTTTCAAAGAAGATTATACACTTATTTTTACGAAACAATACTTACAGTTCGCATTTCAATATACAGAGTGGTAGGGGAAAGGAGCTGTGCGAGTCACGCCTTCTTCCACAATGCAATATCTCCCGAACGAGGGCGGTTGCGCGAATAGAATGGAGCAGCGCGTACTGCGCAAGAGGACTCCCCACAGAAAGAAAGGGATTCACAAATCAGATATAGTGGGGACAGTAAAAATTGGAAAAAAAAAAATAATACGTAAAATACGTTGTTGCGTTTGGCATATGTACGCTGTGAAGAATGGGAACGTGCAGCGTCGGGAACAATTCAAAGGATAAGCCACCACGAAAAGGATGACTTATTGGATCGACGGTGCCGCAAGAGAGTAGTCTCTACTCTTGTAACCGATAGCGATGTCCGAAACAGAAAAAAATGGTGGAAAGGGGGCAGTGTTGAGTTGTTCGAAGTCTACTTTATGCACGTTATATTCATTGGGACTACATCTGTGGTTTAAAGGAAAATCTTAAACACTATGGCACACTACTCTTGTGCTCTTAATTACATCGCTACCCCCTGTGTTACCAGGAAGGCACACATACTGAAGTAAGACTACACATTTCATTTACCTCGTCAAAGAATGTAGTTGGTATGATCAGGCATTTTGTTCAGAATCGTACATGCCCTAGCGACTATGTAACAGCAGCTCGTAAGGTATGGCTATAAGCAAATAAAAGAAAAAGAGTACAGCAAAATATGGATTGTATTTACAAGGAAGTTACACTGAAAAAACAATACGTACATGGTAAATAATTAGCACTAAGAAATGCAGTAAAAGTTTCAGAGGTCATGTAACATTCATATCTGTAAGGAAATTACAGCTGATGTTCAAAATGACGTTCACCAATCTCCCAGGAGGCTTTGACAGGTCGCAAGGACCGGCATACACGTTCAAACGTTCCAGGCTGTTCCTTCAAAGCGTCAACAGGCGGCTTGTGCTCCTTGTTCCAACATATTGACATCTGACACAGGAATGGCATAAACAACATTTTGAGCTACTTGCATAAGAAAAAATCCAGAGGGTATTAATCCAGCGAACAGACAGGATATGACACTGAACCACTACTCCCTACCCACTTGCGAGAGAACTGCTTGTTCAAATATCCTTGCATGGGAAGACAGAAAGAGTTGGGTCAGTATTGTGCATGATCCATAAGCGGTATCGTAATGCCAAAGAAACTACTAAAGAAGTGAAGGAAGTGTTTTACGCATCAGATAGGCTCGGTGAGTCGTGGTGGAAGAACAGAGAGTCCAGTGAGACGGTCACCCAGAAACCCTACCCACATATTGATATTAAACTGTTGCTTGTGACGGCCCTGGATCATTCCATGTGGACTGTCCGCAGACCACAGATGACTTATAGAAATTGTGGGTACCATTTCTTCCAAATTTGGCTTTTATCTGGACGATTCTGGGACCAAGAATGTCCGAGCATAAGGCTGGAGATCAGACTGCATGCATTCTTGAACGAGGCAAAGAAAATGTATAGTCTTGTCTTTCTGGTAGCGTTGTCGCGTTGTAATCAAGAGTGCATAATTTACGTACGTATTTTTCAATTTTCACTGCGCTTACCATATCTGATGTGGTGAATCCCCGTTTGTTTATGGGAAATATCTTTGCCCAGTTCACGTCGTCGTTTTCGTTAGGTATGATTTCTTTTACATTCGTTTGACCCGATGTTAATAGCTGTATTCGTTGGGCATTTTCCACTTGCAAGATGATGTGAAGCAATATTTCGTACGACTCCTGCTCGATTTTTTTTTTTTTTTAATCACCTTTCGAAGTTTTTCGATGCAGTTACTTTCCATCTTGTATGTACTGCGCATTTTTAATGTAATTTTTATCTCCTGGTATCAATCCGGATGAGTTGATGTTTGGTATACTATCAGTTATGCAGAATTCTAACTTTTGCTTTAATTCCACATAGATGCTATATGTCATGTCTAAAACTAACTTTAAAAAAAATAGCAAGTAACACCAAGTGAGACTCACTTAATTCGTGTGTATAGATCAGCGTTTCCCAACTGGTGTGCCGCGAATGGACCGCTGGTGTACCGCGGGGAAATCGAAACAAAATTATTAATTCTATAGCAACCAAATTGCAAGACATAGAAAAAATGTATATTTTTGTATTTCACATTACTATGAATTTCTACCATGGAAAAAATTACTGTAATTTAATATATTATTCTACATCTATTAGCAGCAGGATTTCGGCTCGTACACATTTCCACGGTTAGCTACTATGTTGCGCTTCAATTGAGAGTCATACTAACACCGAGAAAATGGAAGCACTTGTACGGTACGCGTCAAGTGAACGTTCGTAGAACACTCATTCGCACGTGAATGACAGAACAACACTTTGTTCAACATGTGTGTTTTGACTTCGACGCATCGCAAGCTGTGTGATGGCAATAATATGCACCGGTTTTGGTTAAAATAGCAAAGTTAAAAGTGCAAGACATTTGTTTGTTCGTTCGTTATTTAGTGATCTTCGTTCTTAGTGAAAGGTTGGATACAGTTTTCGAGAAAGAAAGCGTATTTTTAAAAATCTGAGTCTTATATTTCATTGCAATTGTTTTCTATTTTAAAATTAGAATAAAAAATAAGCATAATGAATTAGCATGGAGAAAAACCAGTGATCGAGCTTTCATGTCTGTGAGAAGATAAGTAATCACAGAAAAAAAATTACCATGGTATTTTATATTTGCAAATAATATCTATGAGTGCGCCGCGAGAATTCAAGTTACGCCCGCTAGTGTGCCGCAAGTTGAAAAAGGTTGGGAAACGCTGGTATAGATTAATAAAAATTTACCGTCTCTCACCAAGGAATCTTTGGAACAATTCTTTTTCTACATAAACGACAATTTATGAAGAGGCCAGTTGTTCATATATATATATATATATATATATATATATATATATATATATATATATATATATATATGTGTGTGTGTGTATGTATGTATGTATGTAAGTAATTCTAGGCTATATCCATGTGAGTGATTTCATCTGTTAAGATAAGTCAGAGAATACGTGACTGAAGCCGTTCAGAAAAATGTTTGAAGACGCAAAGCAAGGTAGATCCACACTGGCGTTGTTTAAAATAGTTTTAAAAAAGCTTCAGTTACTTACATTAAATAAATGTTATTGTGAGAGTAACTGATTTCTTCACTGATAAACGTTTACAATTTTTCTTTTTTTCTGTTTTCCATAGAGGAAGGCGAAGAACGTCAGGATGAAGATGAAGACGACGATGATGACAGTGATGATGATGTCCAAGTAGTTATTGGCGACATCAAAACAAGCCCCACCTACACCACATTGAACCTTAAGCGAGGGCCCCTGACGTCAGCAATATCTGGAGATAAGAGTAAACCAGTGAGTTAACATTTTCTCTCGGCATCATGATTAAATAAAACCTTTATGACTCAGAAACATGGTAAGATCACCCTTTTCAGGTATACTCATGTCCAAAATTATTGTCGCATGTCTATAAATATGTTGTTGTAGGAATATCATTTGATAACGAATTCGTCCGGTATTTCTTATAATGTTAGTATGTGTATAATCGGCAAAGACATGTATGTGGCAAATTTCATGTCAAAAGAGCAGTAAATAAGAACAATAAAACGAAAATAGAATTTTCTTGTCCATTTAGCACCATTTTCTTTTACTCATTGTAATTTTCGTATTTATAATTCTTTTCCTATGAAATTTACCACAAATATACAATTCCCGATTATACACAAAGTATCAGTAATAAAAGTACCCTGCAGAATCATTATCAAATTATATTTTACAAGACAGTTATAGATATGCAACAATCATTTTGGACATGAGTGTACATATTATTGATTGGTTAAACAGTATTATTTATCCAAAGCGTATTGTATGACTTTTTTTTTTTTAAAAAGTGTACTTTTCGTTTTCTGTAATGTTTTCCTCCAATAATTTCAAATCTTCCCGTACAACTGAGTAGATAGTTTTCAGCAAAGATTTTTGTCAAAGTTAAAACGAGTATGTGATATAATTTAAAGTCAAAACATGTTGTGTATGCACAAGGGTTATCAAAAAGTTCCTAAACGAGGCTAGTGCATATTTGATTGTGAGGTGTTGATCCCACTGATCGTACCACTCCTGGAACGCGAATGAGAGGTCCTATTCTCGAAGCATATTAAGGAGCTTCCGTAATTATCACTAAATCTCGTCCACGCTGTCAAACTGGCGACATTTAGCTGTAGCTTCGGTATGAGGAAGAAATCGTAGAGAGATCTGAGCAATTGAGTGATTGTGGATATGATAATGTTGTTTCGGTCAAGAAACTCGCATTACAATATCATAGTGAAAAGTGCAGTGTTATAGAATAATGAGTTGCCCGCGCACTATAATTCACATATCGTTTTCTCCAAATTTTCCACTGCGAAGATATTTTGTCTTTGAATCATTCCCGTAGACGTAACTTTTGTCCGTAATAATGACCCTGACATGAAGATTGAGGCGTCCAGGGCACGCTGATGAAACATTTCACAGACTGCAACATGGTGGTCCTTTTGCCAGAAAATACTATGCGATGCAGTGCATGTTCAGGTCATAAGAAGAGAACTACTAATACTATTCCGTATGATAGGCACGATTGCAGCAGTGAACTTAGAAACACTCTTGTTGCTCGTTGTCTGACTTATGGCCTACTTTTGCTGCTAGAAACTTCTTGCGTTACTCATTTCCTCATTTCCATACACATGTTCTTTTAGTCAAAAGCTCTACTCCAATTTTACTTCCATGCTAAAAGGGCAAATGTGAAGCGTATTGTGCAATTTCCAATGTTTACAGAAGTTTCTACATGACTTAGTGTTGATGCTTATTGCTCCCAACTGCATTGCACATATTCATTTGCTCCATCTGGCGGTATTCTATGAAACCACAGAGAATTGATTCACCTTAGATTTCGAAAGTTTGTTAGACATATCGTGTGACAAGCTAGCGCAGTGGCTGTTGAATACCGTATTAAAAAAAGTATAGTGCTTTGTGGAAGTGGTTGATTTGAGCTGCAGATAGATCGGCTAAAGTGACACCATTCTGGGAAGATATCATTCGTGATGTGCACTTTGCGATGCAAAGCACAGTGATAAAGGTTACCCGTTGTCAGCTTCAGACGAGGAGTAAAATGCACACACGACGACCATTTCCTGCTAGGAAACTACCTATTGTGTGAACATCCGTACAGATGTCCACAGGAAAACTTCCACCCAAGCCATTTTGTCATAACACGTAATGTTAGTTGTGTCATAAAGCAAGATTTGGACATAAAGAAAGATCAGAAATTAAAGGGTCACAGGTTAGCAACCAGTTATGTTCAGAAGAATGCTGAACGCAAGATATATATATATATGAACATCATCTTAAAGGTGGCGAATGACAATGGATTGTCATTCTCGACAGAGTTTGAGCCTACCTTGACGACACCAATAAATCCAAGTTCACTTTTACCCTCTCTAGCTATGGCAAGGGCAGCTTCGAGTTTGTCCGTGGATGTCGAGAGGACTTTTTCAAGGGCTTCATGTTGGAAGATTTCTGCGGCCGGGACAACCTCAATCCATCGTGTCCATACCAAAGGCAAGGAAAAAAGCATCTACTTCCTGACGGAAATCATGGCACTTTGCACACACTATTCACATCCCACAATTGAATTTCAAAGATCTTAAGATGTGGATGCACATGAACGAAGCATCCAATCACACCGTTAAAGTTCATTGGCGTAATGTCGACGAATGAACACTGAGGCTACTGTGTCTATCATCTCGTTAAAGTTGCCAAAAGCTATGCTAATGAACTTCTGTGTCTTTGTATTACTGAAACTAGGATTCTCACATAGATATCCTCCCTCACTAGTAAGTCTCTAAAAAGTCCGTCAAGCAGTACGGTCTACGATTCCAGTCCTCTATTCACTCGCACAATGCTGCAACGGAAATTACGTTGCTGGTCGATAGTCAAGGCTCGTGGAAGAAGAAGGGGCTATCATGAACAAGTATGTGCTTAAAATTTGATTGTCTTAGGAGGATCAATGTTTCAGTCTTGGAACAGTTTGATATACCTTTGTAGTTAATATACTCAAAATTTGGCATTGTCGTTTAAAATCTGTTTTTTTTATTTATTTATTAAATGTGTAGCAGCCTGGAAAATTTTCCATCGAGGAATTTGAAGCTGTTGGTACAATAAATGGCGTTCAGGCTCACGAATTTAACTTGGATTCACTGGAAGATAAACCATGGAGAAAACCTGGTGCTGATATTACAGGTAAATATGAAAACTTAAACAACTTTAAAGTTGCGAAGTAATTTCAGGAGTAAGTCACATTGAAGGCAATAGCATAACTTTTATTTTTCGAATTTATAAAAGTTATAAAAAGAAAAAAAGTTATAGTTATAAAAGTTGCAAAAAGTTATAAAAAGTTATGAAAAGAAAAAAGTCAGAAGCCTTAACAAGATGGTTAAAAGAATCATTACTAATTTGCTTTATTTTGCTTTTGATATTTTAAAAGATAGAGCATTGAGACTGTTCCGTATCGTATTTTAAATTGAAACTTTGTGTTATCAATAGCAGACGTTTCTTAATACGAGTCAATTGAGAAGGAAGGAAGATATGTGTGTCATTGTATTGCTAGAGCCCTCATCCGCAGTGCGAATGGTCCGGATAACTGCTTCAAGCTCGGAACTAAACAAAGAAGAAAGCACTGTTTGTCAGTGTTTAATATATCCTCTATATATATAGCGCGTGTCTCAGAAGTCCCCTGACATGCGATAACTCTGTTATTATCAGAGTTACAACAAACTGTAAGAGGGAAAATCGTCTCCAGATATGATGTGTTCAATCTAAAGTGAAGGATTTTTTTATTTTTTTTTTATGTGTCTAATGTTAAATGAAAATGAAACATTGCCATTTACCTGGATCCACAACATAAATGAATGAAGTTACTGTCTTTTACACTAACGTGTCGGTGGCAAGCATCCATTGCAAATATGCCCCCATTCACCATACTCGTACAAAACTTATCCACCTTCTGCCCCGCCCTACTCTACCCCAGTCCCTCTATTATGGCAACGTTTCATTTTCATTTAACATTGTGAATGTAAAGAGTGTACAGCTTAAATAGCTCGTCTGATTAAAAAAAAAAAAAAAAAAAAAAAAAACCTTTTCTTTAGACTGAAAACATCATATTTGGAAACGGTTTTCCCTCTTACAACAGAGTTACCCTATGTCAGGGGACTTTTGAGACACCCTGTATATAATCGTTATGAACATGTTGTCTGGAAAACCAGGTATTTCTGCAATTCAAGCCCCTCAGATTCGAGTGCTATTGCTTAGGTTCTATAATCGGGAGATAGCAAAGCTACATCGTAATTCAAGCTTAAATTACTTAAATTGTGTTCATGAGTTTTCTCGGGATACTGTCGTTTCCTGCCCTATTTTTATTATAGTAGTTCTTGTATAATCTCCGTCTGTATTCAACCATTCTTCCAAAATTTCCATCTCCTTAAGGTTGTAACCGCAAGACGTTACTAAATATGGTGTTTCATTTTCTTCTATTCACATATGTCCTTGTCGCGCCTAATTTTGAGCTCCTTCTTGGCTAAATAGTTAGTGTACGCGCCTTTGACGTGGGAGACTCGGGTTCGATTCCCGGCAGGAGCTCATGTGGTTCGAATTCCACGTTAATCAGTAGGTCCCGTCTCATATAACCTAGCTGCTGAAAGGGACGTCAAACTCAAAATCAACTCCACTCAACAACTCCTGCCTAATCGTAGGACATAACACTTATATTCAGAAGTTAGTCACACATTAGAGAATTTACATTGATGTTTAAAGTCATGGAAATGAAAATGAGTCAGAGAAGTGCTTAAAATATTCCGAAATCAAGGGAAATCTGCAATATTTCACAGAAGAGTAAGGGGTATTAGTTTGTTTCTGCACAATCAATATTTACAATGAAAATTGAATATGCAACGGAAAGTAGGCTTCTACATTTAATATAATTACTATTGTGTAGTCGTACTTCACAGTTGTACTACAAGTAAGTGATTCAGTTTCCAGTTGTTGCTAAGAAGGCAAAAACACAATGCAGTATGTTTTTTAATGAAGGTCACCCCGTCTTAGAATTTAACTTCGAAACATCTTTAGAAGATGCTTGTCTATTTCCAAGCCTTGGTGATTTTTATTCTTCTCTAACTCAATCGAAAAACCCTTATTGGTAGTTGTGACAGAGTATAAAATTAAGCTTGATGTTTTCACATTGGAAGACTGCAGTCTAGAGAGTGTTTTTGTATAAATAGTAACTCACTTGTAGAAAATTTACATGAACACAATCTAGTTGCTCAGAGGACAGTAGAGAAATCAAACAAGTTTCGCGAAAGAATTCCGAAAGTTGCTTAAGAGCTGCATATAGAGAATTTGAAGAACATCTCAAATAATGAAGGCAGATTCAAAATGAAGAAAATGAGAAAAGGACTGAAAAAAGAAATTATCTTTAAAAGCAAAGAGCAGTGAGGAGTGCCAAAAGGTGATAAAATTTCCAGCTTCTAAAGAAGAACCAATTAAATTAAAACTTCAGATTGTACAGAAGAAAGAAAGAAAAAATAGGTTTATTGTAGATAATCAAAGAAATAGGCCAAAGTATGATTATATTTATGATTGGATTTAAAATAGCGAGATATTAAAGATATTGTTGGTGTATAGTTATTGTTTGGTACTTTTGTTTTATTGTATTAGAAATACAGGAAGTTCGAATCATAAGTATTTACACCAGAAGGGTAAGCTTATATATTTTTAAAAATAAAGAGCGTTGGTCGGCTATGGCGATATGGAATAATGGAAGCAGAAATATTAATTTTAGTTTTAAACCTAACCATAAATGATAATATTTGCAACTTAGGAAACTGTCTGGAAATCCGGGTAAAGCAGTATTAGGATTTGAGTGTGAACCCTACACTAGCTCCACATCTATGTTATATTTTCTTTAGTAAAGAAATATTGTACACAAATACTTCGTTAGATAATAGGTACTATATAGGGCAGAACATGAAGATTACGCAAAAAGATTAGAAACCTTTTAAATGTGGGTATGGAGAAGAAAGAGAATTAAGTCGAACGGAAAACAAGTGAGAAAGTGTTAGAAATAGTGGAAGAGAAAAGGACAGTTTTAGAAGTAATGGGGAAAAGAAGAGAAACTGCTTGAGATATTAGCTGAAAAGGAACTGCACCGTAAGGGCGTATCGGAGAAAAAAGGAGGGGTAAAAAAGAGGCTACAGTTGATGGACGGTATCAAAAGAGAAAAGTTGTACGTGAAAAACGAAAAGGTTAACTGGATACCGTAGTGCATGGACGCTTCTCATTGCAGCAAATGAATTACCAAAGTTGGCAGAATTCCTTTGATAATGATAATATGTGTGCTTTTGCAGTTTTTAATAATTAAGATTATGTATTTGTAGAAGGTTTTGTAAATTGATTGCCGCTAGATTGCCTCCTCACTGCTACTAAACACCCTCTTGTAATGGATTGAAGAGAATGTGTTTCTGCTTTTGTATTATATATTATAGTTTCTCCGTAAGATTATACATTTGATGTTTGTTCTCTTGTGTACTTTTAGATTATTTTAATTACGGCTTCAATGAAGAGACATGGCGAGCGTATTGCGAACGGCAGAAAAGAATGAGGATTCATGAGTCAGGTGTTGGCCTTGGACAGATCGGAGGGACTGCCACTGGACCAGCGGGAACTACAGTCAAATTAGGCCAGGTTGGTTTCTCTGTTTTTAATAGTTATGTTACAAGGACCATTAAGTAGTATGCGCCAAAATATACAGTACTGAAATGAAAAAATGGACAAAATTAAATTATCGTCATGTATGATTTTTATTTCTCCTCAAAAGAAATTAACATACATACATACAAACACAAGTAGCGTGTTGATTTACCACGGTATGCGTAATGTAAGTGTTTATATCGTTCACGCAGATTCTCAAACATATCCTGAAACAAAAGTTGCTGCAGACTTGTGTAAAAGGAGATGGAATTGCTCATGTAATGCAGACACAATTCTTGGTGGATCTTCACAGTTGAACACACTCTCCTTTAACATTTCCTACAAGTAGGCATCAGGTGGTGTAAGATCGGGGGAATGGGGCGGGTATGGGAAGTCAGTACCACGTGAAATGATTCGTCCTGGAAAGTTTTCCTGTAGCATGGCTATTGATTCTCGAGCAGTATGGCTGGTCGCCCCGTCCTGTTGATACCACAGTCTATTCATCTGAATGTTCCTTGCACGACAGAACCTTCTCAAATCCTGAAGAAATGGCTCGATCACTAAACCCCTGTAGCGTTCTTGAGTGACGGTAAGAGCATTTCCTTCCTTATCTTTAAGGAAATAGGGGCCTAATAAACTTTGTGCTGAGATGGTACACCATATCTTCCCACGTGCACTATGGAGCGGTTTCTGAACGATAACATCCGGCTGCTCAAAACTAGGGAAGCGAGTTGTCTGGCAATTGATGTAACTGTTCAAGTGAATGTGACTTTCGTCGGAGAACCACACATTCTTTACGAAATCTGGATCCTCGTACACCATGGCCTAAAATGTTCCACAATATACCATCCTGGCTCACATATCTGGCTCTGTCAAGCGTTGTCCAATCTGTATCCGGTACGGAGATCCACCTTTGTCCTTAAACAATCGGCGAACGTACGTACTGCTGACGTTCAGTTTCAAGGCCGTTCGTCGTAGACTTCGACGGGGTGAATGCAGCACCTACCGAAGAACACGTGCGTGATTCTTATTTGCTGAAACAGTTACTGGTCGACCAGATCTCCTCTTCCGTTGACACAGTACACTATCAGAACGGCGAAATTTCGTAACAATAGACAGCATAACTGTGTTAGTCGGTGCCATCTTATTAAACTCCTTTCGGAATTGTTCTGCCACCTTTTTCAAACTCGCTCCACCTTCACGATCACTTCTGTATGAACGGAAATAATGCTTAACTATGAATACTTTTTCCTCCGTCAAGGGACCCATTTCCAACAACAACTGCACAACACAACTTCCTTTTCAATACTGCGAACACCTGAAGCTGGAGCTGTGCCCCGTCCAGAAACGTAACCATGTGTTCGAGATGCGCGAGTTTCAGTACTGTATATTTTGGCGTATACCGTATATGGGCTAGTCCACTTTGATTAAACTTGATATATAGGTAAGAAACCTTCACTGCTAAAATTAGAGTTGCTACCACCTACTATGGAATAAAAGAAAGTATAAGGGTAAAACGTAGATAACAAGTAAATTATATATTAGATAAGAAAAAACCTTTGTGTTTAAAAATAGTTTAAGGAATTCAAAGCTAGTGGATATTCCTCTGTACTGACTGAGAAGGACTACTTGCTAACTGGTTTAATTGTATATGACCTGTTTATAATATATCGAAAACGTGCACGATAAGCTCGGTTTCCCATCGAATTATGTAGGATGCTGTTTCTGGCCATTGAGGTATTCTATACTTAAATATTTCCAGAAGGATAGTTCAAGCTGTGAGAAACTCATCAGGAACAAGAACTGGTCTTCAACTTAATTTTGTATTATGTACAAATGTAATGAGAAATTAAAAGAAAAATCTAAATATATGTGTAATACGGTGAACTAGATGAAGAAGAAATTGGCTATAAGGGATAACTTTTTTTTTTTTTTTTTTTTTTTTTTTTTGTAATTTTAACCCACTAGAATCTGTGTTCTTTTTATTGCAATTGAAGAAAATGTTGCTTTTTCAATATATTTTACAGGTTGTTAATAATCACAATTAATCAGAGCATACAGTCGTTTATGATACTCACTTTTTTTGAAGCACATAGTATAGTGGAAATTTTTCTAGCAGGACACTGGAAATATCGAAGTCAACTCCAGTAGATACCACTAGCGTGCGCAGGACATTGGGAATGTGGGTGCCAGATCTAAAGTACACCATATGGAATGTCCTCGCCCCCCTTTCCCCTAAGAAAAGATAGCATCATTGCATCCGACGCTGCGTCGGCGACGCACGGAACACATGCAGACGGGAAATAATTTACACGTAACCTCTTCTCAGTTTGTAATAATTTTACATAAAAAAGTTTGTCTAATGGGGGTGCCAAGGCACCCACGTTGCGCACGTCTGTAGTAGACACCTTGTTAATGCATTCTTGTAGTGGATAATAACATGTACGCAGTGCACTCCAGAAGTATGTACCGTTTCGTTCTAATTTCCAAACACATGGAAATACAGGGAACTAACTTGTATCGATTTCTCAATAAACTCTTCCTCTTTATTGATACACAGTTCCCATCGCTCCGTGTGGCATAGTTATCTGTGGGCTATGTATCAGATACTGGAAAACAGCACTTCCTAGGGATGATCTATTGGCAAGATGGCGTCCACGAAGAGAATCCTTGAAGTTTGGAAACAACCAGAAATCACTAAATCTGAAGAATAGGCTGGGTGCGGGAGAAGTTCAATTCCGTGATCAGCCATGAATGACGTAACAACATTACCACAGTATGGCGGTGCGTTGTCAATGCTTGTCATTTGTAGTCGTTTCTCAGTCAATTTTGGCAAAAATTCTGTATCCAAAAATGTACGAATATACTCGGCCGTAATTGTATGACCTTTCGGGACAGGATGGGACAATATCACTCCCTGGTAATGTCAGAAGATAGCGTACAGCACGTTCTCATTGAATGCCACATGGCGATTTTTTAGGGGGAGGGGCGTAAATTGTGTGTTTCCACTACATCGACTGCCTTTTTGCTCCTGAGTTGAATAATGAAATATGTAAATTCATCCATGGCCACAACACTTTCCAAGAAATTGTGTTCGTCTGTTCTGAAGCATGTCAAATTTTTAACATTTGATCGACTCCATTCCTATTTTTGATCGTCATTAAGCATTCGTGGAACCTACGGAAAGCAACTTTTGTTAGGCCCAGTTCGTTGCAATTATTCGTTCTGGTGTTCCCATTATTAGCCTCAGTGTATCACAAATCTGCATGGTGGCACACCAATCTTCCATGAATGAAATTTTCAACAATGTTGATACTGTTTTTAAGCATCCAGACCTCTGTTCATCTTTCACACTCGTTCGGCCCGCTTTGAATTCACACACCCACTTCCTAACAGTGTTTTCTGCAAGACTATCACTGCACACACGTTCCAATTGGCGATGAACATTGGCTGCAAAACGTCCAACTGCGGTGAGAAATTTCACAATTACCCGATGTTCTTCAACCGAAAAATTCCGTTCCCGGGCGGTATCAGAAACATGTCATTCTGGTTCACGCACTGTAACTCGATGCCGCCACCTAGTAAACAAAATTGCACTGCTTAGAGACGAAGGATGGAGATCTCCAACGCTGCAGTTGCTTTCCTGAAATGGAAGAAAAAAAATTGGATTTCAGAACAAAATGGCACAAACTTTTGGTGTACACCTCGTGGTTGATAGTTATATAGGTTTTAGAGAATGTTTTGAATCTGCATTAATAGAAAATGATGGTAATTATGGTCAGACAACATAACTAGATTAGAACTAAGATCTATGAACGTTAGTGGTTTTTTTTTTTTTTTTTTTTTTTTTTTTTTTTTTTTTTTTTTTTTTTTTTTTAAAGATGAGTTGTTTTTCTAACTTCTTCCCTTCCCTCTCAATTTCTGGGAAGTATGACAGCAAAATTCAGAAACTATAACTTATACGTACTTTTACATTATAAGGAATTTAAATAATGCTCGGTCTATAAGCAATATTACAATAAAAATGCCCAACTCGAGCACTTCCTCGATTCTCCCGTTATTTCCACAAGGCCAATATTTACGATGAATAAAATTAAAGACTTCCGAACAAAACTAGTTTACAATTGCAGTTGAAACGGGCATCGGGTTTTCTTTTTATAGTATTTGATGTCTACATTATTATCTCCTCTGTAGTTTTTCTCACTTTAGATTTCACGGTAAAATGTTGAAGATTAGACATCGCTATCCGTCTTAGCTACTTATTCAAATAGGTCTGTGATGGCATCATGATTCTAGGCTAGCACCCAAAAATTGTACCTCCACCGGAGATCAACCTCCGAATAACTATCTCTATGGCCTATGGAACCTGGAGGTTCAATATAGCGCTCACAAAAGTTCTCCATTGACTTCTGTCGTTATCAAACTTTATCCAGTTTCTACTTTGTATTCCTATTTCTGCGAGATCCACCTTAATACTGTCCTCCCATCTCTACCTATGTCTTTGTGATGGTCGTTTTCCGATTGGATTTTCAGTCAAAACTTTGAAAGTGTACGTACTTTCTTCCATCATGATCTGACCGCCTGAGCCTCCTCCACATTGTTAGGATCAAACTGCGAATATGTTACAAAATGTACGCTCACTAATTATTCAGTTACACAAAAGAATGTTATTATTAGTAGTAGCTCTCCTCACTGGTCTTTGGTACACAGGGTCTTCAGTGGAGCATTGAACTCATTACGGTGGTGGAACTGTAGGTCCACGTCCTATATAAAGAGGCTGTATAAACGTAGACCTACAGTTTGAAATGGAATCCTAACTAACGTAATGAGTTAAATGCTTCCACCGAGAATCTAACCCAATTCCCGGATTTTTAACTCCAACCCACCACTATTACTATTACTGCTACTATTCCCAATAGTAGTAGTAGTAGTTAATATTACAATTCCTAAAAATAGTACAAAAATAATAGAAACATGCATATAATAATATTAAAATAAAAACATATATTAAAGTAACATAATAACACATATTAAATAAAACATAACTGAAATTACAGTCAGATTATAAAAGATACAACCATGCATGGACAATAAGATAAGTTAAATAGGAACCAGTATAATTAAAACATGCAAATGAAAGACGGGGTTTATAAGTGGTAAGTTATAAACTTTCTTTGAATAGAAGGAAAATCAGGAGTAAAGACATAAATAATATGTAAATAGTTGTTGGCATTTGACAAATGTTTATATATCGGAAGGTCACTAAAAATAGGATTATATTTGAAAATCCTAAAATTTCTTTCTAACAATAATAATAATAATAATAATAATAGAAAATATCGAAACTAAGTGTTTGACTGGAATTAATTGAACAGATTTTAATTAGGATGCACAATCTTATGCTGCGTAAAATGTGTAAATTAACAACTTAATTTAATGAAATTTACACAATTGATTCCATAAAACGGTAGTAACTTTTGGTGGTGATTATGTGTACCGCATACATTATTGGTAGGCTTTGTGAATATCTTTGTCGATCAATCATAGAAAGTAAAATAGCATTGTAAATTTGATAGACTTGTTCGTCTGAATACTAGAACGTTCCTGTGGTTTTCTGTAAAGGCTTACGATATTAATGTGGGTGCGGGAGCTCGAAAACTTAAAAGTTTATAAATGTAATTCATCTCTATAAGTTGTAGAAATGACAAGGTTAGTCACTTTTATTTTTCTTTCTGTCTACAGGGCAATATACCAGTAGCCATAGTCAATGACAATTCGAAGTATTCCGGGATTGCGGGACCAAAGAAGGCTGGACCGCCGCCTGGTAGAAAGTTGGCGGGCACTATTGACGTCATAGGAGGAACAGCTTTAGCCTCCCGCAGAAGCGCAGAGAAAGGAACACCTCCGAAGGAAAATGTAATTCAGGTAAGTTTCATGTTCAAGTGAATTGATTGTATAATGTTCTGTGGAGATCAAACCAGCAGTCCATCGTATTGCTTTCAGTCTTCGAAATATATGTTAGGAGTCACATAAAGTTGAGCGAAAAACTGATGTAAAGAGAAAAAAGTCAATAAGGCAAGAACACATTAAAATAAAGTTGAAAAAAGTACAATCGAAACTAGTTTTTACTATGAGAGCTGAGAGTGAAAACTTACATGTGAATAAAATATGAAATAATGGTGGGCCTAGAGCTCCTTCGTGGCTAAGCGGTTAACGTACACGCCCCCATGCGTGGGAGACCCAGGTTCAATTCCCGGCGGGAATTTATGTGGTTTGAATTCCACGTTAATCAACAGGTCCCGTCTCATATAGCCGCGCCGCTGAACGGGACGTTAAACTCAAAATCATCTCACCTTAATGGTGGGCTTAAATACCAGTGGTAAAAAAGTCTATCAACAGAGAAGGAAATGTTCAGAGCACTAGTTCCCATTAGTGGATATGGACACTTTTTGAAGTCGGAGATGAGTCATAGTATGCGCAACTCTGATACGAGAGAAGCTGCAATGTTTTCCAAATGCCTTCGCTACTTTTTACTCTGTAAGTTACATGTTCTGTGTTTACTAAGATAAGAAAAGCTTCGATCTAATGTCATTATTCTTAGATTAGATCTGAAGACGAACCCTTATCTAGTTCATACTGATCAGGCAAATAACAGATTGTGTTCAAGTCCGGGCGTTATAGAATTCTGAGTTTTACATTATGACTATTTTTACAATTAGAATTGTATTCGCAATAAATAAATATATACATTGATTATCTGCCTCTCTTTCCTCGATTGTAGTTTGTTTTTCAGTTAAAAAAGAAACTGCTTATAAGAAAAATCAGAGGATTGTCACCTGTAAAATAAACTATATTTGACGAAGCATTATTTATCGGAACTCAGAACACTTCATCTGTGTAACTACCTGCGAGTTTGTGTTCATTCTATCAAAGAGAAAAATTGAGAGTGAAAGTAGCTATTGCTATTTGAGATCAGTGTTTCATTAAATGAAATCTTTGAAGTTTTACGTCCCACGATTATGCCGTGTAGGCTAAGAGAGACAGTGATAATGAGAAATGAATGAGGTGGTGGAATGAAGAAAATGGAAAGAAACGGGAGAACCCCGAGAAAACCTATGCACACGGGTGTTTGTTCCCCAGGAAGTTCACTTGGCGTGAACGGGGATCGCACCAGAGCTAAACGCTCTACCACTGAGCCATCGCGGCTCTCGAGGTCAGTGTTGTGAAAGTCTCCAATGTATTGATTGTTTATTAAGTATAAGAGTATAGGAGAGTTTCCAGAAAGAAATGCCTAATAACAGATCTAGAAATTCACTTCTTTAATATTATTATTTTGCTGTTATCTCTTATATCATCCTCTTACTGTATAACATAAATTTATTATTGTTGTGTATGACAAATAATACATAGAAATATGCATTTCAGGTGATGACTGCTGATAGACGGGAATACAGCAGGAAACCCTTTCCTGATATGACAGTTCCTCCGCCTCCCCCTGGGGTACCACCGTTTGACATGCCTCCACCTGGAATGATTCCCTCAATTGGCGGGTAAATACTTAAATGAATTGTCGTTAATTTATATGACTTATATTATTTATTTATGTTACTATAAACTGCCTTATTGTATTATTATGCTAAGGTAGTTTATATTATTTTTTAGATAAACATTCATTATGTGTAATGAGTAAAAACCATTATTAACAAGAAAACTGATATTATTATGGCTGTATATTTATCCACTCATATAATTTCAAGAACTCTCGTCTTCGTTTTATCTGTCACGAAATGCGTTGAATAAAACCTATGGCAAGAACGTATTCAGAAATCTAAGTTACTGTGGTGTACATTACACGTTCCTTTTCTGGGGATAGAAATTCTGAAAATGATCCCTATGAACGGATGAATTTCGGAAAATCTTATGTCCACACTGTCTTTTTTTTATATTCTCGGAGTATTTACTGGAAATGAATCTCGTTCATTGTATTGTGATTCATAATTTTTTGTGTTCCTGTTTTAGACAACCGTTCTGGCCGCGAACGGGATGTTTTTTTGCCAGGGCCAAACATGCTACTACTATACGACAGGTTATTTTTTGACGCGACACTTGGAACTCACTGATTTTCAGGCGAGTGACTTGATATGTTTCATTTTTGAATATGTTTAGTTGAACAGTTACAAGTATTTGAAATGATATCGTCAACAGAGGGAAACATTATTATTATTATTATTATTATTATTATTATTATTATTATTATTATTATTATTATTATTATTATTATTATTATTATTATTATTATCAATTTCTTGAATTGTTTGTATACCGGTATACGCATTCAGACGTGGAAGCTGAACTAATAATAGAAGCTTCAGACAATAAAAGTGTAGGGGAAACCTGATTTCTATCATATGATCTCGTAAAAAATTAGTGGTGATTCTAAATCAATACAGAGCGTAGAAGTGATCTATATGACATAATATGGAAAGGGAAAGGCACTTCTGCCTCGAAAAGTGTCTTGAAGAGAACATTTCTCTTGTACTACGACACCATGTCTATAAAGGGAAATACGACATAATCTGGAACAAAGAATCACCAGATGTAAGATAGAAAACGGAATCTAGCCTAGAACATATAGCGTAAAATCCGGAAACAGCTATATAGATCTGTAGCTGGTTCTTTACAGGGGGTGGGTGGGATAGACAAGATAACAAGATACAAATATTCAGATAAGCTTGATAAGACGACATGCTTGAACCAAGGAGTGCGATGCCACAGCAATCGACGCAGAAGAGAACAAAACTTTTTGGAATATTGAATATGAAATCTTCTTTACGAAACACCGAGGCTATCTGGGATGAGAACGGTACAGATATAGAAGCTATAAATTATACTGTAAGGATCCATATACCCACTCATACTCAAACCATATGTTTTTAGTACAAACATGTGTTTGTACAATTGTAAATAAACATTGGCAGACGACAGAAGGAGACTACACCTAGAGGAAGAAACGAAAATGATTCGGAGAACTGTGAAGAAAGCCGACAACCTCTCTACAGGCGCTCCCTCCAAGAGCATGAAGATACAAGAGGAGGACAGAACCAAGAAGTTATCAAACGAATGCTGATAGCTCACCTACCAAAATCTTCTCTCGAGGACGCCATGGGCTACGGAGACTTCCCTTAATACTTACTCCTGGGGCTACTATGAGCTACGGACTATAATTCTCTAAAAACCGTCTGAGGCTGTTATGAAAGACAGGAGATATAATACAATACAAAGTCACGAAGTGCGTCTATTTTCTTATAAATATCCGTAGATTTTAGTGATCTACTAAAACAATACAACAAGAAGTGTGGGAAAAAATTAATGACCGAGGTTCAAGAGATATTTGGAGGTTATGTAAAAAATGGAGACAGCATATACAATGTCTCAATGTGTAACCATATATAAAAATTTAGAATTAATAAATGCTCAATATTTATAAATCCGTCATTTACAAAACAATATTTGCAGGGAATATTTTTTTTTACGTTACAATGCATATTCACAGGAAACAATATTCTTTGTTATAATGTGGTAATATAAAATATTCAAACAACTGGATTCTTGAAGAAAAAATGAAATGAAATCTTTTAAGTTTTACGTCCCACCGTTATACCATCTAGGCTAAAGAAGAAAGTGATTATGAGAAATGAATGAAACACTGGAATGAAGAAAGTGGGAGGAAACGGGAGAACCCAGAAAAATCCCACGCACATGGTGTTTGTCCACCACAAAGTTCACTTGGCGCGTGCTGGAATAGAACGAAGGATCCCATGCACCAGAGGTAAACGCTCTACCACTGAGCCACCGCAGTCCAACTGCATTCTTGAAAGACATTTGTAAATCAGTATAGAAGGAATTATTTTTATTCCATAAAATATAGTGTGTATATTTTCATACGAACAGACCGGAAAATTAATTTGTGAAGCTCTGCATTCAGAAATAATTAATATAGTCTCTTAATAATATAATAAAATGATATTTCGGACCATAGTAGTTAATAGGCAAAAAAAAAAAAAAAAAAAGGCCCCGCTCAAGTCCTAAAGTAAATCAACTAGGCTCACATCCTTAAGGGTTAAGATATTTTAGTTATTTCTAGACAGTTATTATACTTGTTTTCTTGTGAAGATATTATAATCTCTGTATAATGCTGACCAGTGAGATATGTGAGTTCTTGGTATAAGATTTTTCAATATACATCATGACGTATGAGACAAACCCGTGTGCGTCGGTTTGCTCGGGGTTCTCCCGTTTCCTCCCACCTTCATCATTCCACCATTTCATTAATTTCTCATCATCACCATCTACTTTAGTCTAGCCGGCATAAACGTGGGACGTAAAACTTGAAGATTTCGTTTAATCATGTTGGGTGAAGGGAACAGTAGAGTTGTTAAAATTATATTACTGAATAAATATACGGGTATAATAATATTTTTATTGTTATGTTAAATTCATTGTATGTACCCAGTGTTGTTAGGATTTCTCAATAGGTTAACAAGACTTCAGTCGATTAGGGGGAGAGGGGAAAGAGGATAAAACAGAAAAATAATCAACTAAATATTTGTGCTCCTAAATTTTAGTCTCACACGAAACAACAATTTAGAAAATCCTTTAAATATTACAGATGGCCATGGAACTTTAAAAAAAATCGTTAAATTATTGGTTAATTTTTTTTACATCTTCAGGGTGCCATTCGGTCACGAAATCGGAAAACGGTCATGAAAGTCAAGAAAAGTTACGAAATTTAGCTTATTATTATTATTATTTTTATTATTATTATTATTATTATTATTATTATTATTATTATTATTATTATTATTATTATCTGCACAGATATAAGTAGAGACTGGAAAAGTTTGTTCTATAAAACGTCAAAATTTACCGCCAAAAATATCTGTGATCGGCTTTAGACGCTACCAAATCGCAAGCAAATCACACTTCTATCGCATGTATGAAAAATTCAATAAGGAACACGAAAGACAAAACAAAATCAAGATGGAAGCAGAATACCTTAAACAGTTGAATAAGAAGAAAAGGAGATTGCCACAACAGAACGAAGAGGAAGTTTAAGCACTTCAGAAGGAGATCGAAAAAGCTCAAAAAATGGTGAAACAATATGAGCCAAATTAAGAGAGATAAGAATCCATCAGTATAACTGTTTACAGTCAATGTACATTTTTAAAGAATTACTAAGAATTTATCAATATATGTACACTCATGTCCAAAATTATTGTCGCATGTCTATAAATATGTTGTTGTAGGAATATGATTTGATAACGAATTCGCCTGGTATTTCGTATAATGTTAGTATGTGTATAATCGGTAAAGACATGTATGTAGCAGATTTCATGTCAAAAGAGCAGTAAATAAGAACAATAAAACGAAAATAAAACTTTCTTGTCCATTTAGCAACATTTTGTTTTACTCGTTCTAATTTTCATATTTATAATTCTTTTCCTATAACATTTACCACAAATATACAATTCCCGATTATACACATAGTATCAGTATTAAAAGTACCATGCAAAATCATTATCAAATTATATTCTTACAAGAAGACAGTTATAGGTATGCGACAATCATTTTGGACATGAGTATACATCATGTGTATTTAGATATGTAATTTTAAGATTAGTGGATTTGTAAGTGTTTGCTGTTGGTTAGTTGCCTAACAAAACAGACTATATACAGTGAATATGGAGATCAGATAAAAGTAAATGCGAAAGAATATAAGTATTTCTATTAGTTTTTGAATGTTACGAAATTTTATGGTTTGGTAAAGAAAAAGTCATGAAATTTCATTTTGGAATTTCAATAGACACCCTGATTTTTCTTCAGTCCTAAAGTTGTGTGAGACTTTGGTAAGTCATGACAGCATAGTACTGTTTTACCGCACTGGACATTCCAAATAAATGCATTTACCTGTACACCATAATTTCTCGTAGTACATATCTCCCATCTCTGTTTCAGGTTTCCACCTCATCCACCTCCATATGGAGGAGAATTTTATACACCAGAAAGTGACCCGTATTATCATTCGTATGAGCCAACCCAGGATTCTCAATGGTCGAATCATGTAAGTAGAATCTCATTCCCCATCTTCATAGGAAATGCGTTGATACAACCAAGAGAGTGAGGGAAAGTGAAAAAAAAAAAAAAAAAAGTTTATGAAATTACCCTTCATATTGACCAAATTACCTGGGGCTCCTTTATATAACTTCAATAGTAATGTAACATAACAATAACAAAAAGAGGAAAAAATCATTTTTTAAAAAAATAAAGGATTTGAATACAGAAAGTTGTGAAGAAACAAAACAAGGTAATAAAATACGAGGAGGATCAAATATAAATGAGATTTTTTGTTCCTGAACATCAACAGTTGGTAGAACTGGCCGCGCGCTTCTGCTATGTTTAGGTGGGACCGCTGGGAGTGGAGAAAGCGTGCTGTTAGATATTTTCCGGCATTTCATCGGTACCGCTCACAATGTCGGAGCAATAGGTGCACCCCTTCACTGCGCAATGCATAATTATAAAATTTCTTGCTCGTGAAGGGGTTACAGCGGCAGAAGTTTGCCAGAGATTGACTCCACAGTTCGGGGATCAAACATTGTCAAGGACGAGTGTGTATGCTTGGCATAAAAAGTTCAAGGAAGGACGAGAACGTGTGGAAAATGAGCAACACGATCGCCGTCCTCGGACCAGCACTACGGACGAAAACATTCGTGCGGTTAAAGGCATTATTGACGACGATCGACGAGTAACTTTTTACATGAGCGACGCACAATAAATGCTGAATACAACTGCGAGCTGTTGAACAAGGCGAGAGTTGCATATCGCCGCAAAAGACGAGACCGATCGATTCGACAGGTCTCCTGCACGACAATACTTCAGCTCGAGCTGTCTCGAAACTACAGGAAATGCACTGGACTACACTTAAACATCCTCCTTACAACCCGACTTATCGTCCTGCGATTTCCATTTGTTCGGTTCGCTTAAAGAAGCTCTAGGAGGGCAACGATTTGAAGATGACGAGAGTGTGGAAGAGTTGGTGCGCAACTCGCTGATGACACGACCCTGTTCTTTTTATGATGAGGGCATCAAAAAGCTGCCTATACGCTGGGACAAATGCATTTCCAAAGGAGGAGACTATGTGGAAAAATAAATTGTGGTATTCAATAAATGAATTTAAATAAAACAAAAATAAAATCTCGTTTATATTTGATTCACCCTCGTAGAACAAATGAGTATCATTTTACAGTGTAAAACTAACACTTCAAAACTATGGGAACTCAATACTCAACAAGTATAAATACTGGTTGCAATGGAGTAATAAGATCAAACATAGATCCTGTTGCTCGGACTCTGAATGCCATTACTCGTTATCCTTTACTGTTTTTACGCGTATTCTATGCAAATAAGAATTGAAACTAAAAGTAGTTTTATTTCAACCACTTCCGGTTTGAATAAAGGGCTGAGGGAGGAGATATAATCTATTCTTGGGACACTGAGTCATTGCAAAAAGATATATATTTTACCACTTTTGCTCTACTGAAATTAACATTGAAACCAGAACTAATAGTAAATATGAACTACTCCCACTTTTGGTAAAATCTAGTGGTTATTCATGGTATGTTCTCTTGAGACGCTGAATCGTTTGCAAGAAAACTCTTCTCCCTATCTATTACTGTGTTTGTTACGTGGCCATAAACGCTGAAACCGGAAACGGCTAATTTTCTCCACTTCTAGTGTGAATAGAGCTTCAACGGAGAAGGTAAAACCTATTCTTGTGACGCTGAACGATTACAAAAATCCGCATCTTCATAAGCAGTTGCCGTTTTTGCTATACGGAAACCAGTATTGAAACCGGAAGCAATAGTAAATTTGAACCACTTCCGGTTTCGGTAGAGTGTTGTGATTATTCATGATACGTTAGCGTGAGACACTAAATCGTTTGCGAAAACCGCTTGCTATTTATTACCATTTTCCTTCTATGGCGATAAACGTTGAAATCGGAAATGCTAATTTGAACCACTTCCGCTTTCAATAGTGATTTAACAGAGAAGATGAAACTATCTTTGGAACGCTGAACGTATTGCAAAAACTGTAAGTCTATATCTCTTATCGTTTCTTCTCTGATACTTGTAGACAGACGGACCGACGAAGCCATTCTTTAAGCCTATAGTCACAATGCATCCGATTTTGAGCGATTTTTTTTTTACTCTGACATACACTGACGATATCGGTAAAAGAAACAAATGCATTGAGAAGTATTGGTACTCATAGTGACGTATACGGCCGAGTTCTTCTGACGACTGATCGGAAACAAAAAAAAAAAATGTTTTTGTCGTCAGTGTATGTCAGACTATAGAGTGATCCGCAGAGCATTACAACAACTGAGACATTTCTTTTCTAAGATGGTTAATGTTAATGATTGTTTTGTTTATCTGTGGTCAGAAGTAGTCGAGGATTCAAACAGTACAAGGCTGTACATAATAAAACAATACTATTTTACAACAATTTATCTATATATTAAAATGCTATGGAAGTTTATGTGTTTGTTGCCAGTGCTTTCGACAGTAAGTTCTCTGGAACCATAGGCTCTAGAAAGTTGCCATTTTCACTGATCATTTGCAAATTTTGTGTAGATTATTCAGTCCTAATTGGATATTTAAAAAACGTGGCCCTTTATTACATTTTTAGAGCTACACTGGAAGTGTTGAAATTTTTAAAAAGTGAAGCATCATATCCTACGAGTTATATATTCCAACACGACATATTTGTATACGGGGGTAGTATATCTCAATGTTAAACGAAGGATAGCCATTTCTCCAGTCTAAGATAAATATTTATTGTTTGGAGTGTTTTGCCCAATGAATACCATATATCAGTGACATAATAATTAATTGTGTGTGTAATGTATTTGAGTATTACATACTGCATACAAGAAGAAAGAAAACACTGATCATACATGAATTAGAAATTCCAACCGGAAGTAGGCTCAAATTTGCAAACGGTGCTAGATATTGAAAATCTAATTGGATAAATCTCCCCTTTATGATACTCTTTGCTGATTTTTATAAAGATATTTTTCACTAGTGTCTGTAAAGGAACATGTACAGATGTTGTGAGGAATGACACGGAGATTCATGCGTATATGTGAATGATGCGCTGTGTAAAGAGCGCAGGTTCAGCTAGTTGAACATTAAAATAATTAAGATACAAGCTTTACCTTAATAACAATTTGCCTACATTAAACTATACTTAGTATATATGTATATATATAACCACGTTTTCGTTACTAGCTTTGTTTCAGTGCTCGACATCACCATGCATCAATCATTCTGCATAAATGTCTATTTGGTTGTACTAGAACAGCCCCTTCTCCGTTGAAGTACGTTTTGAATCGGCCATCAATATTGTCGCTCTATTTTAGCGTCTTTGTTCTTTGATATTTTATTTTCTTCTTCTTCTTCTTCTTCTTCTGCTGCTGCTGCTTATTATTATTATTATTATTATTATTATTATTATTATTATTATTATTATTATTATTATTATTATGTTGTGTACGGTAAAAGTGCGTGTATTGATATCTTTAAATTCGTATCATTAGATAAGTAAACTGGTAATATTGCCCAGAGGTTCGAATTTTAATGTTTCTTGTTTCCCCGGTACTAGTACATACGGATGTCGAATTCAATATACTTACCAGGGATGCTTCCAAAGTTGAACCTTGAATCTGGGGACAACCTATATATCTCCTGAAAGGATTTGTCGAATAAGTTCCAAAATATGTATCAATTCCTTGCCTGGATGAGGCGTATCTTTATATGGAGGGTTCATATATGTCCAAGTCCGAGTAACTTCGAAAAAGTGTGATTTACGTGTTCCTCACACCTTAAAAGCAAAGACCAAGTCCTGGAAGCGCCATCTCGCCAGGACCGTGACGTATGAGTTACATGGCTCTCACACATAGCCAAAAACAGAAGCCAAGCTCCGGCAAACAGCATCCAGTCGAGCCTTCTTCCCCCTCATTACCCGACCCTTGTTGCGAGAGGGCTTAAACCCTGAAATATAACCAATCGGGTTTATAGCTACTAAGAAAGAGCTGTTTAGATGAAGTAAATGAGCTCAAATTATACCTCCACGATTAGTTTTCAGCAAATTAGAAACTCAAAATATGTTGAACATTTTTGTACCGTGTGACCTAGCAAACAACTCGTCTAGATGAATATTTGACGAATATATTATGAACGTACGGATCTGACAATGTATATAGATGAAATAGAGGAAAATATAGAAATAAAATACGGCGAATGTGTCACATCTAGCCATAACAATGGGTCACATTAGTTGTGATACCAAATGACTTGCTGGTGACTGGATATTATCGATATGCTTTTCTCAACTCTATTGGTTCACTAATATAGAATATTTATAGTTATTATCGGATATTTCACTAATATACGACTCTTTTTTTCTTTTTTGTTTTATTACCTTGATATAGAATATGATTGGTAGTGTTTATTTTATTCGTAATCTACTAGTCATGAGGAGCGCTTTGATATATAAAACACATAGGTCAAAGTGTATATTTCCACCTCTGAAGGGGCAGAGTCACTTTCGGGCAAGGAATTGAAACCTGTTTTAGAACTTGCTCTATAAACCCTTTCAGCAAATACGTAGTGTGTGTTCCCAGATTCAAGATTCAACTTTGGAAGCATCCCTGGTTAGATAAATATTTAGTTATTTTTAAGCAGAGGGAAACTGCGGTGTCTGTAAATTACTGGTTAAAACTTCATGGTAGGGAAAAGTAGTAACCTAGAGTTAAATATACAAGGAGAAGGAAGCAACAAACAAATGAGGGAATTCCCCACTTCTCCTCTTGCAAATACCGTCGTAAATATACTCGTATTCAAATAATTAATTTTCTTTCCAGCTTTCACCTAGATACGTTTATTTCGGTTTCATTAACAGATATATATAGCTGTTCGAAAATCAATTTGCAAATGAATATAATTAAACAAAACATTTTAAATTGCGACCTTTTAAAATTTTTGAAATTTTTAAGAAATCTAATTCTCTTGCGGACCTGTGCCAATAGGTGTATTTTTAATTCATTCTCGCAAGTTTAATGTGTCTGGCTTTTTAATGGTAACTTATGTTCTTGATTTGCGTGAAATGTAAAAAGTCTTTTTTTCTTTTCAGCATCGTTCTGTAAGTATAGTGTCTAATTCCTTTTTATGAGTACACGATCCATACACACTAATTTAAAAACGATTAATACAATGCAGCAGTATAAAAATTTCGATGATTTCTTATGTAAGTTGGGCCGCGGTGGCTCAGTGGTAGAGCATTCACCTCTGGTGCTTGGGGTCCCGGGTTCCATCCAAGCCCCTGCCAAGTGAACTTTGTGGTGGACAAACACCGTATGCGTGGGTTTCCTTGGGATTCTCCCGTTTTCTTCCATTTTCTTCATTCCACCATTTCATTCATTACTCATCACCACCGTCCCCTTTAGCCTAACCGGCATAACCGTGGCAGGTAAAACTCAAAAAATTAATTTCATTTTCATTTTTCTTATGTAAATTAACTAGAACAGCTTTGAGACCACCACTTTGAAGTTAACTCAGTAACATTGTAATGAGTAGGAAGGTGTTTTCCAATGTCTTTGTAATACTACAGATTAAGTGGTTCTTTCAGGAAGTGAGCTGGTAAGGGTAACCCCACGGAAATGGCAAAATACCTCCGGCGAATTGTTAAAGAATACTGTATAAGAATATGGAGAAACCTATATTCTTACTTCTAATACCTCTAACTTTTAAAATATTTCCTTTTTTCTGAAAGATACAGTCTTGCAGATGAAAGGGGCCTCGCCTCCTTCGGAAAACCTAATATTTTTAATAAACGATTTTCTAATAGCAGTAATTCTTCTCCCATACTGTATCTCACAAGAAATCTTTCTGACTGACGATAGATCGATTGCAGTGGGAGCACGCAGTTGGCAGACACCGTCGGCCAACTAGTAGTCCGTAGTCGTCAGTGTAAACAATCGGATGCACTGTGACCATAGGCTGAGACCTCTGACACTTATGCATGGCTCCCGGCGGGAGCTCATGTGGTTCGGATTCCACGTTAATCAGTAGGTCCACGTCTCATATAGCCTCGCTGCTGAACGGGACGTAAAACTCAACTCAACTCAACTCAACAATTTATGCATGGCATAGTTTGGAAGTATAAAAACTAGGTAATTAGTGGCTTTTGAATGTCCAACAAGCCCAAATCTGGCGAACAGCAAAAAGTAATTCAAGTCCCATTATGCCTCTTCATTTCAAAAAAGTGTGTCTTATTTAGAGCTTAAAATCCAACTTATTTAGAGCTTAAAATTCAAGGGAACATTTGTCCAAAATTTTAAGATTCTGCGTTTAATAGTTTCAAATATCTGACGAAAGAAGAAAAATCAACCTGCCCCTGTACCTGCAATAAGGGACTGCATTTAAAGAAATTCCCTTATCTCCAACTTAAACTAAAACTTACAGATTATTTTTTACAAAGATTATATTTATACAAATTTTCAAGGCTGTACAGAGATCTGGCGAACGGCAGAAAATCATTCAGTCCCCCGTTATTACCTCCTACGGGATGCATTTCGCAAAATCCTGCCTCACATACAATCTAGGTCCTAAGGGAAACATTCGTACAAAACTTGAAGGTTGTACGCCTAATAGTTCGGGAGATCTGTTGATAAATAAATCAGTGGATTTACTTTTTTTTATGTATAATTGTAAAATTCTATCTATGAAGGGGTAGATAGAGCTTGCTAGAGTAAAATTATCTACCGGTTGTATTATAGGAATCTACCGGTTTTATTATAAAAATTTACTATAAACAGAATTCTACAAGAATAGTGCAGTGATGTAATTTCTCTAAATACAAGGAAGAAAAAGGCTGACCCAGGGCCTGAGCAGCCTGGGCAGGATTTCCACAGAGGTCCGCAGCAAGCTACGTGGAGTGGATTAGGAATCCCCAATGCTTCAAAGCAAGCAGAGACGGGGTTGAGAGTCATAGAGCTCAGGGCAAGCTAAGTGATTGAGATTGATATTTGCGACAGAAACTCCGAAGCAAGCTAAGCGGGAGAAAAGGAAAAGCCTAGTTCCGAACAAACTAGAGGCTTGGATTGGGTATCTCCTACAGCTCCGAGTAGGCCAAAGGAGGCGTGACCAATCGCAGACTGGTGACTGTCCCTGGAATCCTCTCCGTTATATAAACGCTCCGAGAGGCAATGGCGCTTCTATTCCCTCGTTGTCATGTGATTGTAGGTGTTGCTGAAGTCTCCGTCGTCTGCAATCGTAGTATTCCCTAGTGAAGTACACGTGGTTGTTGTTTATAACTAGGAGCGCATAGAGAATGTTTTGTAAACGCAATCACATGTTGGATGTTTATTATATAAGCACCTGGTGCATTAAAATATAATTTAAAGATTCAGCCCATCTTTTGTTAAATGAGTACCTAGGATGACCTGTGAGGTGAAGGCTGTTAGAGTGTGATATTGACTACATAATCTCGTGTGCTTGCCGAAGTCGAGAGAGTAGGAAGCGTTACATCCACTCAGTCCTTGGACTTTGTCTAGTGTGTCCCGAATGTCTGGCACCCTTTACTTTGTTTGCATTGTACGAGGGCTGTTCTTTTTTTAACCTCTCATAAGCCATCAAAGGAGGAACACGTGAGATAAGGAAACGAGGATATGAACATTTTTCATTGGACTTCTTCCCCCCCCCCCTCCCTCCCACACACAAACACTGATAGACAAACTCTGTCGTTCAATCATTGTGGACTAGTGAGCGTGAGAGCATATCGAGTACAATCGAAGTGCCCACCAAGTGTGAACTGCGTGATGTAATTTGATTTTTTCAGGCCGAAGGATATATTAAAGCCTCAGTGATATATGCACGATTTCTTTAGGCCGTTTAAATGACTTACCGACGTGTATGACGAAAGTAGCCAAGGGTAGAAATTGGCAGCAAAAAACATGTGGTTTGTAAAAGGTGTACATCATAATTTATGAACCATATGATCTTGGAATTTCAGGGAAGTCAGCAACCACCTAGAGAAGTCTAATTACATCACGTAGTTCACATTTGGCGGGTGCTTCGATTGTATCCAATATGTTTTCACCACTCCGTTACTCTATAATAATACGAGGGCAATTGGAAAAGAAAACGCCGTTTGTTTATCAATGGCATACACTCGCAGATACGGAACTTCTGTTATACACATTAGAAAGATAGATACAACATTACATTACTTTACAACATATTAAAATTGAAACACTTGTGATAACGTTTTACAAGATATGAAATTCCTTCTGCAAAAGAATCTCCCTCCTGGGAATGAAGCCACCCGCTAACAGTATCGTGAAGCGCATTGTCATTGTCAAAGCGGTGCGACGCAAGCTACTGTTTCATGTGTTTGAAGAGGTGGTACTTGCTTGACACCAAATCTGGGCTATAGGGAGGGTGTTCAAAAACATCCCAGTAGAACTGCTTCAAAAGTTTTTGAGTCCATCTTTAAACATGCGACACTCTTCACGTATCATCTTTGGTCCGTAAATACCATGCAGTGCGGAAAGTTTTTTCGCACTCAGAAATCGTATTATCTCACACAGTTCACATTTGGTGGGTTTTTCTATTGCAGCGTTCATTTTCAGTTGTTATAGCGAACGAGTGAACTGCAGCACAACCTTCTTCTTCCACTGTTCACTGTCTATTTAACTACTGCACACAGCGCTACAGAACTCACGTCGATCTTCCGAGCTATCTCTCGCACATGTGCAAACGGAGGTTTTTTTTTTTTTTTTTTAATAATAATTATTCTCGTAGAACAGCTGTCTGTCTATCGATGTTGGGGATGGGAAATGTTCAGTGAACAGCTTTGCCTTTTCCCCGCTTCGTCATTTCTGGTTGTGTGTTGGAACTTGAACAAAACTAGCCCTCTTACGAGGATCACTACGAAAGTTTTGAGATACGCATTGTTGTGGCACAGTATTTGAATTCCAACAATTGCGTTCAGTAGAGGTATCTAGAGCCAAGAAGCGAAACAAGTTTCAACTCTCCTCGCTTATCGGCGTGGCCGTATCGCCTTCACTTGTTTGATGTGAGTAGTATTCGGCTGTCTAGAATGGAGCTCGAAAGGGATCATTTTCGGGCAATGATCATTTACGATTTCAGAAGTGGTTTGAACGAGACACAAAGCCTTGACCGTTTGCAGGGGGGATTTGGGGATCTTGCTTCTTCCCGTGTTACAATTTTTCGGTGGTTTGGTGAGACAGAAGAGGCCGGACATCGCTTAAAGATGAAGAGAAAGCTGGACGTCCGGCAACAGCTGTGTCAGATGAAAACATTGCCGCTATGGAACATATGATTCGAGAAAATTCCTTGAACAACTTTCAAGGACATTGAATCTACCGTGAACATTGGATCGCCAGCAGTAACGAAAATTCTTCATGATCATCTTCGGCTTAGAAATGTTTCATCTCGTTGGGTGCCTCACACTTTGACTGAACAGCACAAGCTCATGCGTGTGGAATGGTGTGAAGAAATGCGTGGAAGATTTGATGGAGGCAATTCTCGACGCGTCTCTGACATTGTTACTGGTGATGAGACTTGGATCTATCACAATTTGACCCTGAAAATAAACGCCAGTCTACAGTTTGGATCTTTCCAGACGAAAATCCACGCACGAAAGTGTGGGGAAGAAGATGGTCGCAACTTTCTTCTCCAAATCTGGAAATGTTGCAACTGCTCCACTTGAAGAACAAAGGACTGTTACTGCTCAGTGGTACACCACTGTTTGCCTAACAAAAGTGTTCCAAAAGCTTCGGGAACGACGTCCAAGAACTGGATTGCGTGGGATCCTGCTTCATCATGACAACGCGTCCGCACACACGGCCAACATCACAATTCAGTTTTTAGAATCTACGGAGGTCAAACTTATGGCTCATCCGACGTATAGCCCTGACCTGGCCCCGTGTGATTTTTTTTCTGTTCCCCAGGATCAAAGATCTCATGCGTGGAAAGAGATTTTGCAGCCCTGAAGAAGCTGTAGTGGCTTACGAGAATGAAATTTCAACCCTTGAAGAAAAAGACTGAAACACTGCTTCCAAAAGTGGTTTTCAAGGATGCAAAAGTGTGTACAGTGTAATGGTGAATACTTTGAGAAAATGTAAGTGTTAAATTGATTTTAAGTATGTAAGTTATTTTACATCTCGAAACTTTCGTAGTGACCCTCGTATATATACATATAGGAGGGTATACTGTGTGTAACAATATTTCAAACGAAATAATATATTTCTTTCAAAAATTATGCTTCTGCTTGGATGATATTGTGAGTAACGATGTATGTTTATTGAAACATGTAGAGTGATTTTATTGTAGATCTGCTGGTATATCCCCAGATAGTATACAAATTTATCAAATGGCTGTATATAAAAGCATTAAGCAAATTCTTTATTAAGTTTATATTCTAAACAGTTCTGAAACTATATAAAATAATACTATTGGGTCTCCCATCTTTCCTAACTATTTAATATGCATTTCCCAAGAAAGGTGTTCATCTATTTGCAGCCGTAAGTATAATGTGCATATCATGAGAATGATGATTAGCAGGGAACTGTGGAAAGGATTCACTGGCCCTCGTTTAATTTGAAGCGACATGGCTACGAAAGGAATCATGATGCGTGTAGTTTTGAATGATAAAGTTTTCCTTTTTATATGTCATGCCACATATCCTAATACTGTTACGAGTTATTATAGACCAAAGGTAACTTTTCTACAATTACAATGCTGTATCTCCGAAACTAAAGGAATTTCAAATCCTTTTGTTTCTTTCTTTAACTCATCCAATACTTTACATCTCTCTAATTTCCTGTTGCTTTCCCTGCATCTTGTAAAGAAGGAAGAATGAAAATATTTGAAAATCTTCCAGAAAAGTACCGAAATTCTCTTTATCTTAACTTTCTACTAAGTGGGTAAACGTGAATTCCTATACTAGTACGAAAAAAGGTTATAATATAAAGAACATAAAGAAGAGTAGAATCAAAGAGGACAGAGGGAAAGGACAGAGAAAAGAAACAAAGGAAGAGAAGAAGAGAAAATGGCATGAGATAGTGAGCATTGAAGGAAAGACTGAGATACTAAAGAACTTATTGAGAAAAGGAGGTGTGAACATTACAGAAAAGCAGGAAGTAGAATCCTAAAAGTGACTAAGAAAATGAGGAATAAGAAGGACATAAAAGAAGAAAATGAAGGAGTAGTGTATGAAGTGAAATATAAGAAATGTAATATGATATATATTGGAGAAACAGGAAAAGAGCCTAAAAGAAGAATAAAACAACATAAGGATGACGCAAGTCTTAAAAGAGAAAATAACACGATATATAAACGTATAAAAGAAACAAAACATGATATAGATTGGGAAGGGGTATAAGGTTTAGAAAAAGAGAATAGGACATTAATAAGAAAATGGAAAGAAGCGAGGAGGATTAAGTGAGAAAAAAAAGAAATATTAATAAATTGGGCAAATGGACTTCAAATTCAGTAATTATGGAATAGGTTGTTAGAACAAATTGAAAAATAAAAATTCACAGATAAGAAAAAATACATTATAGAACATAGAATGGAGAGGAAACGTCAAATTTAACAGGTATTTGGGAAGAAGAAGAAAAGAGAAAAAGATAATAATGGTGATTGTACATCATACATACATACATAGATACACACACACATTATATATATATTAAAAACAGTTGTAATATAAAATTTTAAAATGAAACAGTAAATTATAACAATACTTTATTGTTACGTATTAAAAATTAAAAATATATATATAAAAGCAACAATTAAAATTGTATATCAATAATTAAATATGTTTCTATTACCTAAATTAATATGAACATATACGGGGTGTTTCAAAAGAACACCGACTATGTTTGGGAGGTGATTTCTGACACCAAGATAAGACAAAAAGTATAGAGCAACCTGGGTGCACAAATGCTTCCTTTCGGAGTTATAAGCTGCCAAAAACATCAAAAAATGAAATTTAAAGGTTCATAGCTCTAAAACTACGCGACTACCCTAGTCGAGTTAAGACTTCACTTATTAACTAATATGTGCATTTTCAAAAAATACATGTTTCAGAATCCTAATGTACTCACGCAACAATTGTTATTGAGGCAGTTTTGCTACGGGCATATACTTTGAAGTACTTACCAACTACCTCTATAAAAAAAAATTGTTGCGGAAGTACCGCAGGATTCTGAAACTTGGATATTTGGCTTGGTCACATACAAGTTGTTAAGTGAAGTCTTCATCCGACTACGGTAGGTCATAGTTTTGGAGCTATGGACCTTTAAAGTTCATCTTTTTCATGTTTTCGGCAGCCTGTAAGTCCGAAAGAAAGGAATTGTGCACCCAGGTTGGTCTATACTTTTTTGTCTTGTCTTGGTGTCAGAAATCACCTCCCAAACGTTGTCGGTGTTTTGAAACACCCTACATGTCAATTAACGTCTGATGAAGATAACGTTACGTTATTGAAACTTTTACGACTTATTTTAATTTTAATAAATGAGTATATACTCTGGTCAGAAAAATATTAATTATTTAAGAAAAAATATTATATTAAATTTGCTAAGCATGCTTCGAAATGCTTTAAAAACCTTTTATATGTCTTATAAACCTCTAACTGAGCACGTCAGGTGTGGTCTGTGAGCTTTGATAATAGACAAAGACTGAAATGGACTGTGCTACAGCAAATATGATTGATGAGAACAACAGAAATTAACCAAATTTGTTTGTGAAATTCAAATATATATGTACTTAATATAATTAAGACTTTTGTATATTTCACATCTCATCATACAGTTTCACTTGTAAAATTGAAGTATTAATGGTTAAAGAATTTACCTTGGCGTTGTTTGAATTATTTGTTCTACGTTCTTCCCAGTATTTCGCGCTCTGGTTTGCTGCTGAAAGCTTTATCCAGGGTTCAATTTTCTAAGCAAAATTTTTGAATATTTTCTTGCATCACATTACTATTTTATTCTCCTTCATGCATGTAAGCACTCGACTTGTAGTCCTAAACTTGTAAATATTAAGATATTGGTGAGAAAAACCCATCTAAAAGTAACATTCAGGAAACTGCTAATAACAACCACAAAAAATGGCCACAAATTTTGAATTCCGTAATTTCAGTGTTGCCAATTACCGAAATTTTTTGATTATATATTAAACTTGTTGGCAGTAGCGTATTCAGGATTTCGTTTCGTGGGGAAACTATGCACAACACAGGGAAGCAGAGAAGCAATTGCCCACCTGAGTTTGAGAATTAAATATATTTTAATTTATACATAATGGCAAGAATAGCAGACTGGTGAATCTTATGTGATATGATACACACAAAAGATTTAGCAGTGAATCTAACCTTTTATTCTATTCATAGAAGAAAAAGGAAGCATCCTCTGGGCCTACTTAATATCCCGGGCTACTTATTCCCACCTCCCTTCTTGATTTTTTTTTTTTTTTTTAATTCAAACCTTTACCTTTATAACTAAACGATGTAAATATTTCTTTGTTATAATAACTAAAGTCCTGTTATGTTGATATCCATGCAAGTTGATGTGAACATCAGTTTCGCTTATCAGCTCCTCTTAGTTTTGGTGTTACTGACGACGATCGGCTTGTATCACAACTAACAACGGTCGGAAGTATGATAGGAGAAATGAAAGAAAGTAACAACTAAGAAAAAGAAACAAGAGTAGAATGGACGAAAGAAAGAAAAAAGAACGCAGTTCTTACATAGAATGAAATTTGACAAATATAGTATTATTTCTGAACAAAGAGCATAAGAAAATGGAAAGTCAATGAAATGCTTAGAAATGTTAACAAGGACTATTGTTGTACGTGGAATGCGAAAAATAAAAAAATACTTCGGGGGGGAAGGGGCTTGAGCTTGATAGCTCCCCTAAAATACGCCACTTGTTGGGCATGTACTATTTTTATGAAACGTGTTAAACATGTACTAATTTTTATAAAGTTTGTTAGACACATACTAATTTTTGAATCCTCCATTGAATCATGTTATCTGTTATAAATTTGGTCAAAGACTAAATTAAATCTTGATAGAGGCAATCTGGACAAACAAGCGGATTATAAGTTTAATCTTTGACCAAATTTACAATATATAACAAAATTTCTCTGATGATTCAACAATGAGTCATGTGTCTAACAAAGTTTATAAAATCAGAAATTTTCGCGCCGTGTGGACTTTATGGTAGACAGACACCGTACTCGTGGGTTTTTCGGGGTTCTCCCGTTTCCTCCCACTTTCTTCATTCCACCATTTCACTCATCTCTCATCATCACCGTCTCCTTTAGTCTAACCGGCATAACCGTGGGACGTAAAACTTAAAGATTTTATTTCATTTTCAAATCAGAAATTTCGGTAATTGGCAACATTCAATTCGAAAAATTCAAAATTAGCGGACATACATTATGGCGGTTGGCATCACTGTCTTAGTGTTTACAAATTTAGGAGTACAAGCTGAATATAGTAATATGACGCAAAAGCGAAGAAAATAGTATCTTTGATTCTGGACAAAAGTATCAGCAACAAACGAGAGCAAAATATTGGTAACAGAGAAAAATAACAGATACAAGATAAAGTCTTTGTACATGTAATTATATAAAATATGAAATCTTTGACATAAGTATTAATTTTCGTTGTGACTGAAGTGTTAATGGTTTACGTATGTGTAGAGTAAATGTGTGTTTGTATGAAGAATCAGGATTCTGATGTGTTTGCGTGTTCGTTGTATTTTCCAGCAGACTTGGGACTCTGCTGGTCTCCCGATGGATATGAACCAGTCCGTGATGTCGTCGATGAATGAAACATCGAACCAAGATTCTCAGGACGCCTTCAGCTCCCGAGGCTCTCTGCGTGAACACAGTGAGGTGAGGGATGACCGCGAGAGAAGCCGGGATAAAGACCGGGAGAAGTCCAGGGACAAGGATAGAGAGCGGAGCAGAGACAGAGACAAGGATAAGGACAAGGAGAGAGAGAGAAGGGATAGGTATGTAGTTAATATTCATATTAAGAACTATTAGCAAGCCATTAATGTTTGCATTTTAACGCACTAATATAATAAAAGAGCAAATATTGTTAACTGTGCGGTGCGCTGTGAAATTGTATTTTGCTCCAATATTTCACATACCTCAATGCCTGCTTTATCCAGCAGTCTTATTTCTCTGGTTTACTTCTTGAACTGTTACATATTCGTGGGGCACGAGATCCAGTGGTAGAGCGCTTTTACGTCTGGTGCGTGGCGTCCCTGCTTCGATCCCCGACCAAGTAGGTTCGTAGTGGACACCATTGTGTGTGTGTGTGTTTTTTTTTTTTTTTTTTGTTTTTTTTTGGAGTACTCCCGTTTCCTCCCACATTCTATCATTTCTTCCATCATCATTCACTTGCTTTAATCTTCGTCTCCTTTAGCCTAACAGGGATAATCGTCGAACGTTAAACTAAAATATTTCATTTCAGTTTTCAGTTTTTGTTAAATATTCATCCTATTTCGCTTATGTACGGGAGAAAGCAACTCTATGGCCTATGGAACCCAAAGGTTCAATGCTGCGTTCACAAAAGCTCTACACTAACTTCTATTCTTAGCCAACTAGATCCAGTTTCTACTTTGTATTCCTATTTCTGCGAGATCCATCTTAATATTTTGCTCCCATTTGCGCCTAGGTCTTCCTAATGGTCGTTTTCCGGTTGGTCTTCCAGTTAAGACTTTAAAAGCGTTCCTACTGTCTTCCATTCTGACTACATGACGTACCCACCTGAACCCCCTAGAGTTGATGATCCTTAGAATGTTTCATAAACGCTATAAATTATGTAGTAACTCGTTATAAAGTTTCCGCCATTCCCGCTCCTCTTGGGACTGAATATTCATCTCTGGATTTTGTACTCAAATACTTTCAGTGTGCGTTTTACTTCAGAGTAATCGACCATGTTTCGCAACCATACAGAACAACAGGCATGATTTTACTTCAGCACTTGGAATCTACATGCAGCAGATTAGTATACACTGTACACAAAGTGAGAAACATTCGTTCATATGGTAATGTTTTGTGTACAATTTATCAATTCTAAGAAAAAGAAAAGGTGCACTAATATACACTGTAGTCGGATCTCCGGTTTTACCAACTTCGAATTAAAAAAAAAAAAAACTTTATAATTGAAAAGTCTAAAGAAAATTTCAATTTTTTCCAACAGTTGAACTAAACTTCCTTGTTTTAGTCCTTCAGCTTTAATTTAGCATACTCCGTTCTGATGGCAGGTTTGAAGCCATCAAATTCGGTTAAGCGTTGACACTAGTGTGCATAGTTAAACTTGAGAAGTACTGAGGAAATCCTTTTTTTCCCGTAAACAAGAACCAGAGAAATAGGCCTACTGGATAAAGCAAACACAGGTAACAATATTTGCTTTTTATTTATTTATTTATTTATTTATTTTTAATCCATCTTTTTGTTTTTTTACTACGACTTGCAGGTCAGATGTACAAGAGCTGTTCAAGAAAATCTCAAACTGAACTTCATTTCTCAAATGTTCGTAACTATAACACACAAATAGTGAAAAAGTGACTGACTGGACCGCGACTCGAACCCGGACTCTCTGGCATACTGTGCCGATGCGTTAATCGATAGTGGTTAACGCATCAGCACAGCATGCCGGAGATCTCGTGTTCGAGAGCCGGTCCAATCAATCTCACTTTGGGTATTAGAAAATTCACATTCACAAAGGGTTTAGTGTGTAAAGTAAATCGATCGTTTCCTCCTTTCATTAGAATATTCATAACTAGTTGAGTAATAACTCGCCATTCATCTTAATCCGTTTATTATAACATTTCTTCTACTTCTCAAGCATCTTGGTACCTTTCAAAATCATATCACATCTTTTTAACACTGCCTTATAGTTCAGAAACTGATGGTGAAGTTTCTTTCTAAATGTTGGAAAGCAACGAAAGTCACACGTTGTGAGATAAGAGCTGTAATGGATATGTAGTACACTACTTAGTCAGGTATTTCATCCCAATATTTAACACATGAAACCTGAAGCCTCCCCTTATCATGGTGAGGCCTTCTTCCGTTCGAGGAAGTTTGGTATTTTGTAGTAATATGTTTCCTTAGATTTTGCAGAACCAACTGTAATACTGTTCTCTAACCGTAGTGTGTGGCGAAAACTCACGCCAAAGAATGACCAATGTCTTTCTAGCTAATGGATCTACCGAAACAATTTTGACTTTGGGGTATTGAAATGATAGTGCTTTCCATACATTTCCCTGTTTTTATCCTTTGACAAGAAGCGGATCTCGTCATCAGTAATGAGTGATTTCATGAGGTGTCACGTCAGATTGGCCCAGACAAAAGGTCGAGGGCAGAAAGGCATGAGTCAAAGTGGTCCTGCGTGAAAAGGACCCAGATCAGAAACAGCCTTCAGATCAAAATACAGAAATGCCTATTAATGTTTAAAGAACATACATGTACACTGAGTTAGTTAAAATTATTGCGTGAAATCAGTAATAATGAAACACGTAAACGGGGGAAAAGCAAATGTTGCAAGCGGGTATTGGTTCGAAAACTGCATTAAATGGGGGTGTGGCCATCATGGCAACTGTCTTAAATTCCACCATAGTGATTATCACAAAATAGTTTTTTCATCGAATATAAACTATGATAAAAATAACAGGCATTAAATTAAAGTGTCACTTCATAAAAGATACTACTATAAAATGTTCTCGGAAGTTATTTTTTCGTTGCAAATTAATTAACAAACTTACGACGATTTATTAAACCTTTTTTTCATCGAACTCGTACGTATTGACCGTACGTTGCAATTCGTCCCAAAGATTGTTAATAGTGTTAAATTTGGTAGTTTGGGGTGATGTTTCAAGCACTTTTTGGGCAGTTGTAAAACAACCATTCTCTTACTATATACGCTTTATGATTCGGATCATTATATTGATAAAATGAAAAGTCCTCTTCATTCCCAGTTTCCAGCACTTTGGTGAAGATTTGTCGTAAGAATGTTCAGTCATAATTTCGTCAATAAACGCTAAGTCTTCAACACCTGATGAACACACAGAGCCAAAACCATTACGCTGCCTCCGTGTTTTATGATAGGCTGAAGTTTCTTTATATTTAGCTGTGTATTTACCTGTCGCCAAACTATTAATTATACCATCAGACTCATGCAGGTTCAATTTAGATTAGTCAATATACAACATATATTCCCACAATTTGTGGGTTTTTCTGTGAAAGCTTTGGCACATTCAGGTATCTTATGTTACTTAATTTGAATAATATATGATTTCTTTCTAGCTCTTCTGCCATCATACACTTCCCGTATCAGCACCACATAGCACAATACACTGACCAGACAAGACAAAACATTATCACTATCCGCTACTTTTTGAACAAAGCCATTACAGTCTACTTAATGTTCGAAAATGGGGATGCGGTGGCTCAGTGGTAGAGCGTTCACCTCCGGTACTTGGGGTCCCTGGTTTGATCCCAGCTCGCGCCGTGTGGACTTTGTGGTGGACAAACACCGTGCTCGTGGGTTTTCACGGTGTTCTCCCGTTTCCGTCCACTTTCTTCATTCCACCATTTCATTCATTTCTCATCATCACCGTCTCCTTTAGCCTAACCGGCATAACCGTGGGACGTAAAACTAAAGATTTCATTTTTTTAATGTTCGAAACTTTACACATGAAGCATATTAAGAGAAGTCTATTGTTTTATAGTCGTAAAATAACAAGTAACAATTTATGTAAGTTGTCCATAACTAATTTACTATTCCAGGGAACATGGCAGGTCGGACACACGAGGGTCATCCCAAAAGTAAGTTTACAAGTCATATTTCGCAATAATCATATTTTATATTGTACATACACTAATGCACATTCTATCCTATATGCTACAGTCAACACTTTATTTGTTAACACAATCACCATGAGACATTTGTCGATACCACTTTTGTAAAAAGCGGGACTCTGACTGTTGAACCAGCGTTGCACCGCTATATTAACACCTAAGTCAAACTATGAAACCTCGATGAATTCACGTATCTTAAGACATCTTTTCCAACAGAAGGTGTAAAGTAGGGGTAGTTTGAAACAAGGTAGGCAACAATTATTACCATAAAGAAAAAATTAAATAACAGAACTAGTTATTAAAACTCTTAAAAAGGATCTCTTAGTCACACAACTTAGTATAAACACTGAAAGTTATTTAGATAAGTACAAGTTCACGCTATATAGACCATTTTCAAGCAGAATGGTCTATAGGCTTAAGAATTGGATCAGAAAGTGGTCTTGCACGTACACATTACTGCAAAAGCAGAAGAGCACACTGACGTGAGATTCTTTCATATATGTGTAGTGTAATGTTGAGTAGAACATGTCGTGAATTACGAGTGAAATAAAACGTAAAATCATACACACTTGGTATTCCGAGAAAGGAATAACATACCGTTAGAAAGCCAAACTGTTTGTAGTTAACCATCCAGGTGTAAAATCTTTAATTCAAACGTTCGTTTACTATTATAGTTTCAGGATTTACCAGATCAGTCCGAAAAAAAAGTGCAAGTAATCTAAAATTGATCAAAAGTGATGAAGTTAATAAAGCCAAACTTGTAGATGTCCATTCGCTACTTGGCTTTAAAATAATAAATAAATAAATAAATAAAAGCTAACACGACAGTTGGGATGGTACAACGAATCAAAGCCAGAAACAATTTAAACACCTGCAATTTTTTTAATTAAAAAAATAGCCAAACAGTTGTCTGATCTGAAATAAATAGCAAAATCTGGAGCGCGCATATTGTATGGCAAACGTTTGATGAACCACGAGAATGCATTTTGATACATTATGAAATGTACGTCAAAGTGGACTCGAAAACATGACCTGGTTCTCAATGTACTCGGACAGACAGAAGCCGGAAAAAAAAATGATTGTGTCGCAGATTGTGTGTTTTCTTCTTTCTTAAGCTTAGGTATTTTCTATACAAGAGGAACAAATGCCGAAATATACAGAAAAGACTCCATCGTCTGTATAAAAGGCACGATATTCCTTCTTCGTTTTGTCCAAATTTAGCATCTGCCAACGGTATAATTGTTCATTGGCAACAACATTGATTTTGTTGAAAAAAAAAAACATCAATCTATCCAGCTGCCCATGGATCCGTTCTATTGAACCATGTTGTTTAAGTGTGAGAAAGATACTCCAGAAGAAATGGTAAAACTGTTAGAAACATGGACGAATTCGAAAAATGCTAGTAGCATGCTGCATGTAGAAAATGCACCTCAGATAATGTGCGTGAATTGATGGGCGCCGTAGAAGACAGGAAAAAATAAAAACTGTAGATTGTATACAATATGGATTATAGTATCATAATACGTGTTTCCACTGTAACCTGTCTTGGTTTGTTTGTATTTGTTTTGATAACACTTAACTACTTATCGATACAATCCCTATATAGTGTAAATTTTCCAAGATATTATGAAATACGTGTTCAATGAAGCCTGGTACTGTATGTGTGATCAATGTGTCAATATAGATTACATATTCATAGTACCTTAGCGTATTTGTGTTTTATTCAATCTTGATTATTTCGATGTCACACTGACATCTTTTCCAGATGAGCACTTTGAATTACTTGTTGGCCTGCTGGTAACGTACATTTTCAACGAATTTAAAAGGTTCGTTATGTCTGTTATTTGTGAATTTATCAATTTAGAGCTCCCTATTCCATAGAGCATCAGAAACTATCTAAAGAAGTGATGAAAATTTTTGCGCCACTCTTGCCGTTCCAAAGATATTGGTCAAAAAAAAAAAAAAAAAAAAGTTGAATTTAAAAAACCATATCTCGGGAACCGTAAGTCGTAGAGAGATTATATTTTGCGAACTTTTTTGAATTTTAAGCCCTCCATTTTGAGCATGTGTTCCTAAAACAATATATCAGAGAACGTTTTAACAGAACTCTTAAACAAAACATGTGCAAAAAATTTAGTACCCAAGAAAATTATAAATAGAGAAAAATTGGTATTAAGCCTGTAGAAGTTAATAAGAAAAATTAATTCTTTTTAAGTTCATTCTGGCAATGCTCTTGGGACATTCTCAGCTGGTTAATCTTGTGCCTTCCTTTTCCAACTGGAATAATATTTCTTAACACTCCACAAATAGTTTCCAATTATTGGCAGAGTGCACTAAAGGCAAGTTAAATTGCTGTTAATTTTATATGTAAATTAGCATTAATTTAACTTGCCTTTAGTGTTCTCTGGTAGTGATTGATGAGTCTGTTAATATTTGTGAAGTGTTTAGAAATAGTATTCCAGTCGGAAGAGAAAGATACAAGATCGAAAATGTAACTTATCAGCAGCTTAACAATTCAAGATGCTCGTGTGGAAAAAGATATCAGTGTGACATCGAAGTGATCGACGATTAAATAAAATACAAATACGCTAAGGTAAGTGATTTTATTAATGCCTTATTAATTTACATAACAATGTATTATATATAAAATTAAAACATTAGCTTAATACATATACATATATTTAGCTTCTTCAAGATAGTCCTCAGTCAATGCAATGCTCTAGTTCTATCTCTGCATCCATTTCTGAAAAACACACAGGAAACTTTCTTTGACACGTTATTTCATACATGTTGAAAGCTTTTTCTGCTTTGATTTCGTTGTCAAACCGATGTCCCGTGAGGACCTTCCAGAGAGTTAAGAAAAAACAAGGGGGGGGGATTGAGAACAGGTCTGTGAGGTTGATGTAATACTGCAGAGATGCTCTTTTTTTTATGGTCAAGAACTCAATCGTGTGCTTGTCGTCCACTCATTCTAGATATATGCAAATGATCATACAAAATTTGTATAAGTTTTGTCCACCGATATTCCCAATATCCGTCTCAGCTTGAACACCTTTTTATTGTTGTATGCACTAGTGTGCCGTCTCCCTGTAACTCACAGTTTCAATGCTATCTTGAAATGATTTGTGCCGTCTAAAGCAAGCTCAATGAGACAACATGGCTCACAAAAAGCTCTCCTGAGTTTTCGCATAGGTGGTCGAAACGTTCTTGTCCAGGAGATATAAAATTAAATTGCGTAATCAGACATCTCGGCGGTTTACATTTTATGGTTTGGATTGTGGGAATTCAGCGTTTCTTTCAGCAGCCAGGATGTATGAGACGTGGACCTACAGTTTGGTTAAAGTGATCCGAAACACCGTAATATGTTCAAATTTCATCGCCCAGAAATCGAAGCTTGGACCTCGTGTATCAAAGGAGCGCTCCAGGCGCTAACTAGCGGGAGGGTTGAACACTATAGAGGCAGCAAATGTATTTACAGTAGCTCGACTAAGCACATTATGGCTACTAGAGCTGTAGATGTTTCTGATGTAGGGACGTATATAGTTCTTCCTCGCATCGAGAAAGGTGGCTCAGTGGTAGAAAGCTTACCTCTATTACATGGGTCCCTGGTTCGATCCCCGGCCAAGTAATTTTGTGATGGACAACATTGTGTCCGTAGGTTTTCTCGTAGTACTTCTGTTTCCTTCCACGTTCTCATTCCAGCAGTTGCCTTAATCGTCTCCCTTAGCCTAAAGGGCATAAAGGTGGGACGTTAAAGATTTCATTCCGCATCGAAAAAGAGTTCAAATAGTTACTACCCACGAGATCACAGTGCAGTCTTCACTGAATGCTTCTTGTACGCTACAGAGAAATTAGGTAAGATATGGCCCTAATTATAGTCATAATTTTAACAGTAAGACTATTCATGGCTTTGGGTTAATTGATTTAACAAAAGAGACACTGACCAAAGCTTAAAACTTTACTTTAAAGTGAACACGAAGACTTATACGATGAAGGCCTCGGTAAATAAGAAAAATAAATAAATAAATAAAAATAAAAAAGTACAACAATGACTCTATATATGACTGTTAAAAGAATTTAAAAATTTTTTATAACAATGAATATATATATGACGGTTAAAGAATTTAAACTCTGTTATAACAATATTTATATATATGTCTGTATTTTCATTAATTTCGATCGTGTCTGAAGAAGGATATGCTAGATATCCGAAACAGTTACAAATTATAATTTAAAATAAAGTAAAGTTTTAAGCTTTGGTCAGTGTCTCTTTTGTTAAATAATTTTAACGCTATGTATGATGTAGACACCATGAAACGAAAGATCTCTATTACTTTATTGTTGACTAAAACAAAATTTAATATTTCCTGTCTGTAGTTAATAATATATGCTATTGTGTTGTTTTTGTAGATCCCGTCGTCACCGGAGTCGAAGCAGAAGTGCAGATCGGAAGCGAAGACACAAGAGTCGAAGTCGCAGTCCAAGTCATCGGCACAGAAAAAAGAAATCTCGTCGCGAGAGAGGAGAAGGCAAGGAGGACTCCGAATGAGAGAGAGACGTTGTTGTGTCGAATTCAATGAGCTTCAGCTACTACTTTACTTCAGTCGATCTATACCCACTTCATTTCCATGTTTATTTAACAATTATGTCAAGTTTTTTTTAGTACGTAATATATGTATGTATGTCTTAGCTTAAAAAATAATGGAAAAATCTTGTTAAGAGAAAAGAAAAACTTACGATGGAATTTATTCTTGGCATTGTTTATTTTTTCTATGTACACTGTACAGAGTATTGTGTAGAGAAAAAACGTAATTCGACCCTTTCAAAGTCAAGAATATGTAATTGAATATGTAAGTTGCAATATTTATACTGTGCGAGTTATTTTTATTTTTTCTATTTTTTTATATATTTTTATTTTCTTTTTCGATTTCAAAAATTTCTTTTTTTAACAATTATTAATTTGTTCAGTATGTATTTATTATTACAATATTCTTTTTAATATTTAACAAACAATGATATGAAAAATATTGTAATAATAAATACAGGGTTTACAAAAATGTGTCACAGTATTTTGGAAACAGATTCCCCACACCAAAATAAGAAAACAGTTCATATGGACCTGTGCTCAAAACTGGATAGTTTCTTAGTTATAGGGTACCTAAAACGAGAAACAAGTGAACTTTAAAAGTTGATAGCTCCACTACTTTATGGGATCTATCGTAGTCAGGTCAAGACATCACTGAGGGACTGGTATGTGAATTATCCAGATACCTATGTTTAATAATGCTCCAGTATTTGCACCAGGGTTTGCCCAAGTGGGCCCAGCCCGAAAAAAAACCTACTACCGTATTTCAGATGCTGAATTTAAACTTCCATACTAGTGGAAGTGTCTATGTACAGTGAAGAAAGATGCATTTTCGGTGAAAACCCGCCATGGAAAAAAATGCTCGGGAAATTCCCACAATTGAACGCACAAAGCATTGGAAGTGAATACTTCAACAATAAAACTATTTATTTTAAACTGGAAGATATTTAACTTCATTTAAGACATTTACCTTATAATATAGGAATTATTTCTTTGTTAATTGTTTTAAACTCATTTTCGAGAAAGAACCGTCTTGCTAGTGCTAGGGAAATTCCCGTAATTGAACGCGCAAAGTATCGGAAGTGAACTTCAACAATAAAACCATTTATTTTACGCTGGAAAATATTTGCCATATACGATATTTTGAAACATTTATTTATAATATATGAACGATATTTTCAAACATTTATTTATAATATATGAATTATATCTTTCTTTTAAATTAATATATTTGGTATTCATACTGTATTTGGTGAACGTTACTGAGGTTCCTGGAATGATTCGATCTACATTTGTTGGTTTGTCTGCCTGTATCACACTCATATTACAGTATACAACTTTCGGTCTTTTAAGTTTAAATTTTCAGGGTACAAGCACGAGACACACTAAATTTCCTGCATAGATTTTGGCGGCATACCAACGTAAAATTTCAAAACGGTGGCATTTTTTAAAAAAGCGGGTATCCACGCTACAAAGCGCAATTTTCAGTCTTTTAAAAACAAGTTTTCAGAGTAGAAGCACGAGATACTCTAAATTAGCTGTATATGTATTTTGGCGACAATCCAACGTAAAATTTCAAAATGGCGGCCATTTTTTAACAAGCGTGAATCCACGCTACAGGGTCCAATTTTCGGACTTTTAAGTTGCAATTTTGACGGTAGAAGCAAGAGACATTCTAAATTAGCTGTATAGATTTTCTCGGCGATTCAATATAAAATTTCAAAGTGGCGGTCATTTTTTTTCAAAACAGTAGTGAACAGAAAATTGTTGCAAGTTGCGACAATGATAATCTTGAAAATATAAACCACATGTTAACACTTTTACCCCAAAGACGTTGAAAACCCAATTAAACCCGAAAAAAACAATAAAACCCGAAAATACCTGAAGAAACCCATATGGGCCCAGGTGGGTTGGGTTTTTCCAAAAACACCCGGGTTTTTTCAAACCCTGATTTGCACACCAATTTTTTGAGAGGTAGGTGGAGAGTGATCAAGTACTTCCAAAGAGCCTCTCTACAAATGATTTTGCAAGTATCGGAAGTTCTGAATTTGGATAGTTCACATACTAGTTCCTGAATTGTGTGTTGACCCGACTACGGTCAGTCCTGTAGTAGTGGAACTATAGATCTTTAAAGTTTTAAGTTTTTGGCACCCTATAACTACGAAAGTATGCAGTTCTGACCACAGATATGAACTTTTTTTCTTATTTTGATGTGAGGAATGTATTCGTACAATATTGTGACAAACTTTTGTAACACCCTGTGTATATCTTGTTGCTGTTGATTAAAAATAAACTTTTCTGTTGTCTTGCTGGTAAGTGTAATAAATTATCTGTTATTATGCGCAGTTGTCAAGAAAACTCTTAGAAACTGCAAATTTATCATGCTATTGTGCTCATGTGGTGATATATTCGTCCCAGGAAAGCGTAAGTGCTCTTTAGTGTTACGAGATATCCTTACTAAGGCTAACAACCACTACTACCATCAATTTACAATAAGCTTATCATTATTTGTCTTATATATTAGTGTAACCCTCTGCATACTTATTATATAGCGTGTTTATAGATGAATGGTGCGGTTTTAAAAATTAATAATTAAATCTATTTATTACGTTATATGGGCGAACGTAAGCATAAGCAGCAGCAACTGATGCATTAATCACAGTCCTTCAATATATGCACCCTCGGTCACACGACACACATCTACATGGTTATCACATTCTTCCCATACTCGTTGATTGTCCGTCGCCGTCCCATCGTTCGCCCTGATGGTCTACAATGCATGCGTTATCCGATTACAAAATTCCTCAAGGGACACGGGCATAGCGGTATATAAACTCTGTCTTTAATGAACCCCCAAAGAAAGAAATCGCTTGCTTTTTAATCTGGCGAACGAGGTGGCCAGGGGAAAAGGTTGTTATTTTCTGATCCAGTGGTTGTAAAGAACACGATTAAGATGATTTCGTACATTCCTGTGAAAATGAGGCCGAACACTGTTCAGTTGCAAAATGTAATAATCATAATTGGTGTTTAGCTGGGGTAACAACCAGGTTCCCATCATGTCTAGAAATGAATCACCGGTCATAGTTCCTTGTTCAAAGAAAAATTGGCCATGTGCTTTCTCGCAGGACACCGCACAGAAAACATTCACTTTTGGAGACCCACGCTGATGCTCTATCTGTATATATTGTTTTTCACTTCCCCAGATACGGACATTATATTTGTTCACCTTGCCACTTACATGGAAGGTGGTTTCATTGCAGAAGGTGAGTCTTTCTACAAAACCATCTTCCTCCATTTTCCTGTTACGACACCATCTCGGAAACTGACACTGCAGCCCCGCAGTATGCATGACAAGCAAACATCAGGTAGCGCATGAGAAACTTAAATAGTTACCACTGGTTACGGTGTAGGTTTTACCCGTGTAAGGTAATAAATATTAATTTTAATGTCCATCATGAAACTTCATCATTCATATATAAACACCCTGTATAGTTCCTAAAAACGTAATTATATCTATACATTATTCCGATATTCTTTCTTAATACGTTTAATCATATCTCAAAATATTTATACTGTATAGCATAATTTAATTCCTGACACTTATTCTGTCTTGTCTTCAAAAAAGCACAAATCCATTACACAGTCAAGTAAACACAATTCATCTTCCATCTAATCTATTACGTGACATTATTCGCCAGTCCTGTGTACTTCTATAATGTGTAGCGAAATGGTTAGCATCTTTCATTCTCACTAGGGGCTTAGCAGAACAATTACAAAGCTACTTCCATTAGGAGGAAACAAACTCCGGTCTAGAAAACCAAAAATAGCGTGATGAGAATTAGTATGCTGACCACACACCACTCAAGTATAAAGCCATAGACTGGCCATTACCCTTTATGGAGCTTAGTTGTATTTTAAGTATTTGGAACATAACCAATGGTTATATGTTTAAACCCGAAAAGAAATGCCATACTTAATCGAAGCCCGTCCCTTCGTCTTTCCTAAATGAGTTTCTTTAGTTGTAGAGCATTCAGTTCTGGTGCGTGGGTTTTTTGGTTCTATCCCAGCTCTTGCCAAGTATACTTTGTGGTAGACGAAATGCACGGCTTTTCTCGGTGTTCTCCGACTTTTTTTTTCCATTCCACCATTATCATTCATCTCATCATCACCGCCTCCCTTAGCTTTGGTGCATAACGTGGAACGTTAAACTAAAAAAAAAAAAAAAAAAAAAAAAAAATGCATTTCTGTTTACGACGCTATAGAGAACACTGGGAATATGTTACAGGATTATTCCATAAATAACGCACACTAATTTTTGTTTACTTATATGTTTAATTTTTTAATACTCTTTTCAAACTAGTTCCAACGACCAGAAAGCATCAGAAGTCATCCAAGATTATGTCATTTTTGTTCTGTTGTCGAATGACTCGGTATAACGGCGGTAAAACAACTTCTATGCATCTCTGCGAATAGATCAAAATCTGGTGGGTTCATATCTGGAATGCAGGAAGGATGAGATACCACTCCCAGCCGTATTCGCGTAGCGTTTCACATATGACATCCCAGAAATGCCGGCGAGCGTTGTGAAGAATGAATGGCCAAAGGTTTGCAGGCTCATATATTTGTCTATAAGATGGTGACGAAAGCCTCAAGGTATTATGCGGTGAATAAGTTATTTGTTCCTGTCATTTCTCTCCAATATGGTTAAGTGACCGAGATAACGTATTCGTTGCTCTCCTGCCTGAAACATCTGCCTAGCGCTGAAACGGATGAAAACAAACTTTACCAAAAAACTAAAATCATTCGCATGTGCAAATACGTCTTTTTCTTTATTTGAGTGCTAAATGAACATTAATTTAAAACAAGGTGGGAGCAATACTAAATGTTCAGCGTATACTTGCAAATTTAACATTGTAGGTCAAGACGAAATAACTATTCATGGCGGCCAATTTATCCTCCTTTTCCTGAGGCTACGGTTCGCTGAGTGTGAGTAATTACTACATTTTCTGAATCTTCCTTTTATTCTTCGTATTCTTGTTTTGTGTGTCTAGGCTAATTTAGTCCTGAGCTAGGAATGTTAGAAATTAGCTCGATGACATCGACATTTTAATATAAACTGTCTCACGAGCAATGGTCTTGCAAAATAGGCTTGGTAACTAAAACGAAAATGGAAATGTTTTCAGTTATTTTTTTTTTTTTTTTTTTTTTTTTTTTTTCAAGTATATTATGATATCCACCTATACTCATTTTTGTACTTATGAAGTTAAAAAAAAAAAAATAGACATATAGTTTTCAGGGACAAGATGAAACATACTCACGGGCAGAATCCGGCTCGCGGGTCGCTACTTCGGCATATCTGCACTGGATTATAAATATGTTAGATGAGTAAACTACTGTATATGTATTACATCCCTGATTTTTTCTTCTACAGTATGAGAAAACAGTCTGTATTATTTAAGATCACGTACTGGAGTTTGAAACAATAGGTTTTCCTTTTTAAACTTGGACCATAATTTGACAATCGATATGAAGCCCGAACAAATCGGCTTTAAACTGAATCATATACTGTAAGCAATATATCTACATTTACGGCGTATTTACGATTTTGTTTCGGGGAACTTTAGTCCTGGAAAATATGAAAATTTTGCAAGATATTTCATTTACTTTAATATAGTAAATAATACTATTTTAAATGCAGTAGAAGAATGCGTCAGGCGTCATATTTACTACGATGTATTATGGATCAACACCTGGCCATGTCAACCATTATGACAATGGAAACTCGACGTGTATGTCTCGAAAAGACAAGATTTCCTTTAACATCTTTTATAACATTTTCCCTAAGATATCTCGTAAGAGATTTCCTAAGATCTATCCTCTAGTGCATAACAGGCTTTAGTATCTGCTATTTGGACGAAAATCGGGGCCCCATTGGCCACCAAAGACCCGCTTCTGATTTCGTGCACTTTATCAATTTTTTGAGGACAAATGTCTCCAGAACTGGTGAAGATAATGAATGAAAAAGCTTTAGTTCGGACTATGCCAGAAATAAATTTGTGACATTGAAAACGACTATACCATCCACGACAGACCCGGTAGAGCCGCCGCCTTCCTGAAAAGAATGAAGATGACTGTCGATCCATAAAGGACAGGAAAGACTCGATTCCTTAGCTTTGATCTCAATTGAAAAACAAATGCTATGTGAAATGAACCTAGATGTATGCTTCAAATTTTATGATCAGGTTATTACGAAAAGACCAGAAGATGGGAGTTTGTTTTCAGGCAATTGAAAGTGATTACATGAAAGAGTAAGATAAAACAGAAGAATAACAGTTTATGGTAAGTTATTAACTATTTTATTGTATTTACTAGTAAGTATAAAGTATTTCATTGTATTTATTTTTGTGTTTAATGTCCAATGATTACGCACATAGATTGAAGATGTTAAACTAAATAATTAAATGAAGAAACTGGGAGGAAACGGGAAAACTGAAAAACCTCACATAGAGTGCTGATCTAGCACATAGATCACTTGACAGGCGGGATAGAACCAAAGACCCCCTATACCAGAGGAAAGCGCTCTATTACTAAGCCATCGCGGCGCTTTGTCGATTTTTGTCCGCGTCTAACACAAAGTTATAATTAGAAAATATATTGCTAATAGAGTTAAGAAGCTCAGAAATATGGAATAGTGATAAATGATCTATAGTTAATATATTATCCTATAGAAACTGCGGAAAACATGCAGGATACGCCACTGCGTAGTGTATATACAGGGTGACCCAATGGTAGATACACCCCCTACATTGATCAGTATAACATTCTAGTTTATGGATTTATTTGCTTTTGCTCTTCCGAGCTTAAGGTGTAAGTAAAAACACACTAGAAACAAATAATAAAGAAACAAAGTCTACCTGATGGATAACAATAAGAAATGGTATAAAATGTAATGAGTTGATGAGAACGGAACTGTATACCTACTTCTGGGCCACTCTGTATAGAAAGATCTACGTGGCTTCATTCCGTAATGGTGATCGCAAACTATGCAGTGTGACGCAACGCAAATAGTATAAGAAATTATTATCACGACTATCGCAAATTTTGCATTACAATGACGCAAAGCTGTAAGAAAAGGCTGAGTTCCTATTTTCGCGTTTCGTTGTTCACTTAACCTAGTCCTGTAATACCATCATGGTGTTGTTTACACACCTCTGAACACCGTTTCTGTGTCAAATCAATAACACTAGGCTGTGATAACACGTTACAATGGTAGTAACGCAATGACAACTAGCTTATGGTTCAATTAAAGACAACTGGACTCATATATTTTAATCTATCACTGCCAGTTCAAACAGTGTGCATAAAAGTAGTGCCAAATGCCTTAGGGCAAAATAGGCCATAGCCCAATGATACACCTTCCTAAATTAATGTGACATAACTTACAATTGAATCCCAACCTAGGTAAACCATTAATTAAATAAGTAAGTTTCATTATGTGATACTACGATAGACTTCCAAACTATGCAATATTAACTAACTCACTCTATGACCTATGGAACCCGAAGGTTCAATGCCGCATTCACAAAAGCTCTCCACTGACTTCAATCCTTAGTAGAGATGCAAGGGCTTGGAAAAAAAAAACGGCTTTTTTTTAAAAAAAAAAAACTCGGTTTTTTCTGCTTCGCTTTTTTGCTTGGGAAATTTTGGGCTTTTTTCAAAACTCTGCTTTAAATTAATAAAGCAGACTTTGTTTCGCTTCTCTATAACACAAAAAGTCATTTAGTTAGTGGTTGATGTCGATAATAATATAAAACCTCGAAAATAAACCATGAATTTCGAAAAGATATTTCAAACAATTTTACTTCAACATATTTACATTATGAATTCCAAAGGATTAACCAATGTATATAATAAAAAAAATTTAACCTCCTATATACAAAAGTAAACAGAGTTGGCAAGAAACATGATTGTTTTTGAAAATGCCTAAAACCCGTTTATTGGGGGGAATTTAAACCAAGTTTTTTTTTTTTTTTTCGGTTTAAACAAGGTTTTTTTGACTTAGATATTTTGCTTTATGTATTTATATTACATTTTCACAGAAATAAGTTTGTTTCGCCTTGGTGTTATTATGCAACAACAGAGTTATGCTGGAAGAGGTTTTATAAGCTTAAAGAAGTCCGGTCAGTAAATTTCTTAAATTGAGAAACTCCCGCCCTAGACATTGGGAAAATCCCGTCATTACTTTAAATGTAAAACAATAACGGGAAAATCCTGTTATTGCTTTGCATGTAAAATTTAAAGGTCAACGTATCATAATCAGTACGATAAAACTGAGGTATTAAATTACAAATTTAGTATGTAGGTATTGAAAGTCCAATCCAAGCTACGTTGGCAATCGATAAATTTTGCCAATTTCTATCAATATATTTAAGCAACCTTGGCTTCTCTATAAAACAACAGGCATTCAGGCATACAGAAATATATAATTTGGTTTCGTTTCGTATCTTTAGGCTTAACATCCTTACGTAATACCGAGGTTATCAAAACGACGACTTACGCTTAAAGTGATATCCGAACCGCTACTTGTTTACACATGAAAGAAGGGTTGTGGTTCGACCGAGAATTGAACATGGGACACCTTGATTAAAAGGTGAAAACGAAGTAAAACTAATGCAGATGGTTTGATATGTGGAAACATCACCATGAAGTTCACACGATTCGCATTTTTCGTTCTATTTAATTTTTTGGTTTAAAGCAGTTATTAAAAAAACAGCTAGTGTAAACGAGCCAACCCTAAGGCCCGTTACACAGTCAAGCGGAGCTCCGCGCTCCGTCTTCCGCACTACGCGTGTGTGCTTACACAGTCATCCGTAGTTACGCGTCACGTGATCATATACAGGATTCTTCTCAGTCAGTGTTGCGAGTCAACATGAAAAGTTCGAAACGACAATAGTGGCATCTTAATATTTCTATAAGAAGAGAAAACGAAAGCACAGAAAAATAAATGTCTCAAGATTCATCCCTTAGTTTCTCAAAGAAGTCTGAAGGGAGCTTTATGTCTGTGTATATAGAGTTGCAAGAAGACGAGAAGTATTTCAATAATTTCCGTACGTCAATTCAGTCGTTCGATGACCTAATTGAAAAAATTCCATCGAAATTATAAAAATGTAGTTTAAATAGAATCCATATGCACGCTCTTAAAAATACAGCACTTTCCTTTAAAAAATGTCATGATACTGTTTTTTTAACAAATGAAAATAATAAATGTTTCTACAATTGGTTAGAACTTTTCATTCAATCAACTATTTAATAATAGAGATAAATTATTTGCCACAATTTATCTTTTTTCATTGTTCATACCTTCATTTTTACAAAAAAAAAAAAAAAAAAAAAGAAAGGAAGGAAATCTTTTACATCTCTCCTTCCATGCCTATTCACGAATGTCACGCTTTTTGTATTCCTCACAAGAGAGATCCCATTAACATGCTGTTAATTTAACCTCTATGATAATTGAAACTGAAATTTGAAATTTGTTGAAAGAAAGACGAAAAATTACAATAGTCACGTACTGTTAATAGTGGTACATTAGAGGCACCACATGTACAGTTCCAATGAAGCAAAGGCATTAATTGGAAGTTCCAATTAAACGAAGACATTATAGCTAAATTAAAAATAACATTAAAAAATATGAAAATAGTATTATAGAACAGTATAAAATATTATTTAGCAACTCACTATCAAAAATAAGAAAAGAAATCTGGATCAATTTTCATTTTGCTTTTGCTACCATGTACGTTTCTTTTTACATTTTAAAGAGAAGTGACTGCTCCGCGCGCGGAGTTCCGCTTGACTATGTAAGCACCCATTTGCTCAATGGCCTTATCTGCCTCGCGGAGCGCGGAGGCCTCCGCGTGACTATGTATGCACCCATAAGAATGAATAGAACAATCTTGCCACGCGGGACTCCGCGTGACTGTAACGGGCCTAAAAATAAACACTTCTTTTTTAAAAAATATAGAAATAACTAGCAAAATTGTATGTAGTATTTTTACTTCAAAATATTTAATACCCTCTTTTTGGAACAAAATAAAATTAAAATAAAGCATAAGAGAAATACTTAGATTTTAATGATACACTTAAAGGATGCCCATCTAGAACTTTTGGTTCTGTATATTCTTGAAATTCTTCAGTTAAGTTTTTTTTATAACCACCATCACGGTTTACCCAATCCCCAAGTTTTCTGAATTTTTAACAAGAGGGATTCAACATTCCAATACGAAACTCCCCGCCCCCAAAAAAGGACTACGGAATATATTTAAGTGAAGCTACATACAGCTGCACAACAAACATGACTGAGTGGTTAGCTTTTGCGCTTCTATCGGGAAGTCCGGGATTCAACCCAGCATTCGACCATTCTGACAAAGCTTTTCTTCATTCCATCTGTGAATGTAGAAATAGTGCGTGTACTGTGAGTTGGCCGACTTCCTTTCTTATTGTTTTTAAATCGTTGTTATTACTAATTACCAGCAGTGGCGGTTTTGCGAAGGTTAGGGGGTCGGTCTTTCGGACTGAAGCCTGTTCCCCAAAGTTGCAGAATGTCTAAAACAAATGAAATATCTATTAGTTATGTCTTTACTCATAAACTTTATGCTCCCGTCAAATAAAAATTAGGAATGTTTAGAAAAACTAAACATTAGTAAGGAAAACCCCTCCCAAAATACTTTTCTAAATTCGCCACTGATTCTCAGTATAAAATGATCTTCAAGGTTGTATCCGGAAAATTATTGCTAAACATATAAACGAAACGAAATATTAGTTATGCCTGTACTCATAAACTTCAAGCACCTCCCAGATAAAATTAGGACTTTTTAGAAAACGAAACAATCAGAGAAACCCCTCCCAAAGTACTTTTCTAAATCCGCTCCTGATTATTTGTATAAATTGGTATTCAAGGTTGTATCCGGAAAGTTATTGCTAAATCGTTGCACAGCTACAGTATAACAGAAATGTGGAAGTACGGTTTGACGGACGTATTGAAAAACGTATGCTTTGACGGATATATAGAAAAACGTAAGTTTAACTTTGTGCTAGAAGCTAGAGTACTAAGCTCTTAGAAATGAAACACGGATGACAAACTAAAATGATCTAGAGAAGAAAAAAATATCGATAACTAAAAGTTAAAGTTAAAAAGCCTGTAAAATTGCTCTCAAATACTACATTCTTCATGTTAGCTTTAATTCGTAAAGCATGTGCTCCATCCATCTTGATGGTTAATTTCAGAGCGAAATATGGCATTTAGGTCATTGAATTCATATCTAACTATAGAATATACTATTAGAAAAGCTATTTAGATAGAAAAATCATGAAAATGAAAAAAGCCAAAATTCTCGTTTTTTCCTAAAAAGCCGGCTTTTTATGTGAAAAAAAAACATCGATTCAAAAAAAACGGCTTTTTTTTTGCATATCTAATCCTTAGCCAATTGGATCCAGTTTCTATTTTGTATTCCTATCTCTGCGTGATCCATCTTAATATTGTCCTCCCATCTGCGCCTAGGTCTTCCTAATGGTCATTTACCGGTTGGTCTTCCCACTGGCGTCTCTGACATGTAAAATTTGGGGGCGGGGCATAAAAGAAAGTTATTTACATGGTGCTGCCTAGCCCAACATGTTTATTATCTTCGATTCCATTTGCTACCTTTCTACTTACCTTCACGGACCCCCTGAGGTATATCAAGAACTGTTATAATCGTTTAGCAGCCTGAATATTATATTCCAAATAAATATGATAATTATTATTTATTGTTATTCTGTCGTTAGTAAATACATTAGAATAATATGTTCAATATTTTGCACTTCAAAATATCGGCGGGGGAACGCGTCCTCCCGCCAGAGACGCCCATGGGTCTTCCAGTTAAGATTTTGAAAGCTTTCCTACTTGCTTTCATCTTAGCTACATGACCTGCCAACCTGAGCCTCGTAAATTTGATGACTCTAAACAATGTTGGGTAATCCGTATAAATTATGTTGTTCCTTGTTAAGAAGTTTCCGCCATTCCTGTTTCTCTTGGGTTAAATATTCGTCTCAGGATCTTGTTCTCAAATATTTTAAATCTATGTTCTTCCATCCAAGTAAGCAACCATGTTTTGCAACCATACAGAACAATAGGCATGATTATCGTTTTATATATTTTAAGCTTCAAATTCTTCGACAGAATTCGCGACGACAAGAGATTCGAACTGAATAATAACACGAATTCCCTGCTTTTAGTCGACATTTAATTTCTTCGTGAATATGGTTTTCGTCTGTTAATATTGATCCTAGATATCTGAAAGCATCCACTTTACCAAAAGTATTATTTGATATTTTAACGCATCCATAATTTGCCGTATTACGAACCCGATGGACTTCCATGTATTTAGTTTTCTCTGCATTTACTTCTAAACCCATGTCCCTGCAAGCGTTTAATAAGACCTCTGCATTTATTTCTATTGTTTTCCTACTATCCCCTATTAAATTTACATCAACAAATTCAATATTGACAAGGAATATAGTACTATAATTTGCGTTTTTAATAATGTGCATAACGTCATTCCAGATTTTTCTACAGGGGCAAGATCCTGAAGTCATATATACCAGAAAGTATATGAGAAGTTTGAAAGCCGAATTGTTAAATTTAAGTACCACTTAGACCTACCAATTATAAAACAGGAACTCCGAACATTCATATACCGTCTTAAATTTAGGAATTAAAACTTACCATGCAGCATCATTTTCTGGACTCTCATAGATTTCAGTGAAGTCAGTGTTTCCTTTCTCTCCTCAAATAAATAAATAAATAAATAAAAACTGCTTCTGTCTTGGAGGAATTTCTGATTTGGTTCCGTAAACGACCCCTTCGGGAGAGTAATACTCCCGGAATTACGTTTTTTCGCGCGCTATCCTAGCCAGCTGTTTTTAAGTTGGTCACAAAATTTATATCAGGGGGTTAAGGTGGAATAAAACGAGCCCCGAGGGGCTTCTATCCCGTTCCGCAGTAGGTAATGCTACTATTACCACTACTACTACTAATCTGCATAAAAGTAAGTAAATCGCTTTTTTGAATATTATTTTCATCTTAATGAAAAAAAGTGTTATAAAAATTAGGAAATAAAAATTTTCCTTGGGCCGGATTTGAACCTAACCAAAAGCGATTTCCGTTACTATCTCATTGCTTTACCATGCTCGCCCACGAGGACCGACACATTGAATGTTTGATTTCTGCTATATATGCTACGTGGCAAGAAACGGATAGCACCAACCAACCAGGGCCGTGTATTTAGTTCTTACTTCCAGGAGTGTTTCTCTCCCTAGTTAGTGCTTTCCTTTTTTAATCTTGACAAGAAAGTTTTATAAAATAGATAAACTCGTCATCACTGACCGCCTTTTCTCCCTAATTTTCCTCCCTGAGTATTATGCTTACCTTTGTATTCAAACTTTCTTAACGAATTATCCTCCGAGGTGCACAGACCTTTCTACAAGAAAATATATACAGTATATCAGGAATTTGATATTTCTGTTCTTAATATTATTTTACTCGTAAACTAAGATTTTCACAATGGAAACAAATCATATATATTATGTTTTTTATGCCCAAATGATACATAAATGTATAGAATGCAATTTTAACGCTTCTAGAAGATACTGAGAGTAAAGTTACGAATCCCATTGATCTATTAAGCATCATCTATGATAACTATCACAAACTGAATCTCAAATTTTATGTTGCGTTTACACAGAACGCTACGGAAAATCTCCATAACACGTTCATTGCCTATAAATCTTCGCAAATATTGCAGTTTGAAATAAAAAAAATAGCAACAAAAGCATTTATGCCTACCATCGCAAACTAAATGGCAATTTTTAGAAGGGAGAATTTAAGCTGCTACGGAATGAGTCGACCTTTATAATTTAATGTTAGTATGTCTTGGTCAGCGCTTCGCAATGCTTTGTGGCGATTTATACTTGCGAATTATGAAACGAGTTCGACAGTGGTCGATACGGCTAATACATTGTCTGTTGTTTTCTCTGTGAGTAAGATAGGTGAGTGGGACTTCCTATACAACAACATTACACTTTCACTCTCTTTTTTACATTTACACGTAATACACTCCCTTCTCTTTTCCCCACTGTTTTCTTCATTTCGTACATTCCCACTTTTCACTAACTTTTGCTCTGTCCATCTGTGCCTTCAGCTCTCTTTCAATGTCTGAAATCCTTTCCCAATTTTGGCCTTTTAATCTTTTCGACTTTTTTTATTGCCTGTGTTCTTTTTCTTCCCGATTTTGTCCCCTTTGTTCTTACAATTTACAGGTAAAACATTTTTTCAATCAATTCTACTTATGCACGCCTAATTCGCCCTAGCGGGCGGAACCCCTTTTACATTTACCACAAACATACAACTATAGTTAGAAGACAATTTTAGTGATGTAGTCGACTGGACGTTAATGTCGCGACTTTAAATTTGATACACTATTACTTAATTTAATTTTATATCAAGGATGTTATAAATATAGGATCTGCCCATATGTATCTTCATCCTAATAAATCGGTGAAGCCAAAAAGCAACCGAGCATCGGCACGTCTGATTGGCTACTCTCGTTTCTGCCATCGTGTGATTTGCTACTTTCATTTCCGCCATGATTGTTGGCTCAAAACATTACGATCCTACTGGGCGAAGTGGGCAGAGTAGGACTGGCGAAACTGTGACGTATGGCTTCAAGATTTTGTTGTAAGGGCAGATCCTCTATTTTATAAGATCCTTGTTTTATATTGAGCATTTTAGAAAATAATATTGAAAATCTAGCTGGAAAATACGGAAGAGTGGGAAAGTGAATTTTATGAACATATTTTTAAGTTACAACAAACATTGGTCGTGTAAATACATCGCATTTTCATCAAAGAACTGATTGTTTGGTGACATCTGTCAACATTTCTTGCAAATATGGTATTTTTAATTGTAGGTTGTTTAAAATACGCTCACGCGATACGTTCGTGTAAAGCTAGGATCCAATTATGTATTAATTGCAGCCAAAATCATACCTCAATTGAATGTACTAACTCCCTACAATGTTATCATTGTAAATCTAATCATAGAGCTAATTCTGAGCCATGCCCGGAACTACTCCGACAAAAAAGAATTGTACAATTAATGGCTAACTTACATATATCCTTTAACGAAGCACGTATCTTAACAACTCTTCCTAAACAACCTCATACTTCTACAAATGGTACTTCCCCTCGTACACTTTATAGTGAAATGGTCCGATAATCTCCAGTTGACAATGTATCTTCATCCTCTAATAAATGGATTCCAAATCATTCCCCTGCTTCTTCTACTGACTCCGACCATCGTATCCATCCATTTTGCTCCCTCTTCTACTACAGCTCCGCCTGAAAAAAGATGGAAAAGCACATATAATGAACAATTTCCTCTTTCTCAATCTAATCTAAACAGTAAAAGAAGTTACTTGTCCCCTTCAGCGGTCCCTTCTAACTCTACCGTTCCGTCTCCACCCTCGAAACCTACTCTTTCAAAATTTCTATCTGATAAAGGGACCTTTCGCATAAAAGGTAAAACACCTTTTCCCAACCTGTACGCACAAACTGGTCCGTCCGAAACTATAAATTCCGTTGACAACTACATTACCGGCCTTAATACTTCCAAATCTACATCTGGCCCTATTAGCAATCGTCAAAATCATAACTTTCTTACTGACACTGAACAACGTGCTCAGGAAGAGAATCGGGAATTATCCCGTCTCAATTATGTTCTCAATAATCAAATAAAGGCATAAGACTTACTTATGTTACAGGAGACCTGCTCTAAACCTCACTTTATGCTACATATTGAAAACTACCGGATCATCGAACAACTTCGAGAAGATGGTTATGAAGGTATTGCCATTGGCATCCATCATGACATCCCCTATATCAAACTTCCGATACATTTAAGTTACACACCTCATACCGTCCAAGTTTTAGGAGTTCAAGTACAAAATTTTAATTTTGCGAACATTTATATTCCTCCTGATATTGCCAACATTTATATACTCTTCAAACAGATTTCTGGCAGGAACTATTTCATAATAATAACTTTGACGTCATAGCCGATGACACCAACACCCAAGGAATTTAGTGGGGTGAAGCCCGTACTAATGCAGCTGGTCGACAATTAATCAAGGCTTTATCAACAAGTGATTACCTTCTTTTAAACGATGATACACCAACTCGCATCTCGTATAACGTTGCTAGTGTACCCTATATTTCACTCATCAAAACAGCTCAGTACATTGTACATTTCGTTACAGTTCTAAAATCAATAAAAGCGGACACGTTCCCAGGTCGGGATGGAAAACATTATAAACACTTAACATCTCTTCCTCCGGAGGGAATTGCTGAAATTATACAATATAGTCTGGAAAACTTCATAAATCCCATTTATGTGGAAACAAATTTTGATTACTCCTATACAAAAACCTAACAAATCCATTGGCAAAGCGACTAGTTACAGACCGATAGCTTTACCATCATGCTATTTAAAAACACTAGAACAGCTGATTCGCACTCTCTTACAATGGTATTGTAACGCCCCTTTATAACTTGTCTACAATTGTATTACTAGTATAACTTACAATATACTTCTTGTAACCATTTGTATTTGGCAACCCTGTTGAAACATCATGTTCGCGGGTGCGCGCAAAGGATTCTGGGTACTCAACCGGAAAAATGAAAACGTAATGGGTGATAGTAATTTTCGCCTGCCGACATATTTTCGATAAATCTTGTTTATTAGTGGCCATCCGAGTATCCAAAGTGGTTTTAGTTCACTTTGCAATATAGGGAGCGATTCCTCACAGCCAGTTTGTGCAACTAGTTTGAATAGCAGCAATATTTGGATGGAGTTGGAAAACAGGTTCCTGCCTTAGCCTACCACGTGAGTCGACATTGTGTGCGCGAATTTCTCGAGTTATCTTCAATGGTTTCGTAGAAGCAAATCTACGTATATAGTGTGCAGTTTTAGGGAGTAGCTTTGTCACTATGCCCGTATTATCGCACATATTTAGTTTGTGGCTTAAACTAAACCTCATTATGCACAGCTAAGCTCTTGGTAGCGGGGCCCCCCAACCCATCCACGTCGGCAATAAAGCAACGCAATGTTTGATTATCTTTTCCATCTGCATTATCACTTTGCATCGGTTCAGTTACCTACCATGGAAGTTACAAGATTGTATCGTCAACCCATCAAGGACAAATTAGCCTTCTGCAAGTGCATTCCAGTAAGCAGCCAACACAACAAGCCGAGTGATCAGTCCATATGGTTAAGTGATTATCGCATCCTTATGATAATCTTGAATTTATTGCACAGCAGTCCACGTTTGTGTAATCTTATAGTCAATCCAAGCAATTATTTTCGTTTGCTATGTGTGAAGGTGAACCTACAACAAAAAGTCCTGTAAATGGAGTAGAATCTTGTATTTTTGGAGGTGTGGAGTTCCAAGTCATGAAGTTTACTTGTGCGTGTTTTGCTCAAGCGCTTCTTCAGTATCTTGGTAAAGCAACCAGTCTTAAGGTTGTGGTGATATCCCAACGTTCGTACTATTCATATAGTTCATTCAGGTGTATAATCTTAAATCGGTGTACCATCACCGTATCATCGGGACTGCCCATTGTCATCCAGGAAGTGGATGCCCCACCATCTCCTCTCTGCCCGGGGAAAGGTCAGTTGAAATGAGGATGTCTTCCTACAATCAGACTCCAGTGCTGAATAATCCAGAGGATCAACTCAGCGATGGTGATTGATTAATTTATCCAAGCATATGTTACGTGTGTGTGTGATGCAGTAATTCGTGTGTCTCGTGTAATCAGTGTTCTTTCGGAAATATTTCTCGCTTGTGTAGAAAGTGTATTTGAGGAAATGATAGTATGTCATATTTATCCAATGCCTGCTATAAGGGTAAGTACCCCATGTGATAAGAGCCCGCCTTCGCAGCCGGCTAATAATTCTGCTTAGCACAGAATTTTGTCTTCTCTTTTAGTGATTTATCGACGTAATGTGTACATATCGCACCCTCTTGTGGATTTGCCAGTGCACTACTAAAACGTTGGTTTGCAGGTAATCAGTTGTATTTATCAGAAGTCTTAGTTACTTCAGAAGCAGTTTATGAATGAGATTAAGCGTATAGCTTATAACTATCCTTCAAGATCATTATGGTTACGCCACGAGCACGTCTCCACCGTTTAAAGTTTGCTTGGCCACGTAGCACAGGTTGGTCAAAAGTGTTGTCCTCTTTGGTTGTCATGGTTGTGTTACAACTGATTTAACTCTTTGTAGGAGTCATACTGTTCTCGTTCTAGTTCTTTCTTCTTAATCTCTGCCAGAAGGTATCTTAGCCGCAGTAGTGTTCCACTGCAAATTGACTACATGGTTTATTTTTTATTAGTTATGTCCCAATGTCTACACGTTGTGGTATGATACAATGTGAATCGGCGTGACTTGTTACAATCTTTTACAGCTATGTCTATCTTACTTGTCCACCTTAAATAATCCTACTCCGTCAGGATCGATTGTTCGTCTTGTCAACGTCTGCTATAAACAATCACAATATAACATGATGTTTCTCTTGAAAAGAGTTTATTAACCTGTTAGTAACAATTTAGTGGTGTATGATGTTTGTTTATACTTACGCCTCACGCAATTCTATGTCCACCCGACTAGTCGTGGTTACTAGAGTTAAATTGCTCGAGCTATTTTGTACTAAATAAGTACTAAATCCATGGTGAACTTATTAACATAATATTTTGCTTGTAGTGTGTATCCTAGGTGTATTTATTATCCATGTAATATGTTGTTTTTCTTTTTGCGTCTTCATTATTCTTTTTTTTCTTTTTATCTTTATTTTATTCAGTATAAGTACAATTAGTCCCGTGACTGTGCAGGTTTAAGAGTTATAGAAACTTTATGTTGTTTGGTTTCAATTTCAATGTCAGACAACCTAGTCATTCCATTTACGCGTGTATTATAATTATTGATTAACCTCACATGTGAATATTTACTTAGTCAAATAAACATTACCACCCATTTAATCATAATTTTACATTTGAAAAACCAAACCTTACAGGTGTATTCTTAAAGATTAAGTTTTCCTTGTTTTATTCTCAGGTAAAGAAATCACGGCACAAGGAAAGGGCTGCTCTCTGTGCACTCGTAGAGTGTACAGGTGGCAGTCTCGCACAGGTTGGATTCGTTTACCGTTGTATAGTCGTGTTATATTTTTTTTTTCATTAGATCGTTTAGATGCAGGTTTACCCTGTCTTTGGTGTTTTGCTTACTTCTTTCCTGTGTTCCAAGCCGTTCACAGGTGGCGACCCCTTTTATACATCTATTAACTCGGTGCTCCGGCACTGAGCGTCAAACTTAGCCGTAGCCTACCAGGGATTAGGGCCCTCTGGGGCGCTACAGCCGTTTGTCGTTTCTGGCGACCCAGCCAGGATACGTTTGTCGTTTCTGGCGACCTGATCGCCAGGATATCAGCTGGTACCTTTTGATTTTTCTTGTGTTTTAGTGACTTCTATCTTTATTTCTCTATGTAGGATCTTGTTAGTATCGTGTTACAATTCTTGTTTATCAGTATCTCGTATATCTTGTATGTTTCTTAACTTCCGAAGATGGATACCGTCATCACTGAATGTTTCCTAAAAAAAAAAAAAAAGCCTAGTCGCTTTAGGTCAACTTTCATTGTAAGTGAAGTGCAAGGTACTCTTTGTTGACAATGTCGGATTGGGTTGGGGACCCGCATCATATGTCAGTGAAGTAAAAGTTAATTGAGTGTTTAGCGTCAGATAAACTATTTTTGCAGTGTATTCTTTTTATTTTAGTGCATGTGTTAAACTGTTAGTGCCAGAATGAACAAGTCTAAGAGGAAAGTTCGTCAGTGTGGCCATTCAGGCACTTTATTAGAGTGTACTTCCTGTAATACTTGGTACTGTAAGCAGTGTTCAGGATTAAGTGAAGAAGCTTTTGCCGAAAAGGGCAAGCCTAACGTTTCGTGGGATTGTAATTCATGTTTGGTACAATCTCCCAACTTAGCAGATAATACCATTGAAATAGATGATTTAAACACTGGATCTTTGGTAGAGAAGAGTCAGAGCAGAAGTAGTAGTGAAATTGGTGTCGCTTCTAATTTTTCGGAGCTCCTAGCGCAGCTCACCGCCCAAATAGATTCCATTAAAGTGGTTGTAAGGGAAGAAACATCGCAGCTAAGGTCAGACGTAGTTAATGAAACTTCCCAGTTGAAAGGAGAAGTCTCTCAAGTTAAGTCAACCGTGATTAGTGTGGGAAAGGAAATGTCGGAGTTGAAAGATACTGTGGACCGTCACATCAAAGAGCAGGACGCTCGTATATCAGCCTTGAGTAACCAATTGGAAAATAACACGGCGGAATTGAATCATCAGTTGGAAGTGGTGAACGAGAATTTAGCCTCTCAGGAAGAAACCTTACTCAATTGTTTAAGGGACAATAGCATGTGTAAGCATCAATTGGAAGCTTTGTCTACCCAAGTGAAAGAAATCCACCAGACCAGCAACTCCTGTCTAGGACTAAGGGACGAACTTGAAGCCTTAAAGGAGAAGGTGGATAGCCTTTTTGATCAAGACTACGATGAAGAAGGGGAAGAACAGGGCAATCAGTCCAATTTTGATGCTGTTAATGTAGAGCGTAGGCACTTCACAGACTTTGAAAGATTTTTGGGTCTTGTTAAACCTAGCACTGGCGAAAGCAGTAGTCATTCTGAAATCCCAGTGGTTGTTTCTAGTCCATTAATTGGAACTACTTCAGTAACCACCACCTCTTGTTTTCGTCCTGCCAATGTTAATCTGTCCCAGGTACAGCATTTCTTTAATAATGTTAGTTGTATTTCCACTGCTTCTTCTCATGGTATGCCACATAGTCATTGTACTCATTCTCAGCCCAGTCGTGACAAAGGTTTGGATGGTTGTAGAGCTGATGGTTTTTCTGGTTACGAACGAAATAATTTATTCAACCCTTTCCTTTCTCAAAATCTTAAATCACGAAATGACTTGCCTTGTGTATCGTCAGTCAGTGTTGGTCAAGGTGACTGCCTACCCAGGAACTTCCACCTTGGAGCCAGATGTCCCCTCTTTTCTGTCCAATGTTTGTCCATTGTCCAGTATTAATGGTAACAATAACAATGGTCATGGTTTGAAATCCTTACGTTTGTCAGACTTAAGTCATTTCCCTGAGTTTACAGGTATTGTGTTGGAAATTTCCCCACTGGATTTCTTGCAACAATTAGAACAGAATTTCAAGTTGTTGAATCTTGATCCCGAATACCAAGTGTTAGTTGCTATGAGAGCCATGAAAGATTCTGCTGCTTGTTGGATCTCGCAGGTTTCAGATCAAATTCATTCATATCATGACTTTAAACGTCTTTTCTTGTCACAGTATCTCAATCCAAAGGTTTGTGGGGCTCAGTGGAGATATTTGTTGTCTACTAAGTACAACCCCAGCATTCATGGAAAAGCTTCTGAGTTTGTATGGAAACTTTCCAAAGGTTTGAGAATGCTTAAGAATGACATGTCACAAATAGAATTAGTGGATTATCTGATTGACACGTTACCTCCAGAATATCAATTCACCTTAAGTCAAGTGGAAATCACTTCTGTTTCCGAACTCGCTGAACGCTTGATGCGATTGGAAGTGCCTGATAAAAGTAAACTATTAAACAGTCCTTTAATGTCTTTAGAGTCATTTAGTTTTAAGCGCAAAGCAGGCAACGATAATGATCCTCCTAGTAAAAGTAAGAAACGCAATGTGCATTTCGATGTTAACCTTGCCACTACTATGATCAATGAAAATAATAATGAACAAGGTAGCCCTGGTACTAATTCCAATTCTGAAAATAAGGTAACTACTAAAGAGAAATGGGCTCAAGTGGGATATGCCAATGTAAAAGATTACTTAGGTAATAATCCTCCTGGTAATAACAGTAACCATGATAATAATGTTAATTTCAGGCGTAACAACAGAAGAAGGTTTGGCTTCGACAATCGTAATAATAACAATAGTAGTAATAATTTTAACAACAGACAGAGTAATAATAATTTTAATAATAGACAAAATAATCGTAATGTAAGAAGAGTAAACGTTAGAAATAGAAACGCTGGTAGAAATGCTAACAATCAGTCAGCAAATTCTTGTGAACAGGCTGAACCTATCTCATCTTGTTGTAATTGTAGTCATTGTCCTAACTTTAGGAACAACCATGAAAGTGTGGGTGTAAATTCGCAAATTGTCTCTGAGCCTTATGCTCAATGTAATTCAGCTTTAAATTAACAGGGCAGACTCCTGATTGGTCGCCTGGAGCCCGCCAAGATTGTAGTCAGCGGCTAGAAGCTATGTTATCTAACAGAACTAATGGTACTTGGTTTACTCAGTCTCCTCTTCAAGTTTTTTTTATTTTGAATGAAAATTCACATGACAGTGTTAGTGAAAATAGTACTTTTGTAAAGTCACCGTATTTGTCAGGCCAGATAGCCGGTTTATCTTTATCTTGCATAATCGATAGTGGGTGCGAAGCTAACCTTTTGAGTTACGACAATTGGAAAAGAATCGTAGAAGTGTTGCCTACCACCAAGCTAGTTCCAGCTAAGCATGTAATTTTGCAAGCTTTCGTGGGTGACAACAAACACCGAGTTAAAGGTCAAAAGACTTTGTATCTAGAATTCTCTGGTCATGTTCTTGAAGTTTCTTTCTTCATTGTGGAAGGTATGAAATCAGACGTCCTCCTAGGAACTCCTTTCCTGAATAAATACAGCTGTGTGGTAGACTTTTCTAACCGCACTCTTACATTCAAAGATCTCGATGGTAAGCCTGCGAAGCTGAATCTGAGCTCTTTATGGATAAGTTCAGTGGAACCAGAACCCTTAATACAAGAAGCGAACCAAGAAGACGATTATTTGGTGCCAGTGAGTGAAATTCGAGATACCATCTTGTCTAGAACTGATTTATCTGAGGATGTTAAGTCCAGATTGGTAGATTTGCTAATTCATTACAGAGAGCTATTCTCCGAGCGACCTAGACCAGTAAAAATAAAGCCTCTAAAGATCGAGCTCACTGATAACGAGCCAGTGGTGTGTAAACCGTACCCAATAGCCTACTCTATGCGAGAACCATTCAGGAAACTTCTGCAGAAATGGCTGGAATGGGGAGTGATCGAAGAACGTTTGTCACCGTATTTAAACCCTGTGCACTGTGTTTACAAGGCAGATAAGCAGTCCATTAGGCCCACGCTAGATTTGAGACACCTAAATAAGAAGGTAATAACTGCTAACGTGCGCGTGGAGCCCATACAAGATATCTTGACTCGCCTCAAAGGTTCTGTTGTGTTTTCTTCATTCGACTGTAAGGATGGATATTATTGTCTACCCCTGGAAGAAGAATCCTACGAGAAGACAGCTTTCTTATTTGAAGGAAGGCAATATTGTTTTCGTTATTTAGTGATGGGATTAAAATCCGCCACGAGTTTGTTCCAGTTCGTCATGAACAGTATTTTCGACTTGTCCACAAAACATTTTGTCTCCTGTTATTTAGACGACCTTCTTTGTTTTTCACCCTCTATAGATCAGCACTTCGAACATCTAGAATTTATTCTGTATACTTTAAACAAATTGAACTTTTCTCTAAATTTTCGTAAATGTATATTTTTGTTTCCAGAACTGTTATTTCTAGGACACGTTATATCTGGTCGAGAAGTTAAAGTTAACTCTAAGTTAAATGAAACTATCAGAAATTTTCCAGTGCCAAGAACTCGTAAGCAGTTACGTCAATTCCTAGGTATAGCCAATTGGCGTCGTAAATTCATTAACCATTACGCTGAGTTAACCGAGGATCTGGTGCATCTTCTGCGTAAAGAAGCGAAATTTCAATTTGGTGCAAAACAACTAGAAGCTTTTGAGTTACTAAAGCGAGAGTTAATCTCTCCTCCTGCCTTAGCGTTGCCTGACATGAGTAAAACCTTTCACATCTTTTCAGATTCCTCTGCCATAGCCATTGGCGGATATATTGGTCAATACGAAGGTGACGAATTTAGGGTTATTTCTTATGCTAGTAGACGTATCAAACCTACTGAAATGTCATTGTCTATTTTCCAAACAGAGTTGTTAGCTGTAGTATTTCTCTGTGAGAGGTTCGCAGATTATATTCTTGGTAGAGAAGCTGTTGTCCATACCGACAACAAGGCTATAACACACTTAAAAACTATACGTAATCTAGATGCCAGAACCACTAGATTGTTATTAAAACTTCAGGATTATAACTTGCAATTTGAACACCTGTCCTCTGGTGAGAATTATATTGCTGATGTTATTTCACGCAATCCTCCTGATGAGGATGAGTCTGGTAATACTATGTATATGGTGAATGTTGTATTTCGAAATTTGACACAATCTTCTTTTTTACAGCTAATGTCTAAAGAACAGCAAAATGATGCTTTTGTTGGTAAATGTTTGACTAAATTGGAAGAAGGTAATTCAAATTACTGTAAACATTTGAATTTAGTATATGTCAAGCAATCTAATGTTTGGAAATTAATTATTCCTAAAAGTCTAGTGCATGTAGTAATTGACGAAATTCACAAGGAAGCACATTTTGGTTCCAGGAAATGTTACTTACATTGTAAAAAGCTTTTCTATTGGCCGAATATGAAGCGTGACATTGCTAAATTTATAAACGATTGTGAAATTTGTGCAACAACTAAACCATGTTCACAGGCCAAAGTACATCAAATTTGTCATGTAGAGGCTGATCGCCCGCATTGTAAATTAAGTGTGGATCTCATAGGGCGTTTACCAAAAAGTAACTCTTACTCATACATATTATCTGTCTTACATGTTTATAGTAAGTTTCTTGTGTTGTATCCAGTAAGGAATGCTAATGCCAAAGAAATTATTTCCATCTTTACTAAAAGGTATTTTTACCACTATCCGGTTCCCCAGGAACTCATCACTGATAGGGGAGCACAGTTTGTTTGTTGTTTGTGGCGTCGTTTTTGTCGCAGAAATGGCATCCAGCATTTGTTATTGAGTCCGTACAATCCTAAATCTAACCCTGTAGAAAGGTACCATTCAGAAGTTTCTCGTTTGTTAAGAGTATTTATTAATAAGGATCATACTCAATGGAGTCAAAAATTGTCAGAGGTCCAGTCATTGTTAAATAACTCTGTGTCTCTTACTACTGGATATGCTCCCTCAGAGCTTTTTCTTAATTTTTCAGCTCTAGATAACTTCAAGAAAGAATTAGATTGGCCTTCAGAGTTTGGCGAAGTAGACCATAAGTTTAGACATCAGTCAGTATTGTTGAATACAAGGAAAAGTCTTAGGAAAAATAATTCTAAGGTCAAAACCAAAGGTATTGAAATCAAAATTGGTGATCTTGTTTTTGTAAAGAATCAGAAACATACCTCTATGGTAGATAAAACTATTAGCAAATTTTTCTTGAAATTTTTAGGTCCATTTTTAGTGATAGGTGTGGAAAATAACGCAGTAAGTTTGGTAAACTTAAATAACGAATGGATTGGTACTCATAATTTGGATAATGTCAAATTGTTTAACTGTTCCCTGGAAAAACGCCAGGAACTTTTGGTGAATACGTACTTATAAAAAAAAACTATTTGGTCAAAGTTTTTTTTCTTCAACCTGGGCGAGGTTGTAACGCCCTTTTATAACTTGTCTACAATTGTATTACTAGTATAACTTACAATATACTTCTTGTAACCATTTGTATTTGGCAACCCTGTTGAAACATCATGTTCGCGGGTGCGCGCAAAGGATTCTGGGTACTCAACCGGAAAAATGAAAACGTAATGGGTGATAGTAATTTTCGCCTGCCGACATATTTTCGATAAATCTTGTTTATTAGTGGCCATCCGAGTATCCAAAGTGGTTTTAGTTCACTTTGCAATATAGGGAGCGATTCCTCACAGCCAGTTTGTGCAACTAGTTTGAATAGCAGCAATATTTGGATGGAGTTGGAAAACAGGTTCCTGCCTTAGCCTACCACGTGAGTCGACATTGTGTGCGCGAATTTCTCGAGTTATCTTCAATGGTTTCGTAGAAGCAAATCTACGTATATAGTGTGCAGTTTTAGGGAGTAGCTTTGTCACTATGCCCGTATTATCGCACATATTTAGTTTGTGGTTTAAACTAAACCTCATTATGCACAGCTAAGCTCTTGGTAGCGGGGCCCCCCAACCCATCCACGTCGGCAATAAAGCAACGCAATGTTTGATTATCTTTTCCATCTGCATTATCACTTTGCATCGGTTCAGTTACCTACCATGGAAGTTACAAGATTGTATCGTCAACCCATCAAGGACAAATTAGCCTTCTGCAAGTGCATTCCAGTAAGCAGCCAACACAACAAGCCGAGTGATCAGTCCATATGGTTAAGTGATTATCGCATCCTTATGATAATCTTGAATTTATTGCACAGCAGTCCACGTTTGTGTAATCTTATAGTCAATCCAAGCAATTATTTTCGTTTGCTATGTGTGAAGGTGAACCTACAACAAAAAGTCCTGTAAATGGAGTAGAATCTTGTATTTTTGGAGGTGTGGAGTTCCAAGTCATGAAGTTTACTTGTGCGTGTTTTGCTCAAGCGCTTCTTCAGTATCTTGGTAAAGCAACCAGTCTTAAGGTTGTGGTGATATCCCAACATTCGTACTATTCATATAGTTCATTCAGGTGTATAATCTTAAATCGGTGTACCATCACCGTATCATCGGGACTGCCCATTGTCATCCAGGAAGTGGATGCCCCACCATCTCCTCTCTGCCCGGGGAAAGGTCAGTTGAAATGAGGATGTCTTCCTACAATCAGACTCCAGTGCTGAATAATCCAGAGGTTCAACCCAGCGATGGTGATTGATTAATTTATCCAAGCATATGTTACGTGTGTGTGTGATGCAGTAATTCGTGTGTCTCGTGTAATCAGTGTTCTTTCGGAAATATTTCTCGCTTGTGTAGAAAGTGTATTTGAGGAAATGATAGTATGTCATATTTATCCAATGCCTGCTATAAGGGTAAGTACCCCATGTGATAAGAGCCCGCCTTCGCAGCCGGCTAATAATTCTGCTTAGCACAGAATTTTGTCTTCACTTTTAGTGATTTATCGACGTAATGTGTACATATCGCACCCTCTTGTGGATTTGCCAGTGCACTACTAAAACGTTGGTTTGCAGGTAATCAGTTGTATTTATCAGAAGTCTTAGTTACTTCAGAAGCAGTTTATGAATGAGATTAAGCGTATAGCTTATAACTATCCTTCAAGATCATTATGGTTACGCCACGAGCACGTCTCCACCGTTTAAAGTTTGCTTGGCCACGTAGCACAGTTGGTCAAAAGTGTTGTCCTCTTTGGTTGTCATGGTTGTGTTACAACTGATTTAACTCTTTGTAGGAGTCATACTGTTCTCGTTCTAGTTCTTTCTTCTTAATCTCTGCCAGAAGGTATCTTAGCCGCAGTAGTGTTCCACTGCAAATTGACTACATGGTTTATTTTTTATTAGTTATGTCCCGATGTCTACACGTTGTGGTATGATACAATGTCAATCGGCGTGACTTGTTACAATGTTTTACAGCTATGTCTATCCAACTTGTCCACCTCCTGTCCACCTTAAATAATCCTACTCCGTCAGGATCGATTGTTCGTCTTGTCAACGTCTGCTATAAACAATCACAATATAACATGATGTTTCTCTTGAAAAGGGTTTATTAGCCTGTTAGTAACAATTTAGTGGTGTATGATGTTTGTTTATACTTACGCCTCACGCAATTCTATGTCCACCCGACTAGTCGTGGTTACTAGAGTTAAATTGCTCGAGCTATTTTGTACTAAATAAGTACTAAATCCATGGTGAACTTATTAACATAATATTTTGCTTGTAGTGTGTATCCTAGGTGTATTTATTATCCATGTAATATGTTGTTTTTCTTTTTGCGTCTTCATTATTCTTTTTTTTCTTTTTATCTTTATTTTATTCAGTATAAGTACAATTAGTCCCGTGACTGTGCAGGTTTAAGAGTTATAGAAACTTTATGTTGTTTGGTTTCAATTTCAATGTCAGACAACCTAGTCATTCCATTTACGCGTGTATTATAATTATTGATTAACCTCACATGTGAATATTTACTTAGTCAAATAAACATTACCACCCATTTAATCATAATTTTACATTTGAAAAACCAAACCTTACAGGTGTATTCTTAATGATTAAGTTTTCCTTGTTTTATTCTCAGGTAAAGAAATCACGGCACAAGGAAAGGGCTGCTCTCTGTGCACTCGTAGAGTGTACAGGTGGCAGTCTCGCACAGGTTGGATTCGTTTACCGTTGTATAGTCGTGTTATATTTTTTTTTTCATTAGATCGTTTAGATGCAGGTTTACCCTGTCTTTGGTGTTTTGCTTACTTCTTTCCTGTGTTCCAAGCCGTTCACAGGTGGCGACCCCTTTTATACATCTATTAACTCGGTGCTCCGGCACTGAGCGTCAAACTTAGCCGTAGCCTACCAGGGATTAGGGCCCTCTGGGGCGCTACAGCCGTTTGTCGTTTCTGGCGACCCAGCTAGGATACGTTTGTCGTTTCTGGCGACCTGATCGCCAGGATATCAGCTGGTACCTTTTGATTTTTCTTGTGTTTTAGTGACTTCTATCTTTATTTCTCTATGTAGGATCTTGTTAGTATCGTGTTACAATTCTTGTTTATCAGTATCTCGTATATCTTGTATGTTTCTTAACTTCCGAAGATGGATACCGTCATCACTGAATGTTTCCTAAAAAAAAAAAAAAAGCCTAGTCGCTTTAGGTCAACTTTCATTGTAAGTGAAGTGCAAGGTACTCTTTGTTGACAATGTCGGATTGGGTTGGGGACCCGCATCATATGTCAGTGAAGTAAAAGTTAATTGAGTGTTTAGCGTCAGATAATCTATTTTTGCAGTGTATTCTTTTAATTTTAGTGCATGTGTTAAACTGTTAGTGCCAGAATGAACAAGTCTAAGAGGAAAGTTCGTCAGTGTGGCCATTCAGGCACTTTATTAGAGTGTACTTCCTGTAATACTTGGTACTGTAAGCAGTGTTCAGGATTAAGTGAAGAAGCTTTAGCCGAAAAGGGCGAGCCTAACGTTTCGTGGGATTGTAATTCATGTTTGGTACAATCTCCCAACTTAGCAGATAATACCATTGAAATAGATGATTTAAACACTGGATCTTTGGTAGAGAAGAGTCAGAGCAGAAGTAGTAGTGAAATTGGTGTCGCTTCTAATTAATGCAAGACCAAGACCAAGACCAGAAATCCCGATGCAAGACCAAGACCAAGACTCTTGCGCAAGAGTCTTGCAGAAGTACCGGTACTACTTGAATTTTTTATATAACGTAAAAAAAAGAGATGGAATTCTTGTCTTCAGTAAAAGTGCTGCTGTAGTGGATGTGTTCCCAGTAATTATGCAGTCCGTGTGAGTATCTGTTCCTGTAGCTTATAGCAACAGTATGTCGTTTTCTGAACTGGTTGTTCGATTCCCGGTGGGGGCACTCGGTCGAAAAAGTGTAACAGCTTTTTCAGGCCAGCCACCCTGAATGAGGTTTTCCTGGGTTTTCCTCATTCACACCAGGTAAATGCCGGGGTGGTACCTAACTTTATAGGTCCCAGGCGGCTTCCTTCCTTCCCCAATCCTTTACTCCTTCCCTTTCCCCGGATTGTGTGCTCTCCGAGGGACGTCATCCCTCAAATCGTGAAGGGCTAAATGGCCTTAGATGCCGAAAGCCCAGAAATCCAAATCCTAAATCCCTGAATTGGTTGTTCGCGTTTTCTGTAGATATTACTCGTTTTCAAGAAACATAGGTGTCATCTCGCGCCATGTGAGCTTTCTTGGTGGACAAACAGCGAGTGCGTGGACTTTCTCGGTATTTTTTCGTTTCTTCCTACTTTCTTCGTTCCACCATTTCAGTCAGTTCTCATCATCACTGTCTCCCTTAGCCTTGGTGCACAAACGTGGAACGTTAAATTAGATACTTCATTTCATTTCCATGCATATTAGTGGTGTTCTTCTTCCAAAACTAAAGAGAAATGTAGTATTGAACATCGGTAATAACGTACACCATAGTTGTCGACTACATGGGTCTGGCCTTGGCTCCGAGACTCAAACATCCGTTGCAATTTTTCATTGTATACTCTTAAAACTAATATCGAAATAACATTTTAGTGACATTGACAAAAACTTAGTGCATGTGACCGCAAATTTGATTTCATGGGCGGATGCTTATACATTGAATAATTGTTTGTTAATATAACTTTTAGCCTCCTTAGGTATACAGTACATCGAGCATTGAACGATATGACATACTACAACAAATGTATATTATAAAATTGAAAGTGACTATTCTTGTGACTCCTAATCTCTTGAACCAAACGGCAAATCTCGATCAAATTTTTAACATAGATGGGATTCAAGCCTGGAATGTTATCTGTCAGTTCAATTTGACGGAGCAATGTAGGGGAGGAGGAGGAGGATATGTACAAAATGAATATAAATAAAAATAAAAATGACTAAGTTTGTGAGTTAATAAATCTTGAAGCCATCTCAATTAAATTTTTAACATGTATGAAGTTCGGTCCTGGAAGATTTTTTTAAGAGTTTCTTTCACTTTGATGGTAGAACCTATGGGAGGAGGAAGGGAGGGAGATACACACACATGTAAAAAAAATAAAAAATAGCTGCTGTCTTTGTGACTTCATTATTCTTGAACCAGCCAATCGTTCTCAATCAAATTTTGAACATAGCAAAGGTTCTGACTTGGGGTGTTTTTTATCAAATCACTTTGACGGTAGAACTTAGGGTAAGGGGTGGGGATGGAAAATATACAAAAATAAATAAAATTTAATAACTCGAACCACCCGACGGAACTCGATCTCATTTTTAACATAGATGAGGATCGGACCCGAGGTGGTTTGTCATATCACTTCGACGGTGCAGTTTAGGAGAGGAGGAATGAAAGATATTTAAAAATGATCGAAAATGACCAATATTAAAATGGAGTCTATAGTTTTAGAGGTCGCTGAAATAAACAGTGACACTTCCGAAGCTATTTAAATCCAAGTTCAGCTCCGTAGCTTGACGAAGGGAAGAGAAGATATATAACAACGATCGAAAATGACAAATATTATTGTCAAATCTATAGTTCTCCAGTTCGCTGAGTTGAATACTGACACTTCCGATACCGTTTACGACTGAATTCTGCCTCGTAACTTGGGGGGAGATACATAATAATGATAAAAAATGACCACATATTAGTGTCGAATCCATAGTTTTCGGTGTCGCTAAGGTGAACAGTGATACTTCCTATCCCGTTTAAATGCAAATTCATCACGCAATTTAAGGGAGGAACAAGATATATAAAATTATCAAAAATTACCATTATCAATGTCGAACTCATGGTTTTCGAAGTCATTGAGATGAGAAATCATACTTCCGATGCCGTACCTCGCGACATGGGGATGAAGAATATATATAAGTTTATTGAAAATGACCGATATTAGTGCCGAATCCTTAGTTTTTGGAGTCTCTGAGACAAACAGTGACACTTTTGATGCCGTTTAAATTCAAATTCAGCCCGCAACTTGGGGAGGAGGAGGAGAGAGAAATATAAAAATAATTGAAAATGACTGATATCAGAGAGCACTTTACTAATAGTAAAAAGTGACTGACTAACGAAATATATTATTATTATTTTCAAGTTTAACCCAAAGAAGTGGGTAATTGATGCTAGTAATCCATATTCACAAGTGAGACTTCAAATAACTTGGAGTTTGATGCCGTTATTTTGTATTTCCAATACAGGTCAAAAGTATTTATATAGATTGAATTTACACAAAAGACATAGACTGTTGACTCGTTTTCAGTTTTCACTCAAATTATTCTAAAATATTAAGAGGTTTGATTATAATAATTATTATTTTAGTTTTCTCTCTCTTTTTTTAATCAATATTGCTAAATATATCATCATCTTCATAATAGTTATTCTGCCATTATTCTGCGACTGGGAAGCTTCGGTGGTCCTCAGCTAGTCTCTTCGTCTTGACGTAGCAATTTTCTGTTTTAATACCTTCCTTCAACTAGTCTCCTTCGCTTCCTCCCTCTCTTTCCTTCTACAATACCCTCCAGTACGTCCTTCATAATACAGTTCCTCCTCAGCCAATATCCTAACCAGTTCCTTTTCCTCCTCTTAACAACATCTAAAATTCTTCTTGTTTCCCTACTGCTATTTTTTTAACACCTCATTCGTTGTCCGTTCAACACAGCTAATTCTCTCCTTTTTTTCTCCGTGCCCAGGTATCGAAAGCCTGCAATTTTTTCACCACTTTTGCGTAATGTCAATGTTTCTGCCCCCATAGAGTACATATTGGAATCTGTAAAACAAAATCTCAATATTTAATTGGAAGTTTGATTAATACAAGGATTGAAAAGAATCGTTATTGAAAAGAAAAATCTGACACCTTTAGAGTGTAAAAATAATTTTGCAATTCAAGTATTTCACTGATCTGTGCCGTCTTCATCTTCTTTCATGCGTCTCAGGGGTAGCCTCTCCAGTTTGGGAACCAGTGCAGTGTTGGATCTGTTAAAAATATGAACAGTTTACGAAACATTGTGATTTAGGCATATCTTACAACTAGTGAAGCGTGGGCACCCATCAAAAAAGGAAATGTCATCATGTATGTTGTACACTATCATGATACTTAGACAAAGTTAAACTATATTACATTTAGAAACATGGATTATATTTCCGTTACTATTGGCGCATTGTATAGTTTATTATCCATTATATCCATAGTAAAATTTACCTATGAAAATTTTGAGATTTCTTAAATGCAAGACTTGCAAGACTCTTGCATGCAAGACCAAGACCAAGACTGGGTGTGCAAGACCAAGACCAAGTGTTCCAGTGCAAGACCAAGACCAAGACTGGATGTGCAAGACCACGACCAAGACCACCCCGGTCTTGGTCTTGGTCTTGCATTTGCTCATCACTACTCATATTCGACATATGGACCACTTTTCAACATCGTTAATAATGTCTTATGGCTGTAAGTATAGATTTAGTCATATGATTTTAAAATCATGTGATTTAGTCCAACCACATAAATTGATTCAAGAATGTCACATCTAAACATTCCGGCCTCATTTATTTGATTTGTGCACAATGTTCTTATCAATAGACAAATATATGTTAAATTCAACAAGACATATAGCTCTTCTCGACAATCTTCTCTGGCAAGGCAGCAAACTTAGTCCTATTCTTTTTAATATCTATATGATGAACTTACTTCAAATTGTTTCTGCGTCTCTGTATGCCGATGACCTATTGATTTACTTCATCACTGATGATCTGCACACTGGACGAAGGAAACTAGAACATACGTTGGGGAAAATTTCACCTTGGTGTCAGGAAAACGGCTTACAAATTAATTGAACCAAAACAAAATACATTGTTTTCACCAGAAAGAAAACTAACAATTTTCCATCTCTACAACTTCCAAATTTTGAGCTCCATAGTACTACATGCATCAAAGATTTAGGATTATGCCTTGACTGCAGATTAACTTGGAAATCTCATCTAACTCCAGTTACACAAGACTGCAAGAAAATACAGGACATTATTCGCAGATTAAGTTCTAAAAAAAATGGGCATTCACCCTCATACATTATACACCATTTTTCAACAATGCATTGAAGCTAAGATTCTCTACGGAAGTATTATTTACTCCACTACATTGCCACAGTTCTATATGTCTCTAGCAAAGCTGCAGCATTCCAGATTAAAAATCATACTTGCACAGCTTCGATTCTGTCGAAACAATGTCATCTTGGAGGAAAAAAGCACGCTCCCTCTACCCCCCCCCCAAATGTTTAAACTGATTTAAACTGACCTGCAAATATCTTCTACTCCGACTCACTATTACTAATTCACCGCTTTTCAAAAAAATAGGTTAGAGTAGAAGTACCGAATAGACATAACGTGCTACCGTATGTTTCCAAGCTATCATGCCTCTACAAAGCTTTTCTCTTTTTAAAAATCTTGCGTTCGAAAATTATCAAGCTTCCGCATTTACTGTGCTTCAGCTTTGCATATGAAACCAATACGACTACTATCAAACCTCTTCTACCGCCTTATGTTGATAATTAAAAAAAAATATCTCTCAAAATTTAAATAAAAATATTCGTTATAGTTTTATAGATCGTTTTTCCTCAAACATTATCTTTCTCTACACTGATGCAACAAAGGCCGAACATAAACCTGTTGGTGTGGCAGGTTTTATCCCACAACTCAACATTATTCAACAATTGAAACTTCCATTTTCTACAACCATCTTTGACGGCGAAGCCTTCGGTATTCGGCATGAATTGTCATTAATACAACGTTACAATATCCAGCACACATGTATATGTACGGATTCCTATAGTGTCTTGAATGCACTTTCTTCTATTCATTGGACTATCAAAACTACTTGGACCTTACTTAACATCAAATCTCTTTATCCCAAATTATTTGCTATGGGTCATACAATAGATTTAATTTACGTCCTCAGCCATATCAATATAAAATCAAACGAAATCGTTGGTAACTTATGTAAAAAAGCAAGAGACACAGGACTTCTCGCCAATATCAAACTTCCCCCTCTGAACTTTCAATATTACAATGATCAGATGATTTCTGAGCAATCTGTCATATGGAAAAACAAAAATCGAACAGGTCCTGGAACTTATTATTGGGAAGTTTATCCCGTTCGTTCTACCACCTGGAATGCCCTGCGCTCCTGGTCTAGATCCAAAATCATCCTATATTATAGACCACTGCAATTACACCTTACTTCCTGTACAAAATTCATAGGACCACTTCACCCTTATGTTGGTGTAATGAGCAGGCAGGCACTTTGAATCATCTTCTCTTCCACTGTTCTCTCTTGTCTAAACATAGAACAATAGTTATGAAAGTTTTACATAAACGCTATGACTACGGTTCATTCTCAATTAAACAACTTTTGACAATAAACGATTTAGACATTTTGCACTACATCATTACCTTTTTTCAAGATAATGGTCTTGCACTCTGAAGAACTGTAGCATTCTTATCTGGAATTAAATATTGTTTACTATATATTAACATATACAGATATATACAATTATTTTTTAAGCATCTTTCCTTCCGGTGAAAAAAAATGCTTAATTACACTTTACATATATTCTAACATCATAATATCCTGTTTTATTACCAAGCTGAACTGTTATTGAAATTCGTTTTTTGAATTTCAACGAAAAAGACCTAATAGCACACCGCACAACTAATAATCACAATTTTACATCGCTTTTCATACTAAGGATGTGGGTGAAACAGACTTAAATTTGCACTCTTCAATTTTTAACACCTACCGATAGGTAAAGTGGATAGTGAAAATAATATTCTTGAAAAGGGAGATAGGGCAGATCTGTCGTCGGGCCTGTTTGGTCCATCTTTCTCTTAAGATTTGTGCTGTGTTCGTCTTCTACCAGTGTTTCTTCCATACCTGTTTTTTTGGGGGTACTGACCCGAAGCTCTGAGAGTGCTCCTCCCCAGAGCAGACCAAAATAATACGTCTATAATAATAAATTGAGTATCAGTAGTTCCTTCCCGGAATACTAAGTGTGCCCCCCCCGGAATTCTAAAAAAAAATACAAGTGTTGGTTTGTACTTTTTTTTCGTTTAATTCGATTTTTCAGTGCATAAATATCCATTACGTCGTATTTTATCACAATTCATTTACTTTATTACCATTTTGTCTAACCGAGGTGATTTTGGTTTTCCAATTAGGCCTCTTAGTTCTTCTGCGTCATGTCTACGTATTTCTTTCAGTGTAAACCATTCTCTGTTCGACACAATTTTCCAGTGTTTAACGATTGAGTGTAATAGAGGACATGACCACTACGGCCATCCCATACGTTATCTAAACTCGTACAGGTTCATAATTTTGTTTTTAGAAGAAGAAGAAGACAACAAATGTCATTTGTTTTGATTGTTGCATTGTGTGTATTTGCGGATGGTGATAGTGTAAGTAGTAATCTCATAAGAGTAATTATAATATTAACAATATAAATAGAACGTTTACGCTTAAGTACATGTTGTTGTTAATAATGTAGGAGTATATTGGTATTATTGGGGGGATAGGATTTCAATTAAATGCAGTTTTTAAGGCGCGGGAGACAGAGCCGAGAACCGCTTAGAGCTTATGTGATTGAGATCACAATAATTTGTCTCTGTTGAACTCCACTTACCACGTTTACGTACTGTCCAATTTTTCGGGTGGATATATAATCCGCCGCGTTTCATACGAGACAATTTTGGGGTTAACTTTACAATGCCCGGTCCAACTTCACTCAGGAACGAGAAATTACATAATGATATTTTTGAAAATCTGAACTTCCTTACCCGTTCCTCTCCTACCTCACTTGTCTCTGTGTTACTCTACTCTGCTGTACCCTACCGTACTTTACTATACCCTTTAAAATCGGCTGCGCTTATCAATGCGCAACTGAAGCGTGAATTGTAAAGTTTACCCCGATATTGTTTGCAACTGCCATAGAAATTGTTCTTCAAGGAATAAGTTGCGTTCGTATGTGCAAATTCACTTTAGGAGGACTATAGGGTTTATAAAAATAAAAAAAAAAAGGAAAGTAATTAATCAAAGTGTGCTAGGTAACCTTTGAAAGCAAGAGATGTATTTTAATTGTGTGATGCAGGGCAAAGCTCGTGGCCCCGTTTGAGATTGACTCCGTAGAGAGCAGGTTCGTTGACAAAGGGTATGCGCGTAAACAAAAGAGAAAAAAAAAAAGGCGTTACTCGTGCAGACGGTTCTACCAAAGTTTGACACATTTCTTTCGTTTTCAAGTCAGGTTAGAAATTTGTATTTCTTTAAGCAGCGCATGCACTAAATGGGGAACTCCATTACTACTTGTTAATTGACTTCAGGAGCGCTCAGTAAATACAATGTGAACATATGATATAAAAACTACAGTGCATAAAATACGAACCAACTTGTATTAGATGGTCACTAAAAAGCAACGAATGCTAACTAACCGAGTCCGAGTAGAAGTTCGGCAGAGGGTCCCGGGAGGATGGCGCAGGCACGTAAGTGACGGGAGGTATAGGTATAAACGAGGGTAGTGGAAGAACGCACTTACACATACAATAGTGTCACTATCACTCAAAGTTCATTTCAATGTGCTGTGCACTCGCAGTAATTTCTTATATTCACACTCTCATGCTTTCACGAAAAATTTTTTACATCCTATTTTACCTATAAATTTCCTATTTGATAGAACTTTCCGAACCAGGGCTGGAGTGCGCCGGAAGTAGTTCCGTTAACGCGACAGAGGTTAGATAGTTCAGTTTTGATCATATTAGATTAGGCTCTGTTCTTTTTATCATGATGTAAGTAATCACAACGGGCCTTAACAGAATTTAACCCAGCTAATATTAAGGGATGCCAGAGGTTAGAATCTTACGTAAACTTGTTGTTGATTTTTTTGCTCTTCACAAATATCATTTCAGATTTCTGTAAATTGTATAAATCTTTGAATTCCTAAAGTAGGAAAGCACACAAGCTTTACGCTAGCTTCAAAATAATCTACACCCGAACCATTATCTCGTTTATCATTTTAAGGGACTGAAGAAATCAGATAAGAAGATTAGTTGGCCATTCAATTTAATTAATATTTACACGAGAATACTTCTATTTATAAAAGTACCTTAAATACTATACCAGTATAACAGCAACAAAAGGATACTAATAAACTAATCTTGCGGTGCAACAACCATTAAGGGCCAGGGCTACCAGCCAGGATGAAAAAAAAAAAAAAATGATTTTTTAAAAATCATTTTTGTTGATTTTTGTATTTAAACTAGCTGAACCTGCGCTCTCTACAGCACATCATTCACATATGAACGTGAATCTCCTTGTCATTCCTCACAACATCTGTATATGTCCCTTTACAGACACAAATGAAGAACATCTTGATAAAAGTCGGCAAGCGATACCATAAAGGGACATAAAGGGGAGATTTTCTCGATTTTTTTTTAATATCTTGCACCATTTGCAAGATTGAACCTACTTCCGATTGGAGTTTCCAATTCATGTATGATCAGTGTTTTCTTTCTTCTTGCATGCAGTATGTAATAAGCAGATACATTACACACACAATTAAGTAAAATATCAGTGATATATGGTGTTCATTGAGGAAAACACTCCAAACTATAAAAATTCATCTTAGACTGGAGAAATGATTATCCTTGGTTTTTCATTATCATTTGGCCATAAAACTAACGCCTGAGAGATATACAACCCCTTTATAGTACTGTGTTCTGTTGGAATGTATAACTCATAGGATATGATGCTTTACTCTTTTTAAAATTTCAACACTCCCAGTGTACTCCTAAAAAATATTATAAAGAAATAACGGCCATGTTTTTTTTTTTTTTTTTTTTTTTTTTTTTTTATATATATATTAAATTAGAACTGGACAATTACATAAAATTTGGAATCGACCAGTGAAAATGGCACGTTTTCTAGCACTTGTGGTTTTCGAGATCTCATTGTCGGAAGGATTGGGAAGAAACATATAAACCCATTTTAATACATAGATCGATTTTTTTTAAAATTTAAATCGCATCTTTCTCCTCGCGCGGGTAAGGAAGTTTAGATAGATTTTCAAAAATATCATTGTGTAATTTCTCGTTCCTGAGTGAAGTTGGACCGGGCATTGTAAAGTTAACCCCAAAATTGTCTCGTATGAAACGCGGCGGATTATATATCCACCCGAAAAATTGGACAGTACGTAAACGTGGTAAGTGGAGTTCAACAGAGACAAATTATTGTGATCTCAATCACATAAGCTCTAAGCGGTTCTCGGCTCTGTCTCCCGCGCCTTAAAAACTGCATTTAATTGAAATCCTGTCCCCCCAATAATACAAGTCTCGAACTGAAGAAAAAAACATTAGGAATTAGTATTAAATATTAATTATACCATTTGAGTGAAAGTATTTGTGTTGAATCTTTAATTAATCCCTAATTTTAACCTATTTCAATCTCAAACAATGTTTCTTAAGTATTAAGGAAAAAATACAGCAACGTTTATCAACATGACACTTTTTTTTCACAAAAGTTACTGATATTTGGCAGGGACATATTTTTAAAAAAATCGGAAATAACCTGTGGCACGAAATACATATAAAATACATAAAATTCGCCTAAAGTTATAAAATGTCAAAAAAAAATTGTTGGAGAAGCTATCGGACACCTGTAAATACACCCCTATTATCTTGGAACAAACAAGCAGACGCGCACACAAAAGAATTTTCGTCGTAAATGTTGATTGTGATTTCCCCGATGGAATAGTTAACGGTTTATAAGTCCTAAGTTACGAAGAGAAGAAAGCAAGATTGCTCCGTTACCTGTTCAAAACGGGATTTTCCCTAATCATCCTCTGCATGACACTGGTTTTCATACTGTGCTTACATACATTTGAGTCTCATTGTTTATGATTATTATCTTCCATAACCGAAATAACAGAACAGAAACGGGATTTTAATTATTTTCACTTCAAATTAATTTATTTCGGAATTTGATTTAAATAAACGATTTTTATTTAAAAAATCAAGTGATTCAAATCAATCCACCTGCTATCAGTAGGCTTGTGGAACTTATGACTTTGAGGGGGACGCGTGGTCAGTACACTGGCTGTTAATACTGGTTTTCTAGACCAGAATTCGCTACCTCTTTTTTTCAAGTAGCTCCCAGTTGCCCTCATAATACTGGATAAACGCCCAACGCCATCTGGTGAGTACAAACTGCCATCTGTCTTTGCTCTGAGCAGATCTGGTACTGCTTGACTTCGCTGATCTCACAAGAAGGGAGAAGCAATATTCCAGTACGATGAATGTGTTGGTACCAGCAGGATGCTGTTTGTTGTAAACCCGCCGTTATATAACCCGGTCTATCATGATGTCAGTGTTTCATATGATTCCATGTCACAGTCACGTGAAAGTCGTGAAAATACGAAGATCCATGGCAGGAAGTCAATTTTTAACTAAGTTTCGTAGTACATTATTCTACTGTACTTTTTTTTTTTTTTTTTTAATAAATAATAATGTCCGACGTTATGCACTATGGCTAGTGAATACTCTCATAAAATGGATGGATAGTAGTGGGAGGAAAGGAGAGAACTGTCACACTCAACACAAAGCTCACCTGCTACGAGCTAGGACCGAACCAGGATCCCCAGGCGCCGGAAGTAAGCGCTCTCTCACTGAGTCACTGCGACCGTATAATTGCTTCTTCCTTCAAAATATTTATCATAATAGGTTATCTCTAGTAGTTGCCTCAGATAGCTGATTGATCGAGAATTGAAGAATAAAACATCAAAAACACGAAAAGATTATCATATTGCTTCAGTTATAATTAATAGACTGTGCTTGGACAATAACAGTAGCTGGTTCCAGTCCAACGATTAGATTTTTTGTTATTCGAGTAAATTAACATATTGAAAAATGTTAAGAATAGTGTGCGTTTGTATCTAGGTAAGTACTGTCTTTTTCTTTATGCATATTTAGTTCCGTACTGAACTCAAACCAGGATTCTCTTTGTCCTGAAGGAGTTAAGCAGACATAAAACATCAGAAAACTATGATCGAGTTTCGCATGGCCACTTTTTATAAATAGTCACCAAATTGTATCGATCAACTCGGAAGAGTATGAGGAACATTTCGAATATATAACAAACTAAACACTTATACATTTAGTCATTTTTCGTGGAAAATTGTGCTCATAGAAACATCCTCAATATATGACTTGTTCGATAATTCACGTGCCTTTAATTTCCTCAGGACGTAGAAAATCCTAATAAGAATCAACTATGTAACTAGGTATGTGTATAGAGGAAGACACCAGTGTGTGTTGACATATATATGTAATTACTCTTAGAAAACAAGTGCCAGTCAGTGGAGTGGCATCACCCAAATTCGCCGTCAGAACACAAGAAAGAAAAATGAAATTTGAACACCCAGAAAGTAATGGGAACTTTTTTTTAAAACCGAAACGGTTTAATCCACGTCGAGTTCATGCCAAAAGGATCTACAATAAACTCAGACGCCTATTGTGAAACACTTCAACAATTTCGACGTGCCATCCAAACAAGAGAGTGGAATGCTGTCGGCAAAAATGTTGATCTATGGGAATGCTTGGCCTCATTCATCAACACAAACAACAGGAACTTCATTGACGCCTAAAGTGGGAAATCTTCGGTCATCCTGCCTATAATTCTGAATTGGCATCAAGTGATTTTTCACTTATTCCCGAAACTTAAAGGAGCAGTTCGACTTAGAAATGCATTTTTTACAATTTAGGAGCAGTTCGACTTATAAATGCATTTTTTACAATTTATTTCCATTTGTAGAGTTGAAAATTCTATAAGGAATGGTGTTTGTTTGATCGCGATACGTTCAGTCGTTAGCGAGTAACAGAGGAAGAAAGATTTTGTGATGACGTCATAGGTGGGCAAGGAGCGAGAGCAGGCTTACATACTACACAGTGCCAACCATTTCAATTGTGAGAGGTGCGGTGGCACGTTCTAAGTGCAGTTTCCTTTTCCAGAACTGATTGCAAAGACTTACAAATATCATCTGCATGTAGAAAATGATATCTGATGGTGGGCTGTACAAACGTTTTTATAATATTATAAAACGTATCCTATAAAGCATGAGTTCAGCGTTTCAAAAGAAAGAAAAAAAAAAATCAAAACCAATATGTAAATAGATGGCGAACGAGATTGCTGCAACACCTAAGTACCTTTTCTTTAATCATTCTTCCGATTCCCAAACATAAGTATGTTCATTTTCACGTTTTGTTGCAATTTTTAACGCTGACCCTATAATTTTGTGCTTCAAGGTATGTACAGGAGCGTAACATATGAGGCAAAAATGAAATAACATCTGTAAAGTTTGCCAGAATACGAAAAACACTTCACCAGTTAAATTTCTTTTATTCTCATAGCTGTCCGAAGAACAACTCTCATCACCCGTTTCATCATCATTGTCACATGATACAGAGAAATTAAAACAATGGATCAATGTCTTGAGGAACAGTCGTCACTGATTCCTTCTACAAGCCGGTATATTTCACATTGTATAGCTTATTTCTAAAGCAGTATCTTCAGAATCATGAGTGACATCGTCTCTATTACCCTCTAATGCCTCGTCTTGACTACAACCATCAATTGCGTCTTGTACGATATTTGTACGTTGGTAACTGGACATAGATCGGTGCTTGTTCAATGGCTCGGATTTTAAACCTTTCAATAATATACTTGGAATAGCATTCTTTCTCAGTTTGCGTGCAAATGATTCTCCTGGCATTAGCCAGAAGTGGATCTAGACGGTAAAAACTCAGGGGGGGGGGGAGTCAGAACCCAGACTATGATATGTATATCATGTTTGCTAAAAACTTTTAAAAATATCTAAATAACAGCTTAAATCAATTTTGTCACTCAAAAACTGGGGGCCTAGGCCCCCGGCCCCAGCCTAGATCCGCCACTGGCATTAACTTTTCTTTCAGTAAACTTGACTTCTCAAAGGCAGGCTCTTAAGATGTTTGGAACACGAGTGATTTTATTTGGTACATTTTTTCCCATTGATTTTCTTGGGCCATATTTTATATCGATCTGGTGATTTCTCACGACTTAGAAACGTAAGAAAAGTTACTTTACGTCCTCAGCTTCAATTGCACAAGAATTACACCCGAAAACACAGCAGGTGGTAGGCATTTCTACTTTACTTCACAGACACAGCACGCGCTGTACTAACACGTGTTTTCTACTTTACACTAGTGTTTCTTTCAGGAAAAAATCGGGGGGGGGGGGACACTTAGTATTTGGAGAGGCACATTATTTTTACACAGACGTATTATTTTGGTCTCATCCGGGGGAATCTCTCAGAGCTCCGGGAGACAGTGCCACCCTAAAAACATGTTTGGAAGAAACACTGTTTCGCACAACAAACGTAATTACTGCTCTCTCTCTACTCTTTATTTTATACTAATGCTATAGGAAAAACAACTAATAAAACTTCCCTCAAGAATTCAACACAAAGCAAGACTGCTAACAAATCCAAAACACAATCTATTAAATCCAATGCACTATTAAAGGTTTATCAGTTGCGTACTAAGGGAGTGGTTGCTGACTCACATTGAGTTTCTCACGTATCCCACCCATGACGTCACCATTTATGATTCATCAAAAACAAATGCCTGTAGAAGCTGAACGAGACGGCCTATCAAGATATAAAAAAAAATACGGGTCTCTTGTTTTTTGTTTCTCTTTCTATTGCACCAAACTTGTTTTTAACTCGAACTGCTCCTTTAAGGAATTTTTGGGTGGAAAACAGTTCGCAAACGATGAGGAACTCAAGTACAACCTGGCTCAAATCTTTCGTGACAGATGAGTAGAACATCAGCATGGAGAAATTGGTCCCACGATGTAATAAGTGTATTGGCAACTATGGTGATTACCTAGAAAAGTAGAGTAAGGTCTTGTGGCTTTGTAAATAAAGTTTTGTGCTCATATCTTTTGTTTTTATTTAACCATGCTATGAACGTTCTTTACTTTCTGGACTACCCTCGTATTATTATTAATAAAAGATCAGACAAGTGTATTGCGAGTAGTGGGCATTCGTAAAAGTGTGTCGTCAATAATAATAATAATAATAATAAAAACTGGGAACTAGTAACTTAAATAGGAAAAGAGTAAAATGTGAAGTTTGTTTAAATTATACGTAATTCCAAAGTTACAATTAGCAGTATTCAGATTTCTTTTAGCATTATCGTCACTTATATGATTGTTATGCAAGTTTATTAATATGATTAAGAATATCCGTTGTTAATTTAAGTATTTTTATGTATCTATATTTCAGTTTCGGTTGCATATAAGTTGTACGAAGTGAGTGGAAAGAAATCTACTGTAAACGTATTTGTGGAACTGAAGTTCAGAAGCAATGGAGCAAAAAGTAAGTGAAATTCATTACTGGAGGGTTTTTTTTTTTAATATGGTTATGTTTATTTCTTTTGTCATATTAAACAAAGTCACGTACAGTCAGCGACAAAAGTTCTTTCTGTTTGATGAAATTAGTTTCGTAAATAACTTAAGGATGGAAGGACAATTTGAGTACATTCTTTAGTAAATTAAAAAGAAGGTAATTTTGTGTACGTTCCAACTATACCACTGTTATTTCCAAAATAAATTTTACCAAACGGTAAGAACTTTTGTCGGTGACTGTACACTTTCTACATAAGATAGTGGTTAGAATCTGTGCTGGTTGAATAAGTTTTTTTTTTTTTTTTTCGACATTATGTATTGATGAAACGTAATTTTGTTTAAGCTCTGTTGAACAAAGCGTACCCCAGCATAACCCTTGGAGTCCCAAGTGGGGTACGAATTGGTCTCCAAAGTATTTTTGTTGTGATATATGTTTGTTCGTGAGAATTTATCATTTTCACTACTTTGGTAGTTCTTCCAACTGTAATCCTCATCAAATGAAGAATCATGTGCAAGAAATTCAAATTCTGTTTTTTGTTCGGTTAGGACTGCACAGTTCATTCTGGAGCTTTAGTTAGCTGTTATACAAAGATACTCAGTGGCAAGTGAGGTCCCTGGTTCGATCCCAGCTCGCGCCAAGTGAACTTTGTGGTGGACAAACACCGTGTGTGTGGATTCTCCCGTTTCCTCCCACTTTCTTCAATTCCACCATTTCATTCATTACTTCATCATCACTGTCTCCTTTAGCCTAACCGGCATAACCGCGAGACGTAATTCATTTCATTTTCATTTTCAATCTCAAGAGACAAGTTCAATGTTTACTAATGTAATATTACATCATTCTTCTCACGATTTATGTTGCAAAGCAATAGTGTCCACCTAAATGTAAAAGAACGTGCATTGAAATAATTTAAATTAGTTCCACGGAGTGCCGAGTGGAGTACAGTTTGGATCTTTTTTTAATAATTACGCTTTTTATACAAAAGTTATTTCATTGCTTTGGTCTTTACTTATTTAAGCTCGGCTATAAGAGAAATGGAAAACCAACGGTCATTAGTTACAGAGCTTTCATAGAACTATATAAATGAGGTAGAATATGTACCGCGTTTGGCCCTGCTAGGGTTGAGACATGTAGATTTGTTATTTAGAAGCATTAAACCTGACGTCTCCTTTCAGCAACAAGGATATGTAAGATGTGGACGTGTAATTTCAGATGGAATCCGACACACCGTAATTGTACCAAAGCCTCGCGTGCTAGTGACCAGCCCAGCGGGGAGGGTTTTGTGTAGAAGCGTTTAATTTGATTATGAGATAATGGTCATTATCACTAAATAGTAAATATTGTTCAATAGAATGGTGGAGCATCATTTCTTATTTACAAATAAGATTTGTTACTCATTTGTGCATTTTCAAAATTGTAAATTCCACTTTTTCAGGAATAGTGTCTAAAAGCGGCCGTTTAATAGTGCTGCTGTAAATGACATAATATTTGTTTTGTGAATTTCTTCTGGAAAATAAGTAGTTTCTGAACAAAATTGTAAGTTTGACAATCTTTAATCCCTATCGCGACTGAAATTGTTTTCTCTGTAGTTTGGGCGACTCCGGAAGCAGCTGTGGCCCCGTATAGCGTAGTCGCTAACGCTCTTACCTTCAGTGCGAGCGGTCCCGGGTTCGATTCCCGGTCGCGGCACCCGGTTGAAAAAGTGTAAAATGCTTTTTCAGGACAGCCATTCGAAATGAGGTTTTCCTGGGTTTCTCATTCGCATCAGGCAAATGCCGGGGTGGTACCTAACATAAGTTCCAGGCCGCTTCCTTCCTTCCCGAATCCTTTTTTCCATTCCCCCCGAGGGACGTCATCCGTCATACCGTGACGGGCTAAATGGCCATAGATGCCGAAGCCCGGAAATCTAAATCCTAAATCCCCCCCCCCTACCCAATTTCATGATAGTGACGTAATGTTTTGAAGAAAATAAGTGGTTATATAGTGCACATTAATTTAACATACGAGAAAAAGCAATGATCTTTTAATACTTTAAAAATATCGTTCATTTTTTTTCGTAATTTTTAACAATGAACAAAATAGGAATTCGCAGCATTGGATGATGGCAATGTGGTGCTTCGATGAAACGTAGGTAACTGTTTAGTACACATTAATGACTTTAACATTAGGTTGTCTTCAGAGCCTTTCTATTTCAAGTGTGCCTCTACTGGCGCTGCTGTCGATATCTATTTTCCCGTACCTCCTACGAAAGAGGGGGGACAAGTTGCTGTAACTGAGATCCTTCACTGGTTGGATGTAGACAGGGTTGCCACATTGAATTATTTCACGGACTTCTCTGTGCACTGTCCTGTTAACCATTGTAAGTAGCCTATAATTTTTACTCGTCAAGAACAAACGACTATGATAAGTTGGCAGTACAGTCGATGTCATTCACTTCTTTCTCCAAAGCAAAGGCAAGATTTCCTCCGTAAGAGGGTGGTGGGGGGTGGGTCCGAAATATGTTTCACATATTTTCTGAGTGCACACTTAAAATAGAAAAGCTCAAGTATATTTCATTAATAAATGTTGTCAATATTTACAAAGTGTTAAGAAAAGTTAAATGTTTCTAATCGGATGAACAAATCACAGGATCGACATGTGTAGCAGTGTTAACAAGTAACTCACTGTTTACTCACCTAGAAAAAAAAATATCAGTGGGATATTGAAATTATTGACACATAAACAAAATCAAATACGGTAAAGTATGTGTTGTGATATGTTTATTAATTTGCTTTCATGTTGAGTACGTATCCATTGAGGAATTGTTACGTTACTCTGTAGACTCACATTATTAGAGCTTACAGTCCTGTACCCTAGAAAAATTATTGTGGGCAGTTGACACCAAACACAATCTTGAATTTACTTTAAAGAACCGAGTGGAAAGATTAATGTAGTTTACTATCTCAACAACGTGTAGTTTCATTACACCTGTAGTTAAATGATTTCAAGATCAATATTTTATTATTTTATATGCATCCTATCAGGTGGCCTCGCGTAGCATAGGGCGCCTTCGGTGAAAACGGTCCCGGGTTCGATTCCCGGTGGGGGCACTCGGTCGAAAACGTGTACAACGCTCTTTCAGGCCAGCCACCCTGAATGAGGTTTTCCTGGGTTTTCCTCATTTACACCAGGCAAATGCCGGGGTGGTACCTTATTTATAGGTCCCAGGGCGCTACCTTCTCTTTCCCCGGATTGTGTGCTCGCAGAGGGACGTCATCCCTCAAAAACGTAACGGACTAAATGGCCTTAGATGCCGAAAGCCCAGAAATCTAAATCCTCAAATCCTCCCCTGAATCCTATCAGTTCATTCAGTAATTTCGAAGCCTTTCTTGGATCATGGCAATCTATTCGATATCATTGTTCGTGTTCAGAGTTAGAGAGAGAGGAAAAAAGTTCCTAGGATCAATCTGTTTTTGAATAGCCGGAGAAGAATGTACAGGAATATATTTTCTTTCCCGTTTAAAAGATATTGTAGTATTTACATCTTTCGAAGGCAATGGTTTAAGTTTTGTCTTGACCTAATGCATAGATATTTACTGTGTTGTTTAGGGCCAAGGTGACCAGAAGGAGAAGAAGAGGAAAGAGAGCATTCTCGATCTATCCAAGTATTTAGAGAAACAAATCCGAGTGAAATTCGCCGGTGGAAGAGAAGCCTCAGGAATCCTCAAGGGATACGATCCACTTCTTAATCTGGTATTGGATAGCACAACGGAATATCTTAGAGGTAATACAATTTTCTGACAAGAGACCATTCCGATTTGGTGAATTTAATTGCTGAAAATGATTGTTAGCACTGGATTCAGCATCAAAAGAAACAGAGAAAAAGAGGATGTTTATTGGCAGTTGAGGGCAAAGTGCGGACATAGAACGTAGAAAATGTCTTAGAAATGCCATATTAATTTTCAAACGAGTATAGGGATTGAGGTCAAATGTTGGATACGAGGAATGCATATAGAGGTCGACTGAATAGGCGTAATGTGAATCATGGGGACATCTGAAAAGCCGCCATGTTGGAACTAGCGCAAGAAGAGTATACGGGAAAGAGATCATGTGACGTATGGTTCTTGACGCACACCGTCTATTGATATTAATAGTGGTCAATACAGTTTAAGACCTGTCTAACAAGAGGCGTCCCACGCTGTGGCATTGTATCAATACTGTCGAAAAGGTGACGTGAATGAGAAACTAGTAGTATGGTCCATGAGCACTTGTATGCACGAGGAGAGGATCCTGGAACATCAAGAAGAATTTTTCCAACGTGTAAAGGAATGGATGAACGCTGACATGGTATCTTGCATAAAGAAACCTGTCCCTTTCAGGGTTCTGATATATTAATGACCCCCTGCAACAAAACGTGCTGGTTGTAACACTGGTGGCTCTTCTCACAACCAGTTGCGTACAATTGGCAGCTAAAACAGAATGCAGTTATATTACGTCTATTCAGTGGAATTCTATATGCATTCTTCATATCCAACATTTGACCTCAATCCTTATACTCGTTTCAAACTTAACATGGTATTTCTAGACATTTTCTACGTTCTATCCCCGCACTTTGTATTCACTTATCTTCCACTCTGTATACGGTCTGCCACTAAACACCCACTTTTTCTCTATTTCTTTTTGTGCTGAAACCAGTTCTAGTAGTCATTTTCAGCAATTGAATTCACCAAATCGGAATGATTTCTTGTGAGATACTTTTTGAAAAAGAGATTATTCTATATATGGCTCTTATTTTACATTGTAGTTTGTTATTGTTATTATTATTTTTCTTTATTGTTTCTGACAGGTCTTTTGTTTACAATAATAATTTATAAGCATTAAGAGTCACCAGTTGAACAAAAATATTCAAAGTCTAGTGAAGCAAATACACATTGTGGAAACAGTAACATTATTATTTATTAAAAGTCTAACTAAATTTCATCTGTAGCCACCCAAAAGTGCGTGCACAGTTAGTTCTAAATACAATACCGACACATAACATTGGTGTAGAACTTTCATGTATCAGTTATTATATCCAAATCCCCTAAAAATTTTCACATCCTGAGCTTCCTCGTGGCTCTGTGTATAGTGTTGTGAAGTTCGATTCCCATTGGGAACTCATATGATTCGATTCCAGTTTAAGCGGTAGGTAGATGTTTTATATAGCTTCGCCCCTGAAAGAGACGTTTAACTCAAACCAACCAATCCCGCACATCCATAATTCGTTTCGTGGAGATGTAATTACATTCTCCAACGTTTCTATCATTTAGGTCATGAGACCCAAGCATTTTGTGGCCCGTTTGTTACTAATAAAAATAATGCAACTGACAACAAACCAATTCTTTGTAGCAATGTTGTTTTCTTTAAACTTGTTGTGCCCTCACGAATTGTGTATCCCGTTGTCCGTTTGCCTTACGGAGATTAGTAATATAACTAATTTTTCCCTTCCCACCATTCTTCTGTCTGGCGAACTGAAGTGCAGTTCATATCTGAATTACTTTGCATCATAGCGTTAATTTACGTTAACGGTCGCATCTAATTTTCTAAACAATCTATTTACTAAATACACTTCTGGCTTTCGGAGGAATTGCTAAACTGAACGCTTTCATTTATCATTTTCTTTCTAATCAACATGCTTAATTATTATAAGTATATGGTTTTGTAATCGTTTACTACTTCCCAGTCCTTGGAAAAAGAATGATGATCAACCATCAAACTCAGTCACTTCTGGTAATCTTAAAATTACGATATGATGTGAAAGAGTACTAATTATTACATACCTCGGTCAAGGTAATCTCTGTTCGGACACCTAATGTTAAAAAGAAGGAAGAAAATAATTTGAAGTATACACTGAATGATTCGAGAATAGAACATTTTTAATACTCGTAATACAGAGGAATAAACTGTCGATACAAATCTTAAATATGGAAAGACTAAGATTCTTTTCTCTCCTAACCGATAAATGTCATACTTGCAACGATGTGGGAAGTGCAAGAAATATCTACAACCATATAAAAGAAATTCGGATACGTTACTAGGACACTGAATATTTATTATACATTTCCAGGAAAACGATATATGAAATTATAACAATGAACACTTGCACGCGTGAAGCGTGATATTAAAATTATAAATGATTGCAACGCTTAAATTTTAATCACTATTATGATGTCCTTTTACTAGTATTCTCACACTCGAATCACCTAAATATACTGATATTTACTTCACATGTGGCAGAGAGTATAATTTAGGTGTCACTGGCGTAGGGAGATTGCTGATATCCAAGACTGGCATGATGATTCTATTAGCCCTCCAAGCAGCTTGAAGATGGATGGCTGGATTACCACAATTGTCTCAACAGCTCGACAACGATCTCATCCGGCAAACAACAGGAAACGATTCAACTTCTCCCACAATGGAAAACAATTAACTGCAGTTTTAGCGTTTTTTCGTCTATTATTTGTATAAAATATAAAGTTGAACACACTGTGCTATACTCCCACTGTATGACATTTATCGGTTAGTAAGCCTACATTGCTGTATCAACGAGCTACAGGATACACTGTTCCTGAGAAATCCACAGCGTCGAGTTTGGGCGTGGTCAGTAAAATTGGAAAATATCGATGTTGTAGTAGTCTCCCTAAAATTTTACTAGTACACGTATGAATATCCATATACGAATGTATGGTAATTGCGCTTGGGCTTATCTGCTCAGTTTGAGTAACACTGAAAGTCTACGCACTTCATTGGAAAATGTAAGGAGTTGATAAGTGTTAGGTTAATAATACAGAGAAAACAGTTTGACAATTCTGAATGTGTTATCTTTCGTTTGGTTTTGTGGCCAATTACGCTTTGAGAATCGTACGACATTCTTGTTCTCTCGTGATTTTGTGCCTTTTACCCAAAAGTATTTGTCGACGAACAATCTGGAGAAGCATTCTGCTGGTCTCTTGAATAAAATGCATATACACTCTGGTAAAAATCATGGAACCGTAGATCGGTTATAGTTTATTAGCTGTAATACACACCACACATTTCTTTTTCACTCTTAAACAGAACACTATTACTGTTTTCTTTTCTAAGACCACTGGTAATCCAGTTGATGTGAATGACGTGTTGCTGGTCGAAACCTACATTAAAATAATTGTGATTGTACAAGGAATGGTGTGACAAAATGACGTCAACTGGTAGCGAGAGATCCAAAGTCGGAGACAGTGGCAACGCATTTCTACTTAGACATCTTACCACGACTGTTTGAAGTCCAGTTACAAAGAACTGCTAGCAGGACGTCTTCCATAGCACCGATAGTTTCACTATGAAATACGTACAACTATTGCAGCAAACAAATGCAGAGAATATGAGTAAATTATCCACTCCATTATGAATTCCAGCTATAAGGTTAAGCTATAAAGGGATATACAAAGATCCTTCCAAATCAAAGAAATGGTTAAAAATTGTCGATGTTTCAGGTTAACAATTTAGGTGCTATGACATGAAATATTTGAATTGTTTCTGTGATTTCTTTGAATTCCTTTAGAATCAACCAAGGCTCTGATTCTCATTACCGCCACCTGTTGCTAAAAAAAAGAGAAGTAAGTGTTGTGGTATACGATATATACAAAGAGTTTTCAACAATTCTTGTCTCTAAGTCACCCATTAAAGAAATGCACTTCGCCCACCTATGTTATAGAGCTGTTACAATTTGTAAAAAAGGATGGTAGTTGGTTCCACATCATATGAAACAGCCGCATCACTTTTAAACGTCGTCCCGCAAATAAGCTGTTTAACTTACGGAACAAATAAAATTTGCTAGGAATGAGACTTAGAGGATAGAAAGGATTCACAAGTAATTGAATCCCTGTAGCCTCAGTTGCCGCCAGTTGTGTTTTGGCTCATGTGGGCGGGGGCATCATATTGATGCAAGAGGATTTGTCTGTGTGTGTCTCATTTTTCTCTTGATGGCTGTCGGTAATTTGCTAATTGACTGTGCGTAATAGTGTACCGTGATAGTGCGTCCGTGTTCAATATATTAATTAGAAGAACTCCCTTGGCATTGCAAAACACAGTGGCCACAACTTTGCCAGAGGATGATTGGGCTTTGAATTTGCGAGGAGGGCGAGATCCTTGATGCTGCCACTGCTTTCTTTGTTGTTTACTTTTATTGTTGAAAATAATGTATCCTTGTCTTGGCAACTGTCACGTATCTGGCAATAAAGTTCTCAAGATTCCATTTGAACGGGGCTAAATTGGTCTCTGATACATGCGCTCTTTCGCGCTTTTGTTTCACCATTAATCTTTTCGGGATCCATCTGGGAACCCTAAGTTCTCAGCCAACATTTTTCTATTGAATGGTGGAGAGACCCGTGATCTCACTTATTTTGTGCAATGCTATTCTTGTATTGTTCATCGCCCGATCATCCACAACGTTAATGTTTCCTTCGTACACACTGTTACTGGGGGACCAGCACCACCACTTGCATGTTCACAGGTTTGCCTATCATAACAGAATTCACATGACTTTTTTTTTTTTATTTTTAATTACTTGGTTTGTTAATTTAATTACTTGTAATAAAATATGTGGTTTCCATTTGAAATTTTAAAGTTGCCCTCCTCTTCTTAGGGAGGGGGGAAATCTTCCTTTTATATTAGTTGAATAGTTTTTTAAGTGGACACGCATCTCGTGATTTTTAATATCGCAAGTGTATTTCTCGCGATATTCCATTGTCCCAACCATACATAGCTACGTACAGAAGATACAAAGAACACCTCACGGAATTAACACAAATTTAGAAAGTTGATAAGAAAAAAGGAAAGGTACGTATGTTTAGAAATAAAGAAACTTAAGAAGCGCCGAAAGGTGTTAAAAGAGTTAAACAGGATGTCTGTCAGTCACGAAATTAGAAAACCGTCATGAAAGTCATGAAAAAGTCAGGAAATTTAGCTTTTAGGTCACAATTTTTTTTTTTTTTTTTTAATCTATACAAATGTAAGTGCAGACCGGAATTTTTTTTTTCTATAAAGTCAAAAATGTCTATGGTCGTCTTTACAGGCTACCACATTGCAACCAAAGTATGTTTCTATCGCTTATATGAAAATTCGGCCTAATTCGCATCCAAATTCGCACTTGAGAATGTTACGAAATTTTATGGTTTTGTAAAGAAAAGATCACGAAAAAGTCACGAAATTTCATTTTCAAATTTTAGTAGACACCCTGTTAAAGCTTTGAAAGCTGAAGAACAAATTAAATCATAAGGTCAAATGTTACAGAATAAAAAAATAAAGTAGGTTCGTTGGTTTTAAATAAAGATAGGCAAATTACGAGGGTCATTCAGAAAATAAAGACTGTTTAGTTAAACAAAATGAAAAAAACAATATTTGTTAGAAAACAACAATTCTATTGCGTACCTGAAGCTTCCTTCACTTCTCTACATGATCACCTCCTTCATTTAAATATTTGTCGTATCTAGTGATGTGATTTGTTTCTTGCGGTGACTATTAGCCTTTTACTTACGTTATTTCTAATTTGTCGTATCTGTTCATGAGCGTCAGAATTCCCATGTTATACTCTTCTGCCGCTAGTTCATTAAGCCAAGTGGTCACTGTATTCAAAGGAAAGAACGCTCGCGCAGTTCACTCCTCTTTCTCTGAGCAAGCGCTAGTCGCTTGAGTGGCATCATCCCTCATCACCCAAAAAACCGGGAAAATTCAAACAGGCTCTCTCAACGCGAAAGGTCATTGCAGCTGTCTTTTGGGATCGTAAATGTGTTCTTTTGATGGATTTTATGCCAAAATGCACTACGATCAATGTAAATCATCATTGTGAGACTAAGAAAACTAAAACGAGCCATCCAGAATAGGAGGCGAGGACTGCTTTCTGGAGAAATTATGATTCTTCACGACAATGCCCGCCCTGACACTGCTACAGCAACTCAAGAAATGCTGGATCAATTCGGATGGGAAATTTTTAATAATTACGCTGTAGTCCGGACCTTGCTCGTAGTGATTTTCACCTGAAAGAGTTTCTGTACGGTGACCGTTTTGGAAGTGATGAAGAGTTTGAGAATGCAGTGACCACCCAGATTAATGAACTCGCATTAGAAGAGTATATAACATGGAATTCTGAAACTCGTGACTAGATACGACAAATGCTTCAGGTATATCAGAGAATTTTTTTTTTTTTTTTGTTTTAATATATATATATATATATATATATATTTCATTTTGTATAAGTAAACGGTCTTTATTTTCTGGATGCCTTTCGTATATTTACTTCTTTATGAGTATATTGAAATTGGGAGATAGTAAAGATATCGTTGTTTATAGTTATTGTTTGGTACTAGCGTTATATTGTCTTCCAAATACAACAAGTATGATCCTAAGTATTTACAGTAAGAAATTAAGCTTTATTTAAAAATAAAAACATTGTGAAAACAGTGGAGGCTGATTAAAAAATATAATATTTTTCTAAACCTAACCATAAATGATAGTGTTCGTGGTGTCGTGGGTCAGAGAAAAATTTTCTTAGTCATGGAAATTTAGGGAAATCGATACTAGAACTTCAGTGCTAACTTTGCTTTCATTTTTTTTTTTTTTTTTTTTTAATGTAATACGAGAAATTCCTTATTTACAACTAGTTAATATGCACTTCGCTTTATTAATTAATAGTTATTTCATTTGTGATTATTATTGTTTAATTCGCTGTCTTAAATTTTTGCTTTCCAGATCCAGATGATCCTTATAAGCTAACAGAAGACACTCGTGTGTTAGGTCTTGTGGTTTGTCGTGGGACAGCAGTAGTTCTTATTTGCCCTGTCGAAGGCATGGAGAGCATTCCAAACCCTTTTGTCCAGCAGGAAGCTTGATTGTCGTGTAGTACGCGAGTGCCTGTGTGTGTGTGTGTCTGCATATGAGGATATATTTCGTTGTGTTTTTCTAAGTAAACGAACACCCAGAGGACAGAAAGTGAAAATCTATCTTCTTGCTTTTTTTTTTTTTTTTTTTTTTCGTCAAGAATGTTACTCCCTGAGGACAGTGAAACGACAAGAATTTAATAATACAAAATTATAAACGTAACTGTAAAGAGAAAATATGTTAAGTTTCCTGAAATAAAATGTTATTTTTTGTGAACATATAAATGCTGTTTTCAATTATAATTCCTGTTGTAGGAGGCACGTTTGGTACTATGAAGCAACTTTAATACGCATTAAAGTTCTAAAAGAAACTATTATTATTATTATTATTATTATTATTATTATTATTATTATTATTATTATTATTATTATTATTATTATTATTATTATTATTATTATTATTTAGACTGCAAAGTATACTACGCATAACTATCGAAAACTTTCAGAATGTTTATGTTCTGTTAACTTAACCTCGAAATACAAATACACAAAGCAACATTTATTTCAAATAATAAATGTGTGACATTTTGTGACCGTTCAGACCGAACTCAGCTCATTCTGAGCAGCCAATCAGAGTTCAGTACTAGCTGCTAGGATTCAGTTATATTCCAGTGCAACTTTTTTACAGTGTCTGATGATGCCAATATGTTCAGTTAGCGGAACAGTCACACATTTATTATTTTTAAATAAACGTTGTTTTGTTCAGTGATAGCAAAGCTAGTATAAACCAGTTAATTAGCTATGTTCTATTGTCTGTAACAAAACCAGTAAGGGGTGGCGAAAAAAGTTTTCCTTACATGAATTGAGCGTCCTAAGAAAACGTTCTATTTCCGTTTTAATCCTTCTATTGCAGCGAGCGAAGACGGTAATAGGCAGCAGGAAACGATTTTAAAGAAATTTAGTTTACCAAATCTTCTTTATATAATTACTCTGACCGTACTTGTGTCCATCCAGGAAACGAAATCTCAACAACTACTTGATGGTTCACCATCAATTGTTGCCAGGGTGTAGGCGGTCAATGAAAATAATTTATCTCAACATATGGAGAACCAAAAATTTGTTTCCCATGTATTCCTATGACAGTTATTATGGATATCTTTGCGTGATAGACTACCTGCAGCACTGTTGACATTAGCGGGTTAGTATAATGCTCAGGATGAAAAATACTGATTTGTTCGTGGAATATAGCACTAAAATGAAACTAAATTTTCAACCAAACGACTTCATATTACAATTCTGCTTGTTGGATTGGGTTTAGTGTTCCAAGAACAAACTCCCTTCACAGTAACACTACTGAAACTAAAGAGGTTAAAGTAAATTGCAATTTTGGTTTCAATATATGTCTTAATAGAGCAAAAGTGGTAATGAACAGTGACCAAGAATAGGTTCAATCCCGCTTCCGACCTGCCTATTGTAACCAGAAATGACAGAAATCTGTCATTTCCGATTTCTTGTTAATCCATATGGACCATGGACCGACGACCGACCGCCTCATCAAAATAAGAAAAAATGTTCATATCGACCTGTGCAAAAAACTGGATAGTTTTGGGAGTTAAAGGGTGCCGAAAACGTGAAACAAGTGAAATTTAAAAGTTCACAGCTCCACTACTATGGGACCTATTGTCGTCGGGTCAAGACATCACTGAGGAACTGGTATGTTAACTATCCAAATATCCAAGTTTAAGAAAGCAACAATACTTAGAGAGGTAGGTGGAGAGTGATCAAGTACTCCCAACCAGACTCTCAAAAAATAATAGTGGAAGTACCGGAGGTTCTAAAAGATGAATATTTGGATAGTTGACATACTAGTTCCTCAGTGATTGTCTTGACCCGACTACGATCGGTCCTATAGTAATGGAACTATGAACCATAAAAGTTCATTTTTTCACGTTTTTGGCACCCTATAACTCGGAAACTATGCACTTCCGACCACAGGTCCATAACAACGTCTTTTCTTGTTTTGATGTGAGAAATCTATTTCCAAATATTGTGACAAATATTTGTAACACACTGTCAATTTCTGAAAAGTATGTGAACCTCCTCCCCCCCCCCCCCAAAAAAAAAAAGTAATGTCAGTCCCTTCCATGTCTTCGTTGAAAATAACGAAATAAATGAAATTGCTCCTGTCGAGTTTCAGGGCAGCTGACATGTGCGGGAAGAACAAGGTTAAGAGCAAGACCTAAGCTTTTACAACATCACGCCTTTGTTGAAAGGGAAGGAACAACATTTTGGGCGTAGCTCTGTCGATTCCCGGGCCAAGCCAAGTGAAATGAATTATAAAGAGCTCCTTTCAAAATAAAAGAAATGTTAAGATAGAAACGAAGGACAACGCTTTGGGCGCAGCCCCTGTCAATTCACGGTCGAAACGAAATTAAATAAATTATGAAGAGCCTCTTTGAGAATAGTGAAATGTGTGAAATAATGCAGCAGAGAAGTGAATGGAATAAAGATTAAAGAACAACGTGTTCTGCGTTTTTGTCGAGAATAAAGAAATGAGTAAAATAAATAACGATATGCATCGTGTCGACACTCCGTCGTCTTTTCCTAGGCCACCCCATATGTCCCTTTTCGCCTAAACTTTGGTTTAAATATCGTCAGGAGTCCTACCATCATCTTGTTGGTCTTAAAAAAAACAGATTTGACAGTTATCGGTTCTTTTACCCGATTTTAACCTAGAATCCACAGAAGGTCGAAGATTTCGGTTGCAATAACTATTTGCTATTATATTTCGTGGATAAAATAAAACGAAGGGCGGGGTTGCGGTGGCTCAGTGGTAGAGCGTTCACCTCTGGTGCAGGGGGTCCTTGATTCGATCCCAGCTTGCGCTAAGTGAACTCGGTGGTGGACAAACACCGTGTTCGTAGGTTTTCTGGGGTTCTTCCGATCCTCCCACTTGCTTTATTCCACCATTTCCTTCATTTCTCATCAGCACCGTCTCCTTTAGCTTATCCGGCATAACTTAAAGATTTCCTTATTTTTTTTAACAAAGGGCGTATTTAATTTCAAGATATATAATATAGTAGGTTATTTCATTTGTTTTATTTCATATATCTTAAGTTTTGTTGCTTTTATTATTTTTCTATTCCGCTTGGAACCATCAGAATTGATCATCATTATCATAGGTGTTCTGCTATTATTGGCACATCACTAGTCGCAACTAAGAAGCTTCCATGCTCCACGGTATTACAGTAAAGGATTCGATTCTCGTCTTTTCCTGTTCGGCAAAGCCATTTATTACAGTCCTGGGTTCGAGACCTAGAACGTTTCTATAAGGGAAAAGCATATATAACTGTACTGGGTTCGATCCAGGTACGTCTCACTCCCTATCGAGATAAACCCTTTTATTACTGTGTGTGGTTCGTGTCCTACGGTCCCAAAGTGGGCTTGCGCTTTTCCATGGTCTGGGTTCGATTCTCTACCGTTCGAATGTCTTCTTTAGCATTTACTATCGGGTTGGATCGACTATTAAAACTGACCATATAGCCGTTGGACAACAGGTTCAGAGTTCGGTCAGAACGTTACGGGAAACCAGCACAAAGCTAACTCCAATTGTATTCTTTAGCGCTGATGCAATTTATTAATGTATGAATTACTAAGTTGCATAGGCGCTAATCACTCATGCTGTAAAGAAAAACAAATTAGGTTATTTCTTAAAATAAACATATATAAATTTAAACCATAATTATTATGTTGAAAGGATACTCGAATTTCTATCTTTGCTTTTAATTCACAACACTAAAACTTTATGAACAAATAATACATCACTTTTATGGCACTTCAAATGGATAACTGATCGCTGTGATATATATATATTGATTTAATTTAATTTAGGCCCGTTGATTATCGAGGACGCGGTTGGCACGGTCGCCACGTATTATTGGTTATGTTTCGTTACATTGCTGATTATTACACTTTCACTAGCACTGTTCACTTGCTTTGACACTAGAAGGTGGACTGTATTGGATATTCAGGGGAGATGTCCTGCAGGTTGCGGGTTGCTTTCCTCTCATCTTCTTGAGGTTAATCGAATGGTATGCCGTTCTCCAGCTCCATGCCGCCGAAACAACCTTCACTCGCACTTAACAAAATATTACTTGACGTTGTTCATGCATTTTAATTGTTCGTTCTGGTTTCTAAGTAAGAGTTTACTAAACGTATGTATCAAATACTTCATTATTGCTGTATTTTTGCACTAGCTAATTCATTCGTGGTTGCCTCCTATCAAAGTCGTCGTCAGACTAAAGCACCTTTCCTTTCCGTCTCGTCGTGTTGCTAGGCAACAGTTCGTCTTGCCACGCAGTTAGGTGATGTCAGAAGCTAAAAATAACTATGACAATACATGCATTGGAATTTTTAGAGACGACGTTTGTCCATTGTGCTGGATTTTAGCTCCTTATATGGGAAGGGGAGAGGAATTCCGCGATCTCCGTCGCAGTTGAGACGCACATACATATATGCACATTCGTTTGTTGGCTGAGAGAAAATTTCTTAAGAGCACTATTATATGAGGTTCATTTAAAAAGTTAAAATTTTCTTCATTAATAATCGATCAACTAGGTCGTACGGTTACATTGGCGCTCGGCAGGACATTTGTTTTGAGGGAGAGAGAAAAACAAATAGAACCCTGCAACACTGATCACTTCACTAGTGTTACCAAATTTCTTCTACTGGTCTTCAAAGGGTTAACATCACTTAAGTTTTCTTGTGACGATATAACGAAAAAATATTAAAGTTCATTCGGAAGTACGGTAACGCACACGTGGGCCATACGAAACGAATTTTGGATTACGGTTGGGCCATAATTTCAATAAAGTTTATCAATGTCTTTTATTATATTATTATTTGTTATTTCAAAATATTTAGTGCCACAATTTCAAACATATCGAAATATAAACAAAGTTATTGTTATTTTCTTTCAAAATATCACATTTAATAATTGAACAACTAATTACTGGCATTGTTTACCATTAAACACAAAAATATTACATTCACAAATATATTTGATAATTATTGTAACCTAACATATTTACTAATGTAGTGCCTTGTACTTTTAAATGTAACATAAATTTATTTTCTTACTGTTTTTAAAAAGCATTCATTTTCAATATTTACTTTCATTAAAAACAACTTTCAAACATTCTTGAAAACTAATACAATAACTGTAAATCTGTTTTTCATTTATTGATATTATTATTAGTAGTGTTATTTCAATTACCATTACTACTATGAATCAAATATATAGCACACAAATTAAATTCAAATACGAGCACACATAAATGTTTTTAAAATATTGATTACGATATGAAAATTATGACTTAAATTTACAACAACACTCAATATTATAATATTTACAATTATTACATTCCGGTTAGAAATTAACCAAGAATGGACTGAGCAGTGGATGGTTTGTTAAACCATTACACTTTTCAAAGTGTCTGCCCTCCGAAATTTTGAAGATACCTACCCACATTAAAATGTCATTTATTTCCATCCCCGAAGCAAAGTGAAAAGATAGGATATTTGGGTAAAATTTAAAAATAATATAGAGGGGACTAATAAGAAAATTGCCTACTCCGGGCATTATATAATGTGAATAACCCATAATATTGGAGGGACCTTTGCTTCCATGTTTTCAAGTTAAGACTTGAAATGTTTTCGTATTCAACGAAAAGATTAATGCAAAGTGAATGCAACAATAGTTGCTAATAATTATCACATACACAACTTACTTGATACTCATTTATAGTAATGTGTCTCATTGTATATTCTTTTCAACTGAACAACGCGCCATGAAGGTGGGTACAGGTAACTACCATAACTTACCACACCAAACTTCAAGTATCCTCAGCTGATTAGTAATCCCAGAGGCATACTGATTGGTTAAAACAAATAAATTGGCATAACACATCGTAAGTATACATTACTATTAATTAACGCATGGTTGTTATTTAGAAATTGAGAGATTTAATTCATTAATTTAAAATGTGCTTATTTAGGTTTATTACCGAATGATTTTAAACCAAAATATTTAAATTTGTGATTGTAACATTTTTAATATTGTAAAATTGAAACACTATGATGGAATATTTTGTATATTTTCCACATCTTCACAATTTAAATTTATTTCATTTCACTAAAGATGAAGATTTCCTTTTTTTTTTTTTGTTAAAATATCAAAGCCATTGCAAGTGTCGGTTTCATACAGTACAAGCAGTCCAACTTAACGAAGGTTTGTTTATCCTACACCTACCCTAGGTTTTTTCAACACAAAAACAATTTTCAAAGGTTTCATTTGCCAGTAAACAAATAATATGAAAGCATATACTAGCAAAAAATTTTCATCAATCCTGATTACATTAGAAAGCGATAACTCAAAACACAAAATCGGTTTCTCAACATGTATGACTGTTGCATAGCACAAGAAATTAACTAACTTATCACTACTTGAATTGCAATTACTTTTCTTTCGTGATAATTTTCGCTGTGCACCAATTTCACTATATTTAGGTTGAACACTAGATTGCCTTTTTCTTTTCACTAGGTTTTTCCATTTACCTGTATGCTTAGCCTTTGTTATGACGTCACGATCAGCTGATAGCACATCACTGACAACAGTTGGCGATTGACATTTAATTTTCCTATTACGTTCACTTTCAAATCGCTTGTGCGTAAAACATTTATTCACCCGATTACCACATTCTTCCTGAAAAGGTTCGTGATTTTTATCTGTAGGTGATGAGTGGTCAGCACCTGACCCCTTTACTACGTCATCGATCACTAAGTTACTAGTGTGATTTGATTCAAAATTTTGATCACCGTGGTGCGACAACATCATTTGACATTCACGACTACTTGTCTGAGCATTGATGCACCTGTTACATTTATTTCTTGAAGAACATTTACGAACATACTTGGAAAATTTTGAAAAATACAGCATACGTTTAATTCTTTTTAATTTCCGTCTGACTTTATATACTTTCTTTTTATGTTGCCGGTGCTTTTTGCCATAACGTACTTGTAAACTACATTTCCTTACCATTTGACAAACATTTCGTAACCTACTAAAATTATCTTGACAGGTTTTCAATTTCATTCCCCACGTTACTGAGTCATGGTCATTACCATTAGGCCTATCTGGCGTAAAGCCGTTTGTACTATCTTCTAAATACACAACTTGAATACAAGTAACTGTGCAAAAGATGACATTATTCATTTGTTCTATCTGTATGTTTTTAGCTTTCAACTCACAGCTTAAAGAACTACTCTTCTCTTGACAAATCTCTACAACCCTAACAGACACAAAAAATAAACAAGTTTTGTGAAACGGAACGCATTCCAATCTACTGGTTAGCAAGGTGCCATAAAAACAATTTTCCTCTAAGAAATACATTACACTACAAGGCTGCGCATATGGGCTACTTTCATTCCCCTTTTTGACGCAATTTATTACAACTCTAGTAAACCTTTCTGCAGTGACGCACGCATTGCATCCACGAATGCCTTTTGTTCCTATACAAAACAAACAAACAGCTGGAGCAGCCAACCGCTGGCTCACACATACATCTGTACTAGACGTGACCAACTCGATAGTTGGTGCGGGTTGCAACAAGACAGCTGGGTTGAGCTTGTTATTCTTTTTTCTCTCTGTTTCTTTTCTTTCTAGACTGCTATTCGAGAGAGACAAAACAAATTCTTTGGCTTGGCCTAACTCAATGTTAACGTGACTGACAACAGAAATGCTTTCATTTTCTACCTTTAATTCACTCTCAGATATTTCTTCAACCTGTTCAAATTCATTGTCAAGAAATTCAATATTGGCTTGATTTACAACGATAGGAGGTGACTGAGACCTAACACATGGCAAAATAATACAACTTTCAACACATACATCTTTCACAGTTTGTGCGTATGCTTTTTGAATTGCGGGGGCAACGTCCCACAAGATTCCTTCAAACTAGGATCTAACAAATTCTAAGTTATTTTTAGCATATTTTATTTCTAATGGTACTCTTTTGCTTTTACTATTCTCGTAATTTTGAAAATTTTCTAACTCATTAACTTGTACAAAAGGGTGCGCAAAAGTTACAGTTTCAGGAGGATCAGCAAGCCTAACCCGTTTCGATGGTACAACTTTACAATTTATTTTCTTATTATCACTGAAATCCTTGTTACAACTAACATTGTGTTGCTTTGAATATCTTTTGTATATCCTTTCAGCTAACCTTTCTTTTGCAGTACGTACAATGTCTGAATTTTCATAGTGAACTTTCAATTTACCTTTAATGTCTGACAAGGAAATAAATTCTGATTCAAGAATACATTCATCTTTGACCTTTCGGTAAAAATCAGATTTGCGTATTTCATGCATTTTAGCAACAATTTTACTTCAATTTCAGCCCTATATTCTATGTTCCTTTGCAAAAGAGATTTTGCAATTTCCTGTTTAGCTCTTTTACGAATTTCACAAACTTCCTGTTCTACCTTTAAGGCATTTTCGACTTCTAACAATGTAAAAGGTTCTTTTCTATATCTGAACTGACTTTCTACTATTAAGTACTCTGTTTCTTTCCATATTTTTCGCATTTCATGCAAGACAGGAATTATTTCTCTACGGACATGATGATTAATTTACTAATGCCAGAACAACAAAATTAAATAGTACTAATGAGGCACTACAATTTACCTTAATCGAGAAAATACAATTAACGTCACTTTTATGCGGTTTTACCGACCGTCCCTGTTCGGGCGCCATTTATTACAGTAAAGGATTCGATTCTCGTCTTTTCCTGTTCGGCAAAGCCATTTATTACAGTCCTGGGTTCGAGACCTAGAACGTTTCTATAAGGGAAAAGCATATATAACTGTACTGGGTTCGATCCAGGTACGTCTCACTCCCTATCGAGATAAACCCTTTTATTACTGTATGTGGTTCGTGTCCTACGGTCCCAAAGTGGGCTTGCGCTTTTCCATGGTCTGGGTTCGATTCTCTACCGTTCGAATGTCTTCTTTAGCATTTACTATCGGGTTGGATCGACTATTAAAACTGACCATATAGCCGTTGGACAACAGGTTCAGAGTTCGGTCAGAACGTTACGGGAAACCAGCACAAAGCTAACTCCAATTGTATTCTTTAGCGCTGATGCAATTTATTAATGTATGAATTACTAAGTTGCATAGGCGCTAATCACTCATGCTGTAAAGAAAAACAAATTAGGTTATTTCTTAAAATAAACATATAAATTTAAACCATAATTATTATGTTGAAAGGATACTCGAATTTCTATCTTTGCTTTTAATTCACAACACTAAAACTTTATGAACAAATAATACATCACTTTTATGGCACTTCAAATGGATAACTGATCGCTGTGATATATATATATATATATATATATATATATATATATATATATATATATATATATATATATATATATATATATATTGATTTAATTTAATTTAGGCCCGTTGATTATCGAGGACGCGGTTGGCACGGTCGCCACGTATTATTGGTTATGTTTCGTTACATTGCTGATTATTACACTTTCACTAGCACTGTTCACTTGCTTTGACACTAGAAGGTGGACTGTATTGGATATTCAGGGGAGATGTCCTGCAGGTTGCGGGTTGCTTTCCTCTCATCTTCTTGAGGTTAATCGAATGGTATGCCGTTCTCCAGCTCCATGCCGCCGAAACAACCTTCACTCGCACTTAACAAAATATTACTTGACGTTGTTCATGCATTTTAATTGTTCGTTCTGGTTTCTAAGTAAGAGTTTACTAAACGTATGTATCAAATACTTCATTATTGCTGTATTTTTGCACTAGCTAATTCATTCGTGGTTGCCTCCTATCAAAGTCGTCGTCAGACTGAAGCACCTTTCCTTTCCGTCTCGTCGTGTTGCTAGGCAACAGTTCGTCTTGCCACGCAGTTAGGTGATGTCAGAAGCTAAAAATAACTATGACAATACATGCATTGGAATTTTTAGAGACGACGTTTGTCCATTGTGCTGGATTTTAGCTCCTTATATGGGAAGGGGAGAGGAATTCCGCGATCTCCGTCGCAGTTGAGACGCACATACATATATGCACATTCGTTTGTTGGCTGAGAGAAAATTTCTTGAGAGCACTATTATATGAGGTTCATTTAAAAAGTTAAAATTTTCTTCATTAATAATCGATCAACTAGGTCGTACGGTTACAACGGTCTTCCGCTAACTTCGTCTTCACGTACGATTTTTCTGTTTTAATATCCTTTAATTGTAGTCTCCTTCGCTCCCTCCCTCTCTTTCCTGCCACCATACACTCTAACAGGTTCTTCATAATACAGTTCCTTCTTAGCCAATGCTCCAACCAGTTTTTCTTCCACTTCTTAATAATATCTAAAATTGTTCTTTTCTTCTCTTCCATTTCTAACACCCATTCATTCGTTTTCCGTTCGACCCAGCTAATTGTCTCTATTCTTCTCACACTCACATTTCGAAAGCTTCCAGTTCGGAACGCTTCGGACTTCCCGCGGAAGCATTTCATATCCACTGTTGTCAAGCCTTACCTTTTGCCTAGTTTCAACTCTTTTCCATTTCACCTAATTATAAATATTTTCAAAAACCACGCACTCAATTAAAAAAAAATTAACTGCTGAAATATTATTGTTTTCCCTGTCGTTTTTGGCGTATAAGAAATCCTGTTTCCTTATGTACAACCAGATTCTTTTCTTTTTTTTTTTTTTCATTTATCATCAAATATTCAGTGTGCTTCTGTTGACAGTAAGCTCCGGTGGGCTTTTGTCCGCGACCCGGAAGCCCCAAGTGTCTGTAAAAGTTTGCGTCAACACAATATAAAATACCTTTGTTTGCTATTATTGCATGTCTTTATAATTGATTTTTTAATATGTTTTACATTACTGTAGGGTGACCAGATTCTCGTAAGCAAAAAGTGGGACACAAACTAGGAAAATACTCCGCATCGCAAGTCGCAAATGGGTGAATTTAATTTGTATTATAATCAAACAATAATATAATCAAATAATTTCATTTATACTATCTGAATCTGCGCTCTCTACACAGCGCATCATTCACATATGAGCATGAATCTCCTTGTCATTCCTCACAACATCTGCATATGTCCCTTTACAGACATAAGTGAAAGACATCTTGATAAAAACCGGCATGGGGTACCATAAAGGGGAGATTTATTCGATTTTTTTTTCAATATCTCGCACCGTTTGCAAGATTTGAGACTACTTCCGGTTGGAGTTTCTAGTTCATTTATAATCAATGTTTTCTTTCTTCTTTCATGCAGTATGCAATAATCAAACACATTACATACACAATTAATTACAATGTCAGTGATATATATGGTGTTCATCGGGCAAAACACTCCAAACAATAAAGATTCATCTTAGTCTGGAAAAATTGTTATCCTTCGTTTTTCATTATCATTTGGCCATGAAACAAACGCTTGAGAGATATACAATCCATGTATACAATTTTGTGGTGTTGGGATGTATAACTCGCAGGGTATGATTTTTTTCTTAATTTCTACACTTCCAGTATACCCCTAAATAGTGTAATAATGAAAAAACGGCCTATTTTTTTAAAACAAAAATATTCAATTAGAATTGGACAATCTACACAAAATTTCGAATCACCCAGTGAAAAAAAGACACGTTTTTAGTACTCATTGTCGAAAGGATTGGAGACAAACATATAAACCTAGCATTTTAATATAGAGATTAATTATAATTAACTAGACATATGCGTTTGTGGTTTATCTTTATGAACGTAGAGTGGAACTTCGTGTAGGGCTGAACAGTTTAATGAGGGAAAATTTTGACCGGCACGAGGGAACTTCTGCTTAACTTCTTAACTTGAAATAAGAAACCTTTCGTGCCTTACCGATACCCAACAAGGCCTTTTCAGTTAAAACAATGTTTTGTTGATTGTTCCCGTTTCCTATTACTAATCTCTTGAGGAGTGTTGAAAACCACATCGGTTTATCATTCAGAAAAAGAGTGATTGTGATTCAGATTATGTTGCCAACAAAGAATGAATCATTAAAGTATTATAAATAAGTCAATTCAGGACATTTCGCAGGACATTTTTAAAAAGAAGGACATTTCTCGATTTTCTGGGCGTCTTCACAAAACGCAGGACAGCTCTTTGAAAAATGAAAAACAATACTGTACTGCGAAAATCAAGTCTATTCACCTTACATTCACTTTACGCACGATACTTTCCGCAAATTTTACGTAGGCTGGTGTGGAATAAGGTCCCTTATCTGTAATAGCTATCACTTTTTCAGTATCTTATCCATGATAAGTATGCATAATACTTTTTCTGTGTTAGCTAAAGGTTCCATTAAAGAAATATTATTTATGTAAGTGAAGTCGCAGTTTTTTTTTTTTTTTTTTTTTTTTTTTTTTTTTTTTTTGTCATATTAGTGATTATGTGGATGGACATGATTAAAAGGATGAACGAAGGAGAAAAGATTAAGGAAAATTTAATGAGTGACCATTTACTATTTTGTTCGAAAATTTTTTGGAAATGATATTTTCAGCTTAATATAGTGTTGAGCCCTGAATATTACTTCTCAATGCCTCCAATATGTATTCCTAAATCAAGTTATTCCTTAAAATCCACAAATAATACTCGAAATTTATATTCGGCATTCCGGTTGAAAAATAGGTGAGACATGAGTACTGGCAACCTTTACATTGACCACTTGTTTACTAAATAGAAAGTGGTTTACACGTCGCCTGCTGGTGCGAACACGTCAATGGGCTACGTGAGTTTATATCTAGGTAAACAACCCTTTTTCCCATTACATTTACTGCTGCTATTTTACATGTTTAACCGTACAATAGTAGGCATAACTCATATGGCTCAATAAACCTACATTTAATAGTATTCGAAGTTCAATACATCCATTTATCGTAAGTATTCTGCATGTTACCTCGAGTAGATTTCTGTATTCTTATTTTTCGGTGCAGTTAAACGAGGGTCCTATTTGAGAAAATTTTACGGTAAAATCCGTGATAATAGTTTACAACGCTGGTGTAGCAGTAACGAAGAAAAATAGGTTCACTATTTTTCAAATTTGCGAGTGAAATACGTCAGAAGGAAAGATTTTTGTCTCAGTATGTAATTTGGTACATTTTGCGAGTATGTACGGTAATAGTTAAGAACAGCTACTTCTCATCTCCCGTGCACGAGGATACATCTTACTGTTGCATTACCTAAACAAGCTAAGTACAAGGGCAAGAACTCAGTGTATTACCTACTTTTTAACATCCTAGATAGTCAATGAATAATGCCTGAAAGTATGGCGTTTCTCGTCCTTCCCTAAATGGGAAGTACGGCTCCTTAACTATAACCGTATGTACACCAATAGAGAATCATTAAATATACCATGTCTTTTGGAAAGAATCGACTTTTGCTACCTGCAAAAAATCTTAGGTTATAGGGGACCTTGCAGCTCTCGATGCAGGTTTACTTCAGGTCTCCCGATACAGATTAGTATCTAGGCTGGTGCCTTTCTGTACTAGTTTAATTCACATGCCGTTGCCAAACGAGCGATAGCGAGTGCGGGCGGGTTAGAGCCCCGCAGGGCACGTTGTTTTCTGTCGTTATTACAGCTAAATGGAAAGTGTGACCTGTGTTCTAGAACCTTGCCCATATAAATACAATGCTTTCTCGGCAAAATTCAACACAGACTCCGTATAAAAAATATTCTCTGTATCTTGGTAAGATGCTTGGGTGAAAGATTTATTTCGTCACCCACTTGATATCTACGAGGTCAGTAATACAGAGATTGCAGGAGGTAGTTTAAGAGACAGATTTATTTGAAATTCACTAATTTATCAAATTGTGTTGTATTTTTATGTTCTTTCTAAAGCATCATGTTTTTATTAGTGTTGTATATTCATTACAATCATCACATGACACGAAATTTTTCAGTACTTGGATTAAAGTTTAGCATTTTTTTTTCAGCAGCGAGGCTGTATGAGACGTGGACCTACAGCTTAAGGGAATCCGAGCTACACGTGGTTTTCAGTACTGTTTCACTTGCACACAGAAATAATTAAAACAGTTTTGATCTTCAAAAGCGCACAATGCTTCTGACACAGGAAATATTACCGCAATTTGGCGTTCACTGTTCTGTCAAATTCTTCTATGTTATTACTTGTGTTTATAGATAGGTTTTATTTATTTATTTGGGTATTATTTAGTTTCTCCCCCAAATCACTTGGTAGTGACTCTGACTTGGTAGAGATTACGTTCGTTATTTGTAATTGTGATGAGTGTAAATACAGGGTGGACATACGGTAGAAGAATTACAATGCATAAGACACCAACTAACCCGTGCTAGATGGTCACTAAAAAGCACGAATGCTACCCAACCGAGTAAGGGCAGGAGTGCAGTAGGAATGTCCGAGCGACAGCGAGGGGTGCGTATGTATGGAGGAGGCGCGCAAGCGATGATGTTAATAGTGAACGAAGCAAAGGAGGAAACGGAAGACTTCCGAGAAAACCTCGCACGGTGTTCTGTCCACCACCAGCTTACTTGGCGAGACCTCGAATCGATCCAGAGCCAGCTATCACTGAGACACCGCAGCACCACACAAATATGCTATGTCCTATGCATAACCTGCATAATTAGTCAATCTTCCAATTCACTGTAAATTGTCAAAATATTGGTGAGCCTATTCTCAGCCGGTATCAATAAAAGAAGTGAATAAAGATACGAATCATTTAAGTTCTCTGCGGCTCTTCACTATTGGTACATATATACAATGTTTCAAAATGAATGATGTAATTTTGGACGCTAATAATTACGAAACATGGGACGTGCCGGCAAGGAAGTGAGTGTTGTTTGAATGGGCGTGGCCTAGAATTTCAGAAAATCGCCGTTAGATGTCAGTGAATGCGTTTTCTCTGTTTGCAGTCAGTCAGAAGTAAGATGGCGTGCGTCCGCTCAACAGAAGGCGTTTTGTGTGCTGCAGTTTGGAAAGACTGAGTCAGTAATTTCGATCCAGCGTACTTTTCGTTGGTGTTTTGGCATTGATCCGCCTGCACCCAGAAATACTCGTCGTTGGTATCGCCAGTTTGTAGAGACAGGATGCTTGTGCAAAGGTAAAAGCACAGGTCGACCTTGCACTTGCGATGAAATGGTGGAAGCAATTTGGCACCCTAAAACTAGACGATTTTGTGTATATTTTGCAGTTTATACCATTTTTGTAGTATGTTTTTACCAGTACATATAGACTTTTAAAATCAGATCATTCTTTTTTGAAACACCCTGTACATGTGCAGAAAATACTTTTGATTTCAAGAAATCATTTACATTGCTCTTTCCTGTGTTTATAATGTAAGTGCTTATAGATCTTATAGATGGTTTGAGATACAGGAAAATTTCACAATGCAGTTCACATGACTTGTGTTGGTTGAAACTTTTTGAGTTAACTTTACAACGCCCGCTCCAGCAGGTATAATTTTTAAAAGGGCCCTACTTATCGATGCGCAGCTGGAGCGTGTCTTGTAAAGTTTACCGAACTTTTTTTTTTTTTTTTTTTTTTTTCAATAAAAATATCTGGTTTAAACCAGCCAACCCTGGTTTATTGGCATGTTGTGTATTGTCAGCAAAAGAATTTCATTTGTGTTGAATGTATACAAAGCGTGTCCGAATGGACCCTGCCCCTGATGGGAAGTGAAATTACAGGCCAACATGACACATGGACAAAAGAAAACAGAATATCTAAGGATCAAAAGTGTCACAGATGTTAAGGTTAGTAGTGACCATAGTGTTGATTACAGGCATTCCACTGCTTCAGAAGAATGATTTCAGCGATGGACTGAGCTGAGTCATTCTATCGCTGCGCCTTTCATCTCATCATTGCTGTGAAATACTTTCCTCGCTAGAAATATTTTCAAAGGCCTGAACAAGTGAAAGTCGCACTGTGATGAGGCCAGGCTGTTGGGTGAGTGAAGCAAAACCTCCCGTCATTTCTTCCTTAATCCCTCCTGCATAATGCCCATTAAATGCAGTTGAGCATTGTTATGAAGTGTAAAGATACCGAATGTCACCAATACGGGACTTTTCCCTCGTATGTCCGCATGCAATTCGTTGAGCGTCTCGATATAGCTCTGCATTTACTGTAATGTCGAGTTCCTTGAACTCTTCAACAACAACAATGGTCCTTCAGAGTTGAGAAATACTGTAAGCATAATATTGCCACCGGACTGTAGAGTTTTCATTTTCTTCGTTATTGGTGATGACAGATGCCTCCACTACTGGTTCCTGCTTTGGTTGAGGGTTCAAAATGGTGGCACGAAGCCTCGTCCCCTACCATAATGCACAGAAGAAAGCGTCGTCGGCATATCGACAGTGGTGCTGCAGATGCACCCTCGTGGAGATGCCTTTGGTCTGCTGTAAGAACTCACTGTTTACGATACAACAGGTTTCTCCGCACTATAAAGTGCATTGTTCCCACGGAACACCAAATGCCATGGCCTGGTGTCTACTCGCGTATGGCAGTGTCAACTCTTGCTATAATATGTCATCACTGATTTTGACGTGTCCTGGCCTGAATATGGTGAGTCTATCGTGTATTCCAGAGTTTCCCGGAACATTCGTGCCCAATTGTTTAGAAGGTTCTTTGATACATACTTCTCTTTATAAAATTATACCCAATCTCTTGTAAATTTCACTGGACAGACATCCGTCTACTGACAAGAATTGAATCACAGCCCGTTCATAAATACGGGACGGGTTTTGCAGTCATCGACATACCTTTTTCCGTGCACCAGTCAAACACCACACATTAACCGCTGTTCTGGTATGTATCCACCTCTAATACTACCTGTTGTATCACTCGCCCAACGTCCACTTTCCTCAATGTTCAGTAAAGTGCGCTCTGTTGCCTGGGTAGGTTTTAGTTCAACACGCTTTGTGCACAATATAACAGTTTGCGTCAGTTTTAAAATTATTACAGTTTATTAATCTTGTTCGTTCACAGGATTGCAGTGAGTAGAAACGACTCCATTGAGAGGCGTCTGAGTGTTCTAAATGACGTCAACTGTTAACTGACTATAGTCAGCAATCAAGACAGGGAACGAAATCCATTAGGTATTCCTTTAAATACTCTTTCTCCTATTCGTCTAAGTTAACTTAGTTATTACTATCCTTCGTGTGTATGAATGTGTACTTAACAAATCTTGATATAAGGGAAATAATGTGAAATATAATTAGTTAGAATTATTTTAACTATTTGCTACTTGATTTAGTAAGAGGTGCATATCCAATCCGTATATTAAAGTGCTAGATTTATATGTTTGGGGCCAATGCTTTTCACAATGACATCTCGGAAACCACAAACTTTAGAAAGATGCCGTTTTCACTGATCGATTGCAAGTTTTGTTAGGTTATTCGATTCTAATTGAATATTCAAGAAATATGGCCGTTATTTCTTTATTGCATTTTTAGAGATACACTGTAAGTGTTGAAATTTTAAAAAAGTAAAGCATCATATCCTATGAATTATACATTCCAACATCACACATTTGTTTACCGGGTTTTGTATCTCTTCAGTGTTTGTTTCGTGGGCAAATGTTAATAATAAAAAAAAAAAAAAAAAAAAAGAATGATAACCATTTCTTCAGTCTAAGATGAATCTGTATTGTTTGGAATATTTTGCTCAATGAACACCATATATAACTGACATTATAATTAATTGTGTATGTAATGAGTTTGCTCATTACTGCATTCAAAAGAAGAAAGTAAACACTGATCGTACATGAATTAGAAACTCCTACCAGAAGTGGGCTTATATCTTCCAAACCGTGCGAGATATTGAAAAAAATAATCGAAGAAATCTCCCCTTTATGTCCCTTGCCTGTTTTTATCAAGACGTCCTTCACTTGTGTCTGTAAAGGGGCATGTACAGATGTTGTGAAGAATACAAGGGCAGTCATGCTGATATGTGAATGATGCACTGTGTAGACAGCGCAGGTTAATGCTAGTATTCATAAAAAATGCTGACGCTAAAAGTACCTTTAAATACCCAATTGTACGTTTCGGCAAAAATAAAATCATTGCTTTCCTCAGTACTAAGTCCTTCAGAAAACTTACCTTATGCCGTTGATTATCTTTGGAATATGATTGTTTTTTCTTAACTGCAGTGGTCGTTCATAAAATTATCTTTGTATTTTCTTCATAAGCAGTATCTGGTGTTACTAACAATAATTATTTCTTAGTCCCACTTATTTTACTTAATGTTCTTTTTTCACTCTACGAACAAACGTAATTGGTGTAAGAAATGTGACAGTGTTGTAAATGTACATAAACAACATTATTATTTCCTGACTTCCTTATTCTAAATCTTTACCTTCACTCCAATGGTTATCATACGCAGGCTGAAAGAATTTCTGGTGAGATTTTTTTTTTTTTTCCGAAATTCACACAATTGAATAATTTTGGTTGCTTTTCGGTAAGTTAATTTTTTTATGAGTGTTTTAATTATTGCTGGCACTTAATATTAATAGGTGCGGAACAGTGGTGGAAATCAGGCCAGTGTTCCGCAAACTTTTCCTATTCGAGGCACAATAAATTATCCATGGCTTAACACGGCACATCAAAACTTGATTCCCCTGGAAAACGTATTATGCGACATTATTAATGTAAATGTGAATTGTAATCAATCAACTATTAGTATTACTACATCTATTATTATTATTGTACTAGCAGAATGTCCGTTTTCTGCACGGAAAGAAAAGAGTTTATGGGAAGTTTGGGAAAAAAAGTTTATTTGAAAGTTATGTACATTTCAAAGTACTTGTTGATGTAGTTTAAATTTCGCAGGAAATGCATATGCTCTCATATAATCGTTTTAAAATAACTTTCCCTTTATTACTGTTTTATTTTGAAACTTAGCTAAATCGAATTCTCGCATGATATAGTCATATTCTATACGTTAAATATAGCATACAAATTTTCATGGTTTTGTGAATGAGCGCTTCAGAAAAAAATGGTAACACTTGCAATAATGGAATGTATATAAACTGTTCGGAGAGAGGGTCAAACTTCTTAGAGCAAGGAAACATTTAAACTCTCTTTCCATGCTCTTAGATGTTAAGTTTCAGAAAATCCTGTCTTTTCCATTGTTGAGAGTCTGAAAAGAACATTGGTGCAAAATTTCCTTTATTACGCTCAATTGTTTCGAAGTTCTGGTGGACGGCAGGTAAAGTTCCAAGCTTGCTTTTCCCCGTAAGCTTCATATTTCGTTAAACGCTGTCTTATCCTCAGCTTAGGGTAGTAAATTTGTGCAAAATTTTATGTATGTTCCACTAGCAGAACCTGCGCTCTCTACACAGCGCTTCATTCACCTATCAGTATGAATCTCCTTGTCATTCCTCGCAACATCTGTACATGTCTCGCGCCAACTGAACTTTGTGGTGAACATCGTGTGCGTGGATTTTCTCGTTTCGTCCCACTTTATTCATCCCACCATTTCATTCATTTCTCATCATCACCTGTAGCCTAGCTAGCATAATCGTGGGACGTAAAACTCAAAGGTTTCATTTTCATTTGTACATGTCCCTTTACAGACACAAGTAAAAGACGTCTTGGTAAAAATCGGCAAGGAGTACCATAAAGGATAGATTTTTTGGATTATTTCTTCAATATCTCGCACCGTTTGCAAGATTTGAACCTACTTCCGGTTGGAGTTTCCAATTCATGTATGATCAGTGTTTTCTCTCTTCTTACATGCAGTATGTGGTAAGGAATACTACATACACAATTAATTTTAATTTCAGTGATATATGGTGTTCATTGAGCAGAACACTCCAAACAATGAAGATTTATCTTAGGCTGGAGAAATGGTTACTCTTTGTATTTCCTTATCATTTAGCCATGAAACAAACGCCTGAGAGATATACAACCCCTATATACAAATATGTGGTTAGAATGTATAATTCGTAGGATATGATGCTTTGAGTTTGTATTATTATTATTATTATTTCAACACTTCCAGTGTACCCCTAAAAATGTAATAGAGAAATAATGGCCTTTTTAATATTCAATTAGAAATCGACAATGTACCAAAAAAAAAAAATCGGAATTCACTAGTGAAAACGGCACGTTTCTACCACTTGTGGTTTTCGAGATCTCATTGTCGAAAGGATTGGAGACAAACATATAAACCTAGCATTTTAATATATAGATTCCAACTGGGTTTGTTAAATGACGAAGACTTTTTTATGAACCCTTTTCTCTCGCAAGAGTAGTTTCCTAATATTCTGTGTTTTCCTGAGCCTCGAGTTCAGCGGTAACATTCGTATAAATTACAAGTTACTATTATGCTGTGAAACTCGTCACATGTACAAATAGCTTCAGGACAGCAAGTTGATTGAGCTTAAAGTATGAAATCACTTTGTTCTTGTCCGGCCTGTTCCAATAAGTTTCCAAAAATAAATTCTTGAATACAGAGTGATTTTGAAGTATTGTTTCAAATTATAACGGAGGGTGCTCTATTGAGGAATTAAATATAGCCGGCTATGATGTGCGAATCCAGAATAAGGAGATATTCAAGTAATTCTAAAAATATGAACTAGGTCATTTAATTGCAAAATAATAAACACTTATATGGTGGAAGTTACAGACATGAATTGTGTTAAGTATTACAAGTACACACTTACCGCGCCCAGGCTATTCAATTTTAAACATTTAAACAGTCATGGACTTGAAAGCAGAAAGGAGAAACTCCAGTCTTGCAAAGTAGCTGTGATAGCAATTGAACTTGCGAAGTCGTAACATCTCACATTTAGGACGTTAATAAAGGGCAGTGCGATGGAGTTCTTAACCTGTGTTTAGTTATGTGATACTTAAAACTTTGTGATAATAATGGAGGCCTATATGACTAACATCTGATATATCGGTTTTTTTTTTTTTTTTTTTTTTTTTTTTTTTTTTTTTTTTTTTTTTTTATGTATGCGAAAATATGTTGACATCAGGGACATCATTCTGTAATTTCAGAAGATATTACTTTTGTATTCTGTTTTTGGAAGTGTCATGAATTATCATCTGCAAAAGTGATGAAAGGGACTGCAGGCTTTCGAAATGGGCTATGGAGAAAAATGGAGAGAATTAGCTGGATCGAGCAGGTGTTAGAAATGGTGAGAGAGAAAAGAACAGTTTTAGATATTATTAAGAAGAGGAATAGAAACTAATTGAGACATTGGCTAAGAACGAACTGTATCATGAGGGACGTGCTAAAGGGTATGATGGCAGGAAAGAGAGGGAGGGACGAAGGAGACTTCAATTAATGGACGATAACAAAACAGAAACACAAAAAGGTAAGCGGAAAACTTGGAGCATGTAAGCTTCTCAGTTGCGGCAAGTGACTTACCAATAATGGCAGAATACCGATGATGATGATGATGATGATGATGATGATACATATTCTGATAGTCGTAATATTGCTGGGTTGCATAAAGGATACTTTATTAACTCTATTAGATTTTGCAAAACAAAGACACTTGTATAAAAAGAGGAAATATCGTTACATGTTTTGGTGCATCAAGAAGTTATATTTTGCTGCTCTACGTGACAATCTAAAACATTTTGCACAATACTTCTTCACATATAGAAAGAGAAGTATTCGAATCCTTCATTAATATCAAGGATTCTGAAATAAACTTGGATAAAGGTAGCCTAGACAAACAATGAACCACATCAAACAAGAAAATCTCAGTCCGTCAGTTACTGCACCGAAACTTCCTCAGTATCAAGTTTATAAACGTCACAAAACATCCATCTAGCTCCCTGTTAATGAATATAGAAACACTGATGTTTCAGAAAAGAATATGGCAGCTACCATACATTTATAGTAAAGTGCTATGTGTAGAGTTTATCAATTCTCAAAAGAGGGTAGACGTTCTAATCTACTTAATTTTGACTTTAAATGCTGAATTTACCTTTTCGTGAAATACAAGAGAAATAACATACATATATATTAGAAATAATGTAAGTAAAAGGCTAAGAAACCGCACCGCAAGAAACAAACTTCGTGGAAGAAAACACACTGAGTGACAAGATGTTTTACTTCGTACATTTTTAAAATTCTTTTTATGGTTTAAATCCTTTTTGAAGTGTGCCTAGGCTGACGATGAAGACGATGTTCTTCGAAAGTACTTCCTAGAGATGAGGTTTGTTTCTAATTATTATCATTATTTCTAATCATTATCACCGCTCGCAATATAATGATAATACATATATATTGTCCAGAACAAAGATCTTCTGGACAAAATAAACAGTGTAGAATAAAATAAAGCAGCAAAATACAGCGCCACGATGCACCAAAACGGATAACATGATTTTTTTTGTTGTATATGCATTGGCACGTTAAAATGTATGTTACTGTAAAACATACCAATAGTTTTGTCCTCAGGTTCTAGCCCCTGAGCTGTTTCATGTGAAAAACGTGAAATAAATCGAAGATTCTGGATCTTGTTATCAATAATGTCTACCTCACAACCCAGCACATACTGTTTTCTAATTAAATGGCTCTGTCCAGAATCTGGAGCATTTTGTTTCTAAAACATAAATCTCAACGAATCTTGCAGTATTCACTATTGTAGTTAGATTTTATATAATTCCAGCAGTTTGCATTGTTGCCTTCCGCGAAGTATCTAATGAGGGTGATTTAGAAAAATTTAGGTAGTACAAATGTGTTAAGTCTTATTTTATTTAGTAATATTTTTGAGAACACTGTATAATCTGAATACAGATTTCACTTGTTATTCAAGATGGTGATTGTTCATAAGAACGTGGAAACAATGCAACATTTCCTACAATAATAGTAGTTTTAATTTTTTTGTTAATGAGTGCAAGAATATTAGTGAACTTCTTACATTTCATACTACCATGTTTTAGTTTTTTAAGCATAAGTGATAACAAGCAATTATTGAAATGCAATAAATTACAAAAGGAAGCATTCAAACCTTTCATAGTTTTATGCAGTCATAACCAATTAAAATTAAGTTATCAAGAACATATGCAAATTACCATAGTGAATACTACAAGGTAAGTTGATGCCAAACAATACAGTAATATATGCTCTTCGTATAAGTTATTCTCTGTTTCTTTGTGCTCTGTCTTAAACGACCATAGTTAAGTTTCCCATCGCAAAATGTCGCAAAATGACCAGTAGAACTTATCGTGTTTTCTGTTCTAATCTGGCATGAAGGTTCTGTATTACACTGGATATTTTGTTTTATTTTACGTCGATTGTCGAGGCTTTAAATATTGAGAAAGTGTTCTTCATAACAGTGTAATTAATTCTTAATTGTATTTTTGGTTCAAAACAAATTTTGAAAGTTTTTTTTTTTTTTCTGAATCGTGTTCACGTACTTACGTCAGTGTTATTCAAAGTATGATTTCCGGGGCACTAATTTCAACACTCTGGCGTTTTGCGACTCAAAGTGCCAATAAATACTCAAACAGCAGCCATTTCGTTATTCATGAACATTATGAAAATTAAGGAGGTCCAGGGGTGCACCCAGTCCGGATCAGCACAAAACTTTGGAGGCCGCGGTGGCTCAGTGGTCCAGCGTTCACCTCTGGTGTTTGGGGTCCCGAGTTCAAACCCTGTTCCCGCCAAGTGAACTTTATGGTGGACAAACACCGTGTGCATGGGTTTTCTCGGGGTTCTCCCGTTTCCTCCCACTTTCTTCATTCCACCATTTCATTCGTCCCTCATCATCACCGTCTCCTTTAGCGTATCCGGCATAACCGTGGGACGTAAAACTCAAAAATGTCATTTCATTTTCATTTTTAATAAAACTACTTGTTTAGCAGATTGATGGAGTCTAAAGATTTGATTTTATACTTCATCTGTATTTTACCTTTTTTTATAAAAACTATATATATGTATGTAGTTAGGTAGTAGCACTTGACAATTATTTATCATATTTTCAGATGCAAAAAAATACCGGTTCAGTATTACATAGACGTAATATATTGTACTGTTGAACCACGCCTCATACTTTAGACTCCACCGGAATAAAAAATTGAGTGTGCACATGGCAAGGTCTAGTTGAGAACCGTTCTAATGATGTTAACACAATTAGGCACTTGTAAAAATTCCATTTAGTGGATTTAAGAGATCAAATTATGAAATAAGTACAGGGGCCACTTTTTTCTTTATTCTTAGCAAAAGGAAATCAGTGGACAGGGATGACATTCTGAAAACGAGAGAGAAATTAATATTCTAAACGAACGTTTCTGAAACTGTGGTCTGCGAATTAAAAATAATACCCGATGCCTCATATTGTGATTCTCTTAGATTAAACATAAAATTCAAATGAATGGCGTATCACACACTATTGAGAGTTTCAAACAATTCAATGAAGTCAGGTAGACAGTAAAAAGGATCATGCGCTAGAAGTTTCAATTTCGTCCGGTAGATGTGAACCACTATAAAACGTTTACTGCCATCTAACGGTGAGACGTGTAACTTTTATTCCTTTGCATAAAACAGACTTCGAAAATTAGCATTCGTTATCGTGTGGAGCAACGGATAGCCATAAATCACTGTTAAGATGTTAACGAATTTGGCCGATTAAATCGCTTAAATTGTCTACTGCGAGAAGTATTAAAAAATTTGCTTTTCTTGAAAATTTATTGTGTGGGGCCGCGGATGGACGTTAATCGCCGTTACCCGTTAAAATGGTAACGGATTGGCTCCGTTAACAAACTTGGTAGATATAATTGCTCTAGCTGTTTATGAAACAAAAACAAACTTCAAAAATTCGCTTACATTCAAGAGCTATTGTGTGCGCTAACGGACAAACGTAGGTCGCCGTTACTCGTTAAAATGTTAACGGATTGACTCGATTAACGAACTCTGCAGAGTATTTTACATCTAATTCTAAGAATTCCAACACTTTTTGCACATTTACTAGCTTTAACTGTCAGTTGTCCAATGGCGTGTTAGGACTAACGGACTGAGACTCATGTACCCTGAGATTTACAATAACTCTATATCGTGGCCGAAAAGCTCAAGATATTTCAGAGTACCTGATATTAGAACTACAAATCTAGATACGAGGTGTATAAAGGTACTTTTAAGTTAGTTAATTAGTGCTCATTGAGACAACTTAATTCTCGTTGTTTCGAATTCATCACTTACCAATATATCATATGAGAACTTTGAACTTATCAGTTCTGTTTGATAACATAAACAAATAAAAAGTTTCTATATCAATTTCCTGTTCGCTTTCTTTTTGTCAGTTTTCCTTCTTTTCTTATTTATTAGTTGTTGTATTACATTAGAATAGTATTATATTTCAGCATTCGTAGATTGCCAGTGGACGTTAAATAAAGATAATAGTTAATAATCATATGCAGTTGGAGGTTCAGTGTTTTATTTGAACGTCATGAAATACAGTAATGTAGCAGAAGTGTATCCGCTGTTTAGATTGACAGATGAAAACACAGCTGGTATTATTTCAACATTGAAATTCGGAGGAGCAATATAAATGCATGAATAAGGTTAGTGAGTTAGCCCTTTAAGAAATATGTACCAGGCATTATATGTATAACATGTTAATAATTTCGTTGTCTTTCCACAGAGCGAGAGCTTGTGTAAAGATTCAAAATGCGTCAGTTGAAGGGAAAAGTGAAGGAAACCAATAAACAGAAGAAAGAGAGGAAAAAGGAATTTATTGAAAACAAGAAGAGAGTGTTTACGGTCGCCTTGCCTGCTCTAGCCGCAGTGTTTCTCCTCATTGTGGTGTTTGTATACTTGAAAACCCGCCCACGAACAGAGATTGATTACTAGTTTCTAATTCCTCAACATGTATACGATGACTGTTAATGTGTCTGTTGCAAAAGTTTTGGGAGAAATAAGTGTTTTCCATTGCTCATAAATATGTGATAAATAATCCTTTCATACGAAGTGCTCATTGAAGAAGCAGAATTGGCGTTGACAGATATTCAGTGGTGCTACAAATACTGATTTAAAACTTTATAATACCTCGGTATTTAGAATTCAAACTATAAACCAGGATTCAATATGGTTGTAATTCGTATAGAATATAGCCTTCCGTAGAGCAAAAGTGCTTATAGTTGCTTCCAATTTGATAGTGTTTTTCTAAAGCCTATAGAAATAGAACAGAAGATAACAATAGAATTTTAATATTGATGTAAATATTATCCAAACATTGGAATTATAGGTAGATTAGCAATATTTGACCATTAGGATACGACGTGATAATTAGTTGTCGTAGAATTTTCTAAGAATCCTTTTTAAAATTTTATTTGTGGTTCTTTACTGCCTTCATACAGGGACCAAATATTTAAGATGGAATGTACAACAACGATGTTGCGTTTAAAAGTACTTTGTCCACTTGACCACAGGTAACATCTGTAATTATATTAATATTTTTGAAACTTCTGTCAAGAAATTAATTTCTTTATCATAGAAGTCCTTGATTTATTTTGGAATATGGTTAGGTTTAAAAACAAAAGTACTTAAAAGTAAATTTAGTTATAATTTCTAAAAACAAAAATGCGAAGTTGAAGTATACATTCATTTTATTTTTATTTTTGGGTCTGTTTATGGTTTCTTGTGATTTCTATTTTTCTTTCTTGTTGGAGAGGATGGTATGTTATTCATCTGAAACGTCAAGTTTCGCCTTGTATTGTTTTATTTGTTTGAACTCTTGTGAATGTTAAATGAAGCATTATGATTATTTTTATGTCAAATATATATGTGTATATATGCGGAGATTACGGAGAAATATAATGTATTGAAAGTTATTGCTGTGTTTCATGTTAACAAAGCCTACTACTACACCATGCAGTCACTAGCGGAATGAAGACATTTTTAATAGAACTTTTATCTAAGAAAGCAAGGAGAAACAATTTTGTTTTTAGTACTTTATATATTTAATTCGATTTCTGGGGTTCCTTAATTAAAAAATAATTGTATTGTAAAGTTCTGCTTTTGCAGGTAAGGTATAGCAACTTATACTCGGGAATTGTTTTTTCCCACTACCAAGTTTAACTACAAACTCTTCCCTTTTATAAAAATCACTGTGATGTAAAAACCCTATAAGAACTGGGTAAAATATGGTATCCCAAGGTCCGCACAGCCTAGAGAAGAATCTCCACAGAGTTCCGAGCGAAGGAAGTGGAGTGGATTTAAGTAGAATCCTCAATGCTCCGTGCAAGTAGAAAGAGATTAGAAAGCCACAAAGCTCCAGGCAAGCTGGGTGGCTGAGGTTAGGAACCTGAGTTTCGAACAAACCATGTGGGCGGGATAGAAGGCCTAGAGCTCCGAGCAAGCTAAAGGTTTTGGGTTAGGCTTCTCTCAAAGCTCCAGGCGAGCTGAGAGTGTGGATTTGACAGCCAAAGGCGATACCAGATATGGAATTCTTCCTGGTTGTATAACTCCTTCAGTGTGACAGTGGCACTGGTGATCCTTCTTCGTCACGTGACTATTGGTGTTCCTGTCGTCTGCCTCCGTAATGGTTCATAGTAGAATGCACATGGTGTTGTTTATAAATACAAACATGTGCTGGTTGTTTGTAAACAGAGCTATGTGAGATATTTACAATATGTTGAAAATGGCTGTAAGAATTACCATGAAACTTTTAGGAAAACTTATGGACTATCAAATAGAGTTCACACTGACCTTGAACATCGGAGATATTAAAATGAATCGGGGAAACTCAAGAATGGTTCAAAATATCCTGAGAGTGAGGGAAATCTGTTATACGACGTCAGTTTTTTTTTTTTTTTTTTTTTTTTTGTTTTTTTGTTTTGTTTTGTTTAATAGCTATCCACAGAGTATGTGAAGAGGGCCTCAAGGAATCAAAACAAATACAAAAAGAGAATGATAAGAAGAATACTGTAAAAAGGAAATTATCTCTGGAAATTACAACGAAATAACAATAGAAAAGCTTAACCTTTTCAGGACGAACGGCTCAACTCTTGAGCCAGTAATTCAAACCTCTCTAGCTCAGCTCCTAATTAACCTAGAGATATGATTTTGGTATGTATCTCTTCAGAAAGGACGGAACTTTCTAATCCTGTGTATATCATTCATGTAATGAGTCCCGCCGTGAAGGGCGAGGGGGGCAAAGTTGGGTGTTTATAGTTTTCCCTCTCTCCCTTCAGAATTTGGGGGGAGGTACCTCCCTGATGGAGCTACAAGGATAAAAAATGGCATCCATAGAGACAAATGAACATACTAACTAGCAGTCCATGACTTTTGGGCTTGAGAGGGATGAATAGGAGGGGTATTGAATTTACCCCTTTTCTTATTGTATATTTTCTTATAAAGACAAAAAAATATATTTCAAATTTGAGGAACTCTGGCAACATTGTTATTCATCGTACGCAAGAAAAAAAAATCTCACATTTACGACAAATATTTGGGACAATGATACACAAAAGTCAAACCCATCGGTTCAATACAAATGGAAAAAGAAATTCAGAACCCCACACTTACGTGACACATCCTGTATATTATTCAATATCCACTGTAATGTACTCTAACGTTGACAGCCCTAGCGACATTCCTAATTATCACAGACACAAACCATTCCTCGTTGAAAACCTTATAGATCAGCCATTCCAAGAATGTAACTTTTGTGTGTCTCGGGCCAAACCAATAAAAGAAGAAGAAGACGAAAGTCAAAATTTTGGGTGGAGAATTAAATTTTTCGAAATTTGTCGGTCTATGGCAACGCTGTTATTTTTCGTACGCAAGGAAAAAAAAATCTCACATTTACGCCAGACATTGGGAACAACGATATAAAAAAAAATGAATGGTGTAAGTGCAATAGGAGTGAAGAAAAAAATTCGGAACCTCGAACCTACGTGAATCATCGTCTATTTTTTTCGATAGATTGTGGTATACGCTAATATCGGCAGGCTTGGCCACGCTCCTAATTGTCACAAGCATATCAGCTATACCTCGTTGGAAAGCTTATGGAACAAACATTTGAACAAGGTAACTTTTGTGTGTCTCGGGCCAAACCAGTAAAAGAAGAAGACGACGAAAGTTAAAATTTTGGGTGGAAAATCAAATTTTTCAAAATTTGTCGGAATTTGGCAACGCTGTTATTTGTCGTACACAAGGAAAAAAAATCTCACATTTACGCCAGACATTGGGAACAATGACATAAAAAATGAATGGTGTAGGTGCAATAGGAGTGAAGAAAAAGATTCGGAACCTCGAACATACGTGAATCCAGTGGCGGCGTAAGGGCGGGGCGAGCGGTGCCCCCGCCCCGGGCCCCACTTTGTGGGGGCCTCCGGACGGTAGGTAAAAATAATTACTAAAGAACTTGTTAGCGTGAGGTACAAGGGCCGCCAAGGTTTATAAGTCACAGCTTCCCTAAAAGTAAAAGTAAATATTGATTAATTGTCAATCAATATTCACCAAATAACAGATGAAACAACAAAAACATCTGTCTAATAAAACTAATCAGTGCCGGATTTCTGTATAAGCTAAACATATAGGTTAGGGCCTTACTCTCTTGGGGACCTGAAAAGAAATTTAAAGAAAAACTGAATGTAGATTAAAAATAAATAACAGTTTTATCTTGTTGGCTCCCAAAGAAATTTAAAGGAAAAGCTGAATGTAGGTGAAAAAATAATAATACAAACGTTTCGCTCTCTTGGGGGCTCCCCAAAAAATTAAAGAAAAAAGCTGAATGTTGGTGAAAAATAAGTAAAATCAGTTTTACTCTGATGGGGCCCGAAAGAAATTCAAAGGAAAAATGCATGTGATTAAAATGTGAATAAAATAACAATTTCACTCTTCAATTACTTCAGAGAAATTTAAAGGAAAAATCTGAGTGTAGATTAAAATATAGTAAAAGAAAAGTCGAAGTATATTGTTTTGTCTACATTCTGCTAGCTTGCTTCCTGAAATATCACTACTTATTTATTTATCAGTTCAAGGGAAGGGCACAAAGAAGTGATGAACTTACATAAAGCTTTATAAAGATAACCAAGAAAGTTATGTCGCTTTTTGTGGACGTCTGTGTTCAAATGGCACTCATAAGGTGAGTTGAATGCAAATGAAGATAAGGCGAAGATCAGTTGTTTGTGTGGGGTATATCCAACACACTACCTGGTTGTGGCAGTTTAGTTAACCGTGAACTTGCGTAAGGACAGAGTGAACATGGGACCTCCACAGAGCGTCGTAAGGGCGTATATGCTGTACGAGTTCAAACAGGAGTCAAACGCCGCTACAGCGAGGCGGAAGACATGCCAGGCATTTGGTGAGGGTGTCGTGACTACGTGGACAGAACAGCAATGGTTTAACAAGTTTATGGGCGGTGACTAAACACTCGAAGACGCACGACGTGCCGGAAGACAACACATCTACAAAATGAAGATCTTCACGCAGCAATTGAGGCGAACAATGGCCAGACAGTGAGGAACTGGGACTACAATTCAGTGAGAGTAGAGAAACCATTCGGCAGCAGCTCCATCAACTTGGGAAGCACTACAAGTTGGGTCGATATACCCCACATGATTTGACTCTGGGCCAGAAGGCAACGCGAGCAGACACCTGTGTTTCTTTGCTGTCTCGTCTGAGGAAGGATCCATTTCTGAACAGGATGCTGAAGTGTGATGAGAAGTGGGTCCTGTACGAAGCTCCACGGCGCCGTCGTCATTGGTTAGCATTCCATGAACCGGTTCCAAAACAGCCGAAACCAGTACTCCAGTGGTCCTCCTGTGTGTTTGGTGGACTGCTCGCGGCATTGTGCATCGGGAAATGCTACCAGCTGGTCAAAGCATCAATGCAACTGTGTACTGTCAGCAGTTGAGCAGTGTTTAAGATAAACTCAAAACTCTGGAGAACGCACTTCTGAATCGCAAAGGTTTTCTCCTTGTTACAGAACAATGCTAAGCTCCACGTGGCTAGGATGACCCAGGACACCATTCTACGCCTTGGATGGAAAACACTATTGCATCCGCCACACTCCCCGGACATTGAATCGTCCGATTATTACTTGTTCCATTCCTTGGACAATCACCTTAGAGGACGCAGTTCAAATCCCTAGTAGGGGTGCAAAATGCACTTGATACCTTCTTCGCTTCACGACCCACCAAGTTCTACCGCGATAGAATCCATGGCCTTCCAGAACGTTGGCAGAAGGTCATCGATGCTGATGGGGACTATTTTTGATTTTCCAGGTACGTCTTAGGTGACATATCGATGTTCAGTGTGGTTGGTGACAAAGTGACAGAACTTTCTTGGTTACCTTTATATTAGGGTACTAGCATTCTGTTCCTAACTAAAAGCTCTTTAGTGCAGACGCTATAGTTGCTGATTCGCTTGTTTTCCTTCTGTCTTGTTTCTTTTGTCCTTTACAAGTTGATTTTTCAGCGAGAGAAACTTTTTTGCTTGGCTGGTTTCTCCTTTTTTGCTCTTGTTTCTTCGTGTACAATTTTACACTTCAGCCCACAAATTTAGAGTGAATAAGATGTTCAATAAGAAAACTAGTTCAAATGTTCAAAAGAAAAAAAAAAACGTGAATTGTGTTATATTGCTTCCTTCTATATTTAGATAGAAATAAAATAGAACTATTTTCTTACTTTGCCAACTTTGTGCAGCAGCTAAATGAGAGCGAGGAAAGGTTAAAAGCAAGTTTGTTGCTCTGATTTGGCTTTGTTCTAACCGAATGACCTGGATGGCATAGAATTGTTTATATATAATCCGTACACTAAGGTGTGCTTAGAAACCTAAAGAACAAACTTGACTTTTCTCCACAAGGTATACTGAATTTTTTTTTTTTTTTTTCAATGGGGCTTGAAGCTTACAAAAGTTTGGCAACCGCTCTTCAGATTTTGATAACACTACCCGTATCTGTCGCATCATTTGAAAGGTCTTTCAGCAAACTGAAGCTGATAAGACCATACTTACGCTCCACTACGAGTCAAGAAAGACACGAATCCGGACATTCTTTCTATCGATAATGGAATAGCATCTACTTTGGATTTTGATGGTTGTTACTTTCGCAGCTACTAAAGCAAGGAAGGTAGCATTCTGAATGCTGGTGGAACACAGGCTAATAAGGTAGTGGAACTATTGCCGAAAGTTGTTTCAGGTTTGAACTTAAGACAATAAAAATACAAAAGTACCAAAAGAATAATAAAAAGACGTCATGATCTGTTAATTGACTGGTGATGAGTGATAATGAAAAGTAGGATGGTACAACCCGTAGTAGAATTCTGTGCTCACATATTTAATCTATGATGTAGCCCTATCCCAAATGATTCAATACATTCAGGATTTTTTGTTACAGTATATTCTAATACTAACTGTGTTAGTAAGTGGTAGGTCTAACGGAAAGTCGTAAGTGGCAGAATATAAATATGACTGAATTATTAAATACAAAATAATGGAATCATAAAACAAGCGTGAAATCTGGAAACAATAGTAAAAAGAACAAACAGGAGAGAAAGATTCTAATGCTTAACTATTTATTGATATTTATTGATATTGGCACTAAATAGATCGTATATTATCACTGGGGAGAAACCTGGTAAAAGATAAATGAAGAAGACACACAGGAGAGAAATCTATTCTAGCCATTATTTACTAGTTCGGTAAAAAAAAAAAAAAGTTTAAGTATCATGTATTATCACTGGAGAGAAAACGAATGTTAAAGTGAATGGGGCTAATTGTATGAGAAAAATCTAATCAAATAAAGCCCTTGTAGCGTAAACTCAGACAGGTGAAAGACTATGAATAAACTTATCATATGGGAAATTGCACAGGACAAACACCAAAGGCGAGAACCGAACAAGAAAATTCTATAGAAAACGGATAGCTTGCATTTAGAAATCGCATCGGTTATATTATTATTTGCATATTTTTCAATATCAGCTCATTGTTACATTTTGTACGTAAATTTGTCTCTAAATGTATTATTAAGAGCATTACTTAAACTAATTACCTATCTAATTACAGTACGCTTTTAACCTAGAATAGTATAACTTAGGTGTCGGATAAATTCTGGATTCTTTGCTGTTATGTTTTGTTTGTTCTTAAGATTATGTCATTTCTGTCATGGGTTGTAGTTTCCGTTACACTTGTATCCCTAATCATTTTTCTGTCATGCCTCTTGTTTAAAAATGAATATATACTGTATATACATATATGATATATATGCTGAATGTCACCCCCATTTATTTAACATATCCCAAATTAAGATCGTTTAAACACACACACACACACACACACCAACGGGAAAGGAGGAGGAGGAGTAAACAGAAAGAATAAGTATGCAAATGAATGTCAAAAAGAGCAATGTATAAATCATGATTTTTCGAGAAGGGGCCCCGATCTACTTCACTGGCCCCGGGCCCCAGTTTGCCTTACGCCGCCACTGCGTGAATCATCCCGTATTTTTTCGATAGATTGTGGTATACGCTAATATCGGCAGACTTGGCCACGCTCTTAATTGTCACAAGCATATCAGCTATACCTCGTTGGAAAACTTATGGAACAAACATTCCAACAAGGTAACTTTTGTGTGTCTCAGGCCAAACCAGTAAAAGAAGAAGAAGACGAAAGTCAAAATTTTGGGGGGGAATTAAAATTTTTCGAAATTTGTCGGACTATGGCAACACTGTTATTTGTCGTACGCAAGGAAAATAATTCTCACATTTGCGCCAGACATTGGAAACAACGATGTAGAAAAATGAAGGGTTTAGGTGGAATAGGAGTGAAGGAAAAAATTCGGAACGCCGACCCTACGTGGATCATCCTGTATGTTTTCGAGAGATTGTGATATAAGCTAACATTGGCAGACTTGGTCACGCTCCTAATTGTCAAAAACATATCAGCTATACCTCGTTGGAAAGCTTATAGAACAGACATTCCAACAAGATAACTTATTGAACAGACAGACACACAGAGGGAGAGAGAGAGAGAGCGAAAGGAAAACAGTTACCACCTCAGAACGCACTGTTCTATTTTTAGCCTGGTCAAAGTCAGCTGTAGCTATCAGTTGAACCTAAGGGTCGTAAATATGCATTTCTTTCAACTCCCTCCTTTGACAAGTTATTTAGTTTAGAAAAAAATCTTCCTGACGAAGCAAAAGGAAAGAAAAGCAATGATCTTGCGACGAACAATGTTAGGTGAACCAATGCGAGTTTATTCTCTGCCGTAAGTAAGAGTGCATTCCTACTGCACTTACACGGTTTATTTTTTGCACAATTATTCACAATAACGGGGGTAAATCTGAGAATTATTTTTCTTGCATACTACAAACAACAGTGTTGCCATAGTCCGACAAATTTCGAAAAACTTGATTTTCCACCCAAAATTTTCATTTTTGTCTTCTTTTTCTTTTACTAGTTTGGCCCGACAGACACGAACGTTATCTTGTTGGAATGTTTGTTCCATAAGCTTTCCAACGAGGTACAGCTGATATGTTTGTGACAATTGGAAGCGTGTCCAAGCCTGCCGATATTAGCGTATACCACAATCTATCGAAAAAAATACAGGATGATCCACGCAGATTCGGTGCTCCGAATTTTTTCCTCCATTTCTATTGCACCTACACCATTCATTTTTTATATCATTGTTTCCAATGTCTGGCGTAAATGTAAGATTTTTTTCCTTGCGTACGACAAATACCAGTGTTGCCATAGTCGGACAAATTTGGAAAAAATAGATTTTTTCGCAAAAATTTTGACTCGTCTTCTTCTTCTTTTACTAGTTTGGTCCGAGGACACGAAAGTTACCCTGTTGAAATGGGTGTCTCATAAGGTTTCCAACGAGGTATAACTGATATGCTTGTGACAATTAGGGGCATCACCAGACTTGCCAATGTTAGCGTATACCACAATCTATCGAAAAAATACAGGATGATTCACGTAGGCTCGGTGTTCAGAATTTTTCCCTCCATTCCTATTGAATCTAAACCCTTCCATTGTTTCCAGTGTCTGGCGTAAATCTGAGATTTTTTTTTTTTTTTTTTGCTTGCGTACGATATATATCAGCGTTGCCACAGTCTGACAAAATCTGAAGAATTGTATTTTTGAAAAAAAAAAAAGATTTTCGTCTTCTTCTTCTTTTACTAATTTGGTCCGAGAGACACGAAAGCTACTTTGCTGAAATGTCTGTTCTATAAGGTTTCCAACGAGGTATGGTTTGTTTATGTGTGACATTTAGGGGCGTCGCCAAACCTGCCAACGTAAGGGTAGACGAAAATTTCTCGGGAAAATAGGAACAGAATGATTCACCTGGATTCTATCTTCCGATTTTTTTTTTTTACCTAGCTATTGTACATTTGCCCTTCATTTTTTGGCATATTTATTATCAATGTCTGGCCTACAGGTCAGAATATTTTTTCTAGCGTACGACTAGAAACAGTGTTGCCAGACTCTCACAAATTTCGAAAAAAATATTTTTCACTTTTTCTCTTTTTCTTCTTCTTCTTCTTCTTCTACGGGTTGGGTACGGTAGCCTCAAAGGCTATCTTACTAGAATCTTTGTTTCATAAGCTTTCCAACAAGGTATAATTCATACCCATGGAAGAATTAGGAGGGGTGCTAGGGCCGCCAAAGTAAAGGTCTACGATTTTCTTGAAACCCTTGCCCGTCCTGAAAAGGTTAAGGTGTCCAAAGAGTGTTAACCTAAGGAAGAACAAATTAAATGAAACATTCAAACGCTACAGAAGAAAAGTTATGTTGGATGGTTTTAGATAATTAAGGAGATTAGGCCAAATTATGTTACTTGTTTATGAGTGAGCAAATATTTTAAAGACATTGTTAGTTTATGGTTCGATTCCCAAGGGAAGAACATTCCACATTTGAACATATCGCAGTGGTTCGGGTTCTTCTTTAACCTGTAGATCCACCTCTGACATAGCCTCGATGCTAGAAAGGTACATTAAGCAACAAGAACTAATTATTTAGTTGCTTCTAATACTGAAAGTTTTTGAAGCAAGCGCAAATCTGGAATTGGATGTCTTATACAATAAAGAAATAGAATACCTGTGCATGTGTGACTTCACGAAACGAAAGCTATTAAAAACTTATCTTGACATAATTACTTTGCATAAAATTCATCTCTTCTCTAAAATAAATTTAGTGTCACTATTTAACTCTACAATGCATAGTGAGATAGATAAGGGTCATAGTGGTAAATAAGCTGTGCTTTCTTACATACCGGTATGTAGTTGCTAATTCATGTTGAACCAGATTGGGAACGTTCGAAGCTAGTTGTAATTCCAGTTTCCGTATAGATGGCACTATTAAACGTACTTCGGTTGCTCATTTTTGTTTTCTTTTCAAAACTATTTTTTTCACAGAAAATTGTTTAAAAAAATCATGCATTGTAAAGTTAAATTACGAGAATGTTTACTTTATTAATCTCTAATAGCATCTACAATTCAAACTACATAAAGAAAAGATATTTCTTTAATATCAATAACTGTGAGAAAGGAAAAGAAAATTTTATGTACACTCATGTCCAAAATGATGGTCGCATGTCTATAACTGTCTTCTTCTAAGAATATAATTTGATAATGATTTTGCAGGGTTGCAGGATATGATTTGATAATGATTTTAATGCTGATACTATGTGTATAATCGGGAAATGTATATTTCTGGTAAATTTCATAGGAAAAGAGTTATAAATACGAAAATTAGAATGAGTAAAACAAAATGTTGCTAAATGGACAAGAAAGTTTTATTTTGGTTTTATTGTTCTTATTTACTGCTCTTTTGACATGAAATTTTCCGCATACATGTCTTTGCCGATTGTACACATAATAACATTATAAGAAATACCGGGCGAATTCGTTATCAAATTATATTTCTATAACAACATACTTAAAGACATGGAATTATAATTTTGGACATGAGTGTACATAGATAATATGCAAAATATTATTATTATTATTATTATTATTATTATTATTATTATTATTATTATTATTATTATTATTATTATTATTATTATTATTATTATTATTATCATAAGAGCAACTAGTAGTTGCAGCGATGCGGAGATATCTAGAAGGTACATACTCTGTTCTTCAATCAAATTTAACAGTGAATTCATTTTTGATTGCGTTTACTTTTTTCCTCGCCAGAGTAGTGTGTTTTTTCTGGGATTCTGCTGCTGAAACATTATCTAGTAATGCACGATTCATCTGTTCCCATGATACTTGCTATATGTAGAAAAATAAACATAGAAACTATTTATCGAATTTTACTTCCATATATTGCTCAGTTCGAGTTTTAACGTTGTGAGAAAGATGAGAACTAGCAAAATATTAGAGACAGTGAAAGCTTACTCAATATGTCATTTTTAGTAGTCTATGAGGCATATTTTCTTGTAAGCCTCAACCACTGTAAGTTTGATGAATAAAAACTATGCCTTAAGGAACCTGGAAGTTTATCGTTACAGAAACCAAACCACCAATGGATGTCATCCTATTCCAAGCCAATTCTGTCTGGATTATTTTACTCATCTCCTTCAGAGCTTTTCCTTAGCTGTATCTGCGCCTATTAAAACTACCAGTTTCGGGTGCGACAAAAAATATAGACACTTTGAACTGTCATACAAAATGTATTTTCCGAACCACAAGGTTACATTTTAGAGAAGAAGTAAGGTTATAATTCTCAGAAGAAATTCTCTCTTTAATATATTTTCCCATATGTGGATAAATATTTTTAAAGATGCTGTAGACGCAGTCAATAATTTTCGATTATATTTTTCCTTTATATGATAACATTTTGTGTCCAAAATTCAATAACTTATTCTAACACAAGAAATGGCATTAAAGGTATGTGTCTTGTTTAGTTTTGATACTGGACTTTGTTTTGTGTCAAACTTTCGGAGAGTCTGCGTAAGTCTTTCAAAAGATCTAGTTTTCGTTTACCATTCTGAATTTAGTGAAAATATATTTTTTCTTGCTAAATGCTAAATTGTTATTTCTTTCAGGGTAGTGTTTCTGGCTTAGGTAATGACCTAACAAATAAAAAAGTCTTTCTTCAATCATAAATGAGAGACAGTGTCGTAATTGGCAAAATATATGATCTGTTAAACACCACAAATCGGAATTCGGAATAAGGGACGCCAGGCAACTCTTCTTAAATTACCTTTCCACACTCTTTATATATCCCTTGTGGAGCTTCATTTGCGTTAAGTATGTATACAATGAACTGGAAAATTGTGAGTAGTTACCGGGAAAAAACGGGTAATTAATAGACGCTCATCAAATGAGTAAGAAACGTGACCTTATATATAGTCTGAGATTGGTGTCCGGGTTTTTCGCTTACAAAATCTGGCAACCCTAGGCATACTACCTCGGCATCACTTCGAGCTTCATTAAAGGCAACTTGAAATCATAATAATAATAATAATCACTGCTATGGGGTGTACTAGTGTATCACTATTAAAATACTTTGATTATTTTATTCTTTCTTCAATTGATATGCATTTTAGTGTTATTTGCTGTAATTTTTCAGTTCATTGAAATAACATTTTATCTATTCTTTTAATGCATTCAAAACCCAACAACATGAGCACGTAAAAATGTTATAGTGGGTGCATGAATGGGATTTAATTACCCTTGTGCACAGCCACATGAAAAGATAGGTTTTAATTATCTTTGTACATACCCATATGAAAACTTCGGGTTATGTCTACAATAATAATAGTAGTAATAGTCTCATACATTATGACATTAAATCAAAGAAGACAAGGTACAGAACACAGTTAATTTATCCCAGATACATGAGGATAAAACTAAATTTGAAAAATTAAAATGCACATGAAAATGAATTAAGTTGTGATAAGTTAATACAACTTCGAGTTCAACTTATTCTCTAATTCAAGCCAATATCTTATTTTAATTTTGTATCTTAAATACCTTTATTATTATTATTATTATTATTATTATTATTATTATTATTATTATTATTATTATTATTATTATTATTATTATTATTATTATTTTATTAACAATTTTGAGATACTGAGTTTACATTACAAGTCACTCAAGATGAAAAAGTGTGAAATTGAATGCAAGGTTATTAAGATATGTCGTTCTTTATACAGATACAACCTACATACAGGTATAACTCCGATTTAATGAATTGTTTGAGATTTTTTCTTAAATGGGTGTTTCACTACAAATGGAAGATACTGATCATAAAAGAGAGCTTCACTAAGGTGTGGTGTATCATATGAAATTTTAATAATTTAAGCTGGATCGCTAGTCACCTTTAGGGTAAAACTTTCTCACTAGATGGCAGAGCACACCGCGATACATGCGATGTTGCCACATGAGTTACGGATAGAAAAGTGTTTAGTCACGATCGCATTTTATACATAAGAGAAATGAGAGCTTTTACTTCCATTTTACTCAATACTGCCTGCTTTAAAATATGAATTAGTTATATTCTTTGATCAAAAGTGATTTTTTAACTCATCAAACGTTATACGTATCTCTCAAACTAGATGTCTTTATTACGGTGCGGATTAAGAATGCCTATACTAATACAAAATCATTACTTAAATTTCATCTTTTGGACAAAACAGACTCTCAGTACATTCAAAAATGGTGTTTTATAAGCGTAGTTGTAATCCTTGGTGTAAAACTTATCTCTACATTAGAGATTCAATATATCATGGCTAAAATTCCATTGTTTTCTGGTCAAAGGGCAACTCAATTTGCATTTAGGGGAAAATTATATCATTTCTATGGTAATAGTTTCTTAGAAAACGGCAGTTAAACGTTATACATTTATTTATAATTAGATGTCTCTACCGTGCAGATTAAGGATACGTGTACAAATACAAAATCATTACCTAGGTAGATAGGACACAACAGATTCTTAGTAGATTCAAAAATTATATTTTATAGGCGAAGTTGCAATCCTTGGAGCAGCTTTACTTTAGGGAGTTAAGTATCATGGCTTATATTCCAGCGTTTTCTGGGCAAAATTCGACTCAAACTGCATTTAGGGGTAACGAAATATACTTTTATGGTAAAATTTTCTCTGGAAATTACAAAGATATTCGTTTATCTATAACTATATGTATCAAAGTTATTCTCGAGAAAACCGTTGTTTGCATACATCATCGCTAGCCGATTGTTTGTTTTCTGGTCACATTTCTCGCGAAATACCGTAAAATATTGTCTGAAGTTTGGCCACTATTTTCAAACAATCGTCATTAAATTCCGTTGAAAATTTTTAAAAATGGCTAGGGATGAGATATTGAAACACCGTCTTCTACAATGAATACCATCATGTCCATGAGTTTTCTCGGGGTACTCCCGTTTCCTCCCTTCTTCTCATTCCATCAATTCTTCCATCACCATTCCTTGCCTTAATCATCGTCTTCCTTAGCCTAAAGGTTATAATCATCGGATGTTAAACTGAAATATTTCATTTTTTCCACAATGCACAGAGGCCGGCTGGGTTGGGAGTCGCGTTGGAGTTAGTCCCGCGTTTCGGAGACAAATGTCATTATTTAATGTTTAGGTGGCCACACAGAAAGTGACATTTGAATGACAATTAAGTTGGTTTCAAATAAATTTTATTAGCCTATTTATCCTGTGTGCCAAATAGGATGCAATTTGCAAGTTGTAAGACGCCGTTACCATTCAACTCTTCACCAATAAGTTCCCTTATCTTGCAAAATGTGTACGTTTTGACGTCACCATTCCGTCGAGTACCCAAGACAATACCCCAGTACCAAAAATGAAGCGTGTATCTCAAAAAATGGTTTCTTCAAAATTTTTTCAAAATCTGTTCAATTTTGAAATTTTAACGCCCATAATTCGAACAAGCTTGCGATCGAGGGTTTCTCCGGTTACCTAATTGTTTCATATGTAAAACTAGCCGACTGAGGATAGTATCAATATGAAGTCAGATTAACACCTCACGACCTTCCCTATTAATTACTATTTTCCACTAAAGGGTTCAGGCAACTATTCGTGTATGTATGAAAGCTCAAAAACATATATAGATTATTTTCAAGAAGATATAATATTATACCTAAGCAAATTAAGTTTCAGCAAAAATAAACAAAGAAAGAAAGAAAGAAAGAAAGAAAAGAAAAGAAGAAAAAAGAAAGAACACATATTAGGCTACATATTTAACGTTCAAAATGATCATCAAAATAAACTATCTTTGTATTACGTGGAAACAAACAGTTAAAAATTGAAAAGCGCTTGGCTTTTTCTTCAATTTATGCTCCCTTTCTCTTTGCTTCGTTTGCCTCTTCGATCTATATATATATATAGATGATGCCTTCTGTTTCCTTATTTTCCACTTTTATTAACTATAATAGTTTTGTCACAATTCACAGGTTCCGCCTCTGTACTTGAAAAGCTAACAAGGAATTACCCTACTACTGTGACTGCAATAGTACACATGTAAGTTTGGCAACGAAGCATTAAGGCGTCTTGCGCAAGCATGAGATTCAGCCGCTAAAACTATTTGCTTAAACATAGAATTATATTTGGATAATATTTAAAACATAACACGAATAATGGTCAAATAATATCCATATTCTGTAATGAGACAACTACTTGTAAAATAATTTATGCTTGTAAGTAAAAGTTTCATAGAACTGGGCACAGGAGTAGCAAAATCTAGCAGCAAGCGCCATCTTGCGTACTCATCTTAAAACTGAACAGGTTTTCCTCTTATATTTTACTTTTTTAGCTAACAGAATACGTAAGCACAGAAAATAGTATCTCATGTTGTAGCTGACGCATAACTCTATTTTATAGTGCAATACTTATAATATGTGCCATTTCTTTACGTGTTGGATAAGCCAATGAACTAATGCTTATACTGACTTCCGGGTAGTGATCCACCTTAACACATTTTGTGTTTTTAAAAATGCTAGATCTGAATGATTATGATTTATACTTTCAAGGATCGCTCATATGTAAAAATTGCAAAATTGCCATATTTAAATATACCTAAGAAACATTTTGATTCAAACAAATTGATACATGACAAGCCGTTGAATCTACTCCAATATTTTTAAAAATGCGTACACTATCAATATATTAACATTCCCAAGATTGAAAAAAAAATGTCCTGAAATTCAGGATGAAAATAATGAAACACATTTGGATACGCAGAATTTAATCAAAGAGTGGTTTAAAGCATTCAATTTCATACAATTATCATTTTTGTATTTATATCTTAACTTTTAATTACTTTGATGGAGTCTCACAGACCACAGCCGTCATATATTATTCTTTAAATTTAAAGAGGGTTAATAGACATCACTGGTTTTCTGTCTACCTTCATAATATGGCGTGAACTAACTTTATCATTGTGTAAGTAGGAACTGGAATAGAAACAAGTAATGTAGTTTTCGCAATATGACTTGCTAGGACCAGAGTATAAACGTTAGTAGTGTTTATTGAATGTCGTGAACTTTAAACTCAATTAAATACATATTTTTAGTAGGGATGAGCTCAAGCGAGTTTTCTCTGAAACTCGACTCTACTCGAGCTCGAAAAAAATCCAACTCGACTCGAGCCAAATCTTGTGTGTAGTTTCAAGTACTCTCTTCAAGTATCCTACATAAACAACACAATTATTATCAGTGGTATTAGGGCCACTACAAATTATTATTATTATTATTATTATTATTATTATTATTATTATTATTATTATTATTATTATTATTATTATTATTATTATTATTATTAACACCGTGTATAAACATGAAAGATTTTCAGTTTGTATCAGAATACTAAAAACTGTTGACTGTCGACCTCATAAACATGAAATCTAGGAGACAAGACCATTGTTCACGGGGTTCTGGGTTTGAGCTTTGGAGGAGCGAGTATTAAGGCTCGAGTCAAAAACTGTTAAAAGTTATGGGGAGCCGGCCAAACATGTTCGAAACTGCTCGGCCCGGTTTTAAGGTTGTTGACCCGGGCAAGCCAAACTAACCCGATGGCTCATCCTAACCGAGCCGGCTCCAGTCGATGGCTCACCCGAACCGAGCTGATAGCTCACCTCAACCGAGCCGGCTCGAGTTCTTCGTTCAGTAAAACCGAGCCGAGCCACTTGACATCTCTTTCCGGGTTGGGCTTCTGCTTGAGTTTAAAAATTTGACCGTGCAGGTCTCAGCCTTGATGGTAGAAACCGCAGTATATAGTTCAATTGGAGCTCGCGATATTTGAGGCTGTCTCGTTTTAAAAATACATTGTCGTCTCGTTATCGAGACGAGACGAGATGCGAGAAGTGTCCAACACTAAAAGTATTCCACGTTACTGCTTACATTTCTCATGTTAGCTTTCCAGTCTAGTCAAGCCATGCTTTCAAAACGAGGGGGCCACTTATCAAACTCGACCCGGCTCCAAAAACCAACTCAAAAAACAGTGACTCGGCTCGGAACTCCACCTTTGACTCGACTCATGCCCATCCCTAATTTTTAGCTTTTGTTTTTATATAAATTTTGTTTTATATATAGTACTCTCAAAACAACACAACAGATGCCACTCACCCTAAAGAAGGAGTTATCTTCTGCGACTAGTTTATTTTAAAATGGGAATGATGTTGCATATTTTTTATAAAATATGTCAGTGTACAAATAACAATTGGAGTGTATATATGAGATTAAGATTTATTTGAAACGCCAAGACAATGATTAAATACAGAGAGGATGCTCAGAGTCTTGAAGATAGTTGAAGAGGAAACAAAATTTAAAAAAAAAAATGAAAATGATGTAATTGAAGATCAAATGAAAGAGAGTGATCACTTAATCAGTAGTGACGAATCTTATCTTGAGGAAATTCATGACAGTGACGATGCCGAAGAAGGAAGTAACAGTTACTTTTAATGCATCTTTATGTTGCATATCCCGAGATAAAAGCAGAAAAAATAAAATAAAAACAAAGCAGAAAGATAATATATTCACTGTCTTCATTTAAAAAAAAATATCCTGCCTCATATTTCTTAACATATGACACTGGCAATGTCTCAGCACATTTGCGTTTAATCGTTTAACGAGATCGTATATATTGGTTATTTTATAATACGAGAGAGAAACAGAACATTGACAACTTAGCCATGGAATCACAAACGGCTCTTAACAAAGCTAATATTCGACAAAAATAGGGCCTGTCAGACCTTACCGGAGTGTAAGCGTAACTTCTTTTACACCAGTGTTTGAGGATTAATATAGTAATGGTTTATTTCTCCAAAATACGGTTCTCAAGTGGTGTTTATAGTTCGAAATCCCGTTGTATAAACCACTAATCTATCATATCAAAGTTTAAAAAAAATCAACAAAACATGAAGAAAAAGAATGGATAATAATTTTGATCTCAGAAGAGTAATATCGATTCTAGTGATAGTTGATAGTTATGAAAACATTGGCACTAGTTTCTGTCGATATTTATCGAAATATCTATTTTCAACTGGATTTATCGATTCTAGTGAATATATGAGGCATTGGATGGAAAAGTGCCGTAAGTCGCTTTAGAGGATTTTGAGGTATTGAGATTTAGGCCACCTGCCGTGCAGGGTTATCGTGAATTCGAATTTATCTACGATGTTCTTTAAGTTTCTACCTCTTTGCCTTCCAACGCCTCATATAGCAACTCATGAGCTATGTACGAGGGTTGGAACTTAAATAGTTGCAACAGTGCTGTGGAGACACTATGCAATGAAATGTACTAGTGGCGCTGATAATGCACGTTGTTGACACACCTACCTAACCTCCGAGCAAATAGATTTGCACGTCACCGGTAGGCGCACAAGCGAGGGAAGCACAGTCACTTGTGAGCGATCGGTCTAACGTAAAGAACCGATCGTGATGCAATTTTGCGCATGCCCAGGCGTTCCTTCAGGATGCGAAGCACAGTCGTATGAGCTAATCCGGTTACGTGGGTGAGCTCACGAATCGTCAGGCGTCGATCACTGTCCACTAACGCGGCAGCAGCTTGCACTTCTTCTTCAGAGACTCTAGGACGACGTTCCCGATGCATGTCTGCCACAGTTTGCCGACCTTTGTTGAAGGCTTTTACGCACCGTGCCCTGTTCTGTACGGCAATGCCGATTCCCCACACGTCTCTTGAAGCCCTTGATGACACTGTCGTGCTGCACGACCTCTGGCACATTTAATCTTGATCCAACTCCGTTGTTCCTGGTTCGAAAACATAGTGATACCTTTACGTTAGACCGCTCGCTCACAAGTAACTGTGCTTCCCTCGCTTGTGCGTCTCCACAGCAGTGTTGCCACTATTTAAGTTCCAACCCTCGTATATCAATACTTTCTATTTGTGAATGACCATTCTGTGCATTATTTTTTGTTATTGCAATTTCCCTCTTTCCAGAAGTTAAATTTCGAATTAAATATAGTTGCAGCTAGTTTAAACCGAAATTATTTTCAAATATGAGATTTGTTATTATACGCTTTTCCTTAACTTACTATGTTTCAACCTTGATATTAAATCTAACAACCTTAATTAACTCATTTCCCTACGTCATATCGTGATGAAGTTTTGCAAAACGACGGCAGTCAGACGGCAATACAATATTTCATTGTTACTGTATCTGCGAGTACTGTATATGTCATTGATAAGCAAACGGAGATTTTTCGAATTGCTCTCGTACTTATGTTGCATATCAACTTGTCTCTTACTTCCAAAATGTGCTAATACGTAAGAATTCAGAACAAAGTTATTTAACGAGGACAATAAAGATGAAACATAATTTGAATAGGAAACGTGAAGTCAAATTACTATAGAATGCTCTTCCTAGAACTTGGTGTTGTCTGCCTCGTCTATCGTTCCATTTCTTTCCATATTATTTTACTTATATTATACAACTATTTGTTATTGGAATATTAACAATTAAAGTTCGAAAGAAGAACAATTTTTCACCAGATATTGAATTAAAGTAAAAGCACTAAATAAGATATCGCTTCTGACCAAAACTCGAAGAGAGCTTTCTAATGGCTAAGCGGTTAGCATACGCGCCTTTGGAATGGGAGATCCGGGTTCGATTCCCGGCGGGAGATCATATGGTTTTGATTCCACGTTAAGCTGTAGCTCCACGTCTCATCTAGCTGAAAAGGAGGCTAAGCTTAAAAAAAATCGAAGAAAAAATATTCAGGCCTGGAAAAATAGATGCAGATATTAGCACTAACGGGTGATGGGAATACAATTAAACTTTGCATGCATCAAGAAGAGCAAGAAAAATATCATGAATAGAAAACGACTAAGAAATTACAGGTTGTAGGAAATACATTGCAAAAATTATAGAAAGAAATGCTAAGAAATAGGATAATATATGGGAAGGTAAAACATGTATTGCAAGTTAAACAACGAATTACGAAGGGAAAAGTTTAACAAAAGAAAATGTGAGGATATAGAGAAAATAGAAAGAGTTGGAAAATACGACAAAATGTAAAAGAAGGCGAAATTTATAGTAATTCGAAGGAAATAATGGGTATTACGATGACAATAGAAAATAATAACGAGTAGGTAATGAGGTAGTAAAGGAAATATTAGGAAGATGGTAATCTGTGCAAGAGTATGGATAGATTGCATAGTCTAGATGTTGGAGAAGAAAATACAGCAAGTGAGGATGATAAAGGATTTGCTATACTTTGAGTTGTAGAGAAATTTGAGAAAGCTAAAATCAAAATGAGGAAAGAGACAACGGAAGCAGCTGATAACAAGTGCTATCTCTACAGTTGTTATTGGCACAGAAGCTGTAAAAGGTTCAGTCCACTCTTTACGTAAGGTACCTTTGCGAAACCACATCATCGGCTTTATTTATTCTTCTGTTTTCGTGTACCACAGTTCTGTACAATAAATACTTAAGGCGTGTTTTTTCATGTAAAAATAAATTTGGCTTGAACAAACGTTTTAGTATTTTTTTTTCAAAACGATACTTACTTTCCAGATATGCCTCGTATAATACGTTTTCGCGTTTGTATGAGCGCCCTTTTAGAAAATTTGTCCAGCGTGTTCGTTAGTATCCCAACCCGGGCATGAAAGGGACTGGTAGTCTCCGATTTCACGCAACAAAAAGTATCAATTTCAAATATAAGAGGGCTATTTGTTGCAATCTCCTAAGGACCACAGAAAGACAACATTAAAGTATAAAATGAATTTGTTACTAAAATTTATATACAAAGATTATTATCTTTGTACACTCCGCATCAAAAAATTGCGACACCTAACGCCGTGCAGCTAGGCCACCCAATATACACCTTCTTATCCCATAATCGTGTCTGGTAGAGAGACTCCTTCCCTCTCCTCCTTTCTTCTCTCCCATACTAAAATTAGCTAACAACATGAACGCATTTCTAATTTCAAACTACACATGTATTAGTATCGATAAAATGAAATAACAAAACTGAGACGAAACAAGATTCATAAGTTGATTTAGGGACAAATTGAAACACACATAATGAAAAATTGAAACCAATGGATGTCTATTACACAGAGGTTCAGAAATGAGGCAGAGAGAGAGAGAGAGAGAAGGCGAGAAAAGAAAAAAGGGAAGGGAGAACAGATAAAAATGAGGAATTCTAAACTTAGTAAGAAAATAACCTAACATTATAAAGTTCCGTTACCAGAAATCCAACAGTAATATAGAAATAACGTTTGCTTTTATATATTTTGTCAGGACTATTCGAATATATAGAGGATGCTTGAAACATTCATTAAGTCACTTTCAAAAAGGTTAACATACTCAATTTCCAGTAGAACTGTAAATCTCACAGACACATCTAAGATAATGTCAAACGTTTAACACATGCTTTGTTCTCGCGTGGTTCGGTTTAAATTCGGTAGTGTTCATAGGACGTACTGATGCAAACTACATTCTAATAAACCCAGTAGGTAGCGTAGGTCATATCTTCCGTTCCAGACTACTAATGCAAAGTGAACAAAAAAAAAGGAAAGAAAAGAAAAGAAAAGGGAAGAAAGAAAGAAAGATAAAAATGAATGAGTGCTATTTTACCACAAATATCCTATATTAAAAGTCCAAATCGTATCATAATAAAAAGTTACAAATGTTGAAATGGAAAATTGGATGTTACTTATAGATGTAGCAGACCTTGCATGTTTCAAATTTCAACGTGAATAAATCACATTGAATTATAAGATGGAAACAAATTTGTGTCGAACTAGTATAAATAAAATTTTGTTTTCAAATAACCAAAGAGGTTGCCATTTTCTAGTCTTTTCCGAAGATTTATCTGTTCCGAACATCCAGCATCACTTTGATCTCTTGCGAATATAACGTTGTAATTTGCACAGATAGAATGAACACGCTAGAGCTCAAACGGATCATAATGTCAGTCGGATTATGTTGGTTAGCTTATGGACCACCATTGGGTTGAGGATTCAAACCCGTAGTTCGACTGAGACTCGATAACCCAGATGATAAAAAAGATATTTTGCTTATTCACATGCGTTTAAACAGTATTTCTTTCAGAGATGACCAGGACTGGAGATGTTATCCCCAGAGCACGAAAAACTCGACGCTGAAGTTGCCAGTTAATTACATTCTCCAGACCACGTCTATCGGTCTCTTGCTCCGTTTTAACTTTGGAACACGCACACAAACATGAAGTGCGTGTGTACGTAAGACAGAGGGGGAGAAGTGAAAGATGCAACGATAGGATAGGGAAACGTCAAGGAACAGAGAGAGAGAGAGAGACGAATATAAATATGAAACATACTTATCATTACAGTGTATGATGAAGAACGCACACACTATTTATTCGAATTCTGGCCAGTGATGCTTTGTAAGTTCTCCAACAGAAGATAAATCTCTGTTTGCAGCCATTATTTTATGCGAAAAAGCTATATTACCTGGTGAGGAATCGACCCCAGATTTTCCGCTTGGAAGTCTGTTACTTTACCACTACACCACCGATTGTTTTACCCAAACTTCGTACAACAAATGCTGTAATAGTCCTTTCCGAGAACGATAACACGAAAACTGTTTACTGCAGATCAATGAAGTGTTTCGAATATCCTGGTAAATCCCTTGCCTTTTCCCATCCAACATTCGTAAATTGTCTGTATCATGATAAAGGTGTTTGCTTCCACATTCATAAGCATTGCAAGTATAATGTGAGAAATCGATTCTTTATTGTCACTTAGTAAAAAATGGAAACTTGGCCTGAACGGGATTCGAAGCTATACTGGACAGCTGTATTAATCGTAAATCCATCACGTTACCGCTACACTACCATGCTACCTGAAGCTAGACGCAAAATATCACTTACTTTAGAGTTGGTTATTAAAACGATCACGCTTCTCCCTGTAAGGTTATTTGCACCTAAGTGCACAAAGAAATTCATTTATTCGACGACGTAGAGAGAAATTAGTTTCCACTAATAAAGGAAACAACATACAATCCAGGAAAAATTACAGAAATAAAAACATATTATGCAGTATTTCGCCCTGCAAGTTGAAAAGTACGCGAATAATAATAATAATAATAATAATAATAATAATAATAATAATAATAATAATAATAATAATAATAATAATAATAATAATAATGACCTATGTTGGAAAATTGAAAGGGACTGTGACTTATAGTGTCATGAACCACCCGACCGATCTCGATCAAATATTCAACATTGATAATGTTCGTACCTGGTAGTATTTTTATCTATTTCGTTTTGATGGTGTTACTTAAGGCAGGGGGAGGATGGAAAAATATAATAAAAATAAAGAAAACTTAAGTCTTTGATCAAACGACCGAACTGGATGAAAGTTTCAACATAGAATACGTTTGTGCAGTGGAATGTTTTTAATCATTTATCTTTGATGGTGTTATGTAGGGCAGGGGAGGACGGGGAGATATACAAAAATCAATGTAAATTAATATAAAAATGACTATGTTAATGAGTTAATAAGTCTTGAACCACCGGACAGATCTGCATCAAATGTTCAACATGAATGAAGTCGATCCTGGAGTGGTTTCCATCATATCACTTTGACGGTAAAACTTAGGTGAGTGGAGGGAAGGGGAAAGATATATAAAAATAAATAAAACTTAATAAGTCTTGAACCACGCGACCTATATCGATCAACTTTTTAACATAGATGAGGTTCGGGCCTGATATGTTTTTTATTATTTCACTTTGACGCTAGAAATTAGAGAAGGGGAATAAGAAAGGGAGATATATATGTATACACATAAATAAAATGTAATAAGTCTTGAACCACCGTATCAATCTCGATAAACGTTTTAACCTAGATGAAGTACGAACCCGAGATAGTTTTCCTCATATCATTTTGATGATGTAACTAATTGAAGGGGAAGGATAGCAACATTTAAAAGAGAACGAAAAATGACCGATATTAGTATCAAACCTATAATTTTTGGAGTCGCTGAGAGGATCAGTGACACATCTGATGAAGTTTAAATCCAAATTCAGCCCGCAACACGGAGGAGGGGAGACATATAAAAATGATCAAATAACCAATATCATTGTGGAATTCATAGTTTTCCGGGTGGCTGAGATGAACAATAACACTGAAGATGCCGTGCTCCGGAACATGGGAAGGGGAGGGGATATATAAAACTCATCGCAATGACCGATATCAAAGAGCGCTTTAGTAATAGTAAAAAGTAACTGAATAACGGAGCATATTATTATTTTTCCTCAATTTAGCCCGGCAAAGCGGCCAATTAATAATAATAATAATAATAATAATAATAATAATAATAATAATAATAATAATAATAATAAAAATTATTATTATATTATTATTATTATTATTATTATTATTATTATTATTATTATTATTATTATTATTATTATTATTATTATTATTCGCGTACTTTTCAACTTGCAGGGCGAAATTACTGCATAATATGTTTTTATTTCTGTAATTTTTCCTGGATTGTATATTGTTTCCTTTATTAGTGGAAACTAATTTCTCTCTACGTCGTCGAATAAATGAATTTCTTTGTGCACTTAGATGCAAATAACCTTACAGGGAGAAGCTTGATCGTTTTAATAACCAAGGGTAAAGTAAGTGATATTTTGCGTCTAGCTTCAGGTAGCATGGTAGTGTAGCGGTAACGTGATGGATTTATGATTAATACAGCTGTCCAGTATAGGTTCGAATCCCGTTCAGGCCAAGTTTCCATTTTTTACTAAGTGACAATAAAGAATCGATTTCTCATATTATATTTGCAATGCTTATGAATGTGGAAGCAAACACCTTTATCATGATACAGACAATTTACGAATGTTGGTTGGGAAAGGGCAAGGCATTTACCAGGACATTCGAAACACTTCATTGATCTGTAGTAAACACTTTTCGTGTTATCGTTCTCGGAAAGAAATATTACAGCATTTGTTGAACAAAGTTTGGGTAAAACAATCGGTGGTGTAGTGGTAAAGTAACAGACTTCCAAGCGGAAAATCTGGGGTCGATTCCTCACCAGGTAATATAGCTTTTTCGCATAAAATAATGGCTGCAAACAGAGATTTATATTCTGTTGGAGAATTTATAAAGCATCACTGGCCAGAATTCGAATAAACAGTGTGTGCGTTTTTCATCATACACTGTAATGATAAGTATGTTTGATATTTATATTCGTCTCTCTCTCTCTCTGTTCCTTGACGTTTCCCTATCCTATCGTTGCATCTTTCACTTCTCCCCCTCTGTCTTACGTACACACGCACTTCATGTTTGTGTGCGTGTTCCAAAGTTAAAACGGAGCAAGAGACCGATAGACGTGGTCTGGAGAATGTAATTAACTGGCAACTTCAGCGTCGAGTTTTTCGTGCTCTGGGGATAACATCTCCAGTCCTGGTCATCTCTGAAAGAAATTCTGTTTAAACGCATGGGAATAAGCAAAATATCTTTATTATCATCTGAGTTATCGAGTCTCAGTCGAATTATCGGGTCACTACGGGTTTGAATCTTCGTCCCAGTGGTGGCCCATAAGCTAACCAACATCATCTGACTGACACTATTCCCGGCGGGAGATCATGTGGTTCGGATTCCACGTTAATCAGTAGGTCCACGTCTCATATAGCCTCGCTGCTGAACGGGACGTTAAACTCAAAATCAACTCAACTCAAGTGACTGACACTATGATCCGTTTGAGCTCTAGCGTTTTCATTCTATCTGTGCAAATTACAACGTTATATTCGCAAGACATGAAAGTGATACTGGATGTTCGAAACAGATAAATCTTCGAAAAAGACTAGAAAATGGCAACCTCTTTGGTTATTTGAAAACAAAATTTTATTTATACTAGTTCGACACAAATTTGTTTCCATCTTATAATTCAATGTGATTTATTCACGTTGAAATTTGAAACATGCAAGGTCTGCTACATCTATAAGTAACATCCAATTTTTCATTTCAACATTTGTAACTTTTTATTATGATACGAATTGGACTTTTAATATAGGATATTTGTGGTAAAATAGCACTCATTCATTTTTATCTTTCTTTCTTTCTTCCCTTTTCCTTTCTTTTCTTTCCTTTTTTTTTTTTTTTTTTTTTTTTTTTTTTTTTTTTTTTTTGTTCACTTTGCATTAGTAGTCTGGAATGGAAGATATGACCTACGCTACCTACTGGGTTTATTAGAATGTAGTTTGCATCAGTACGTCCTATGAACACTACCGAATTTAAACCGAACCACGCGAGAACAAAGCATGTGTTAAACTTTTGACATTATCTTAGATGTGTCTGTGAGATTTACAGTTCTACTGGAAATTGAGTATGTTAACCTTTTTGAAAGTGACTTAATGAATGTTTCAAGCATCCTCTATATATTCGAATAGTCCTGACAAAATATATAAAAGCAAACGTTATTTCTATATTACTGTTGGATTTCTGGTAACGGAACTTTATAATGTTAGGTTATTTTCTTACTAAGTTTAGAATTCCTCATTTTTATCTGTTCTCCCTTCCCTTTTTTTTTCTTTTCTCGCCTTCTCTCTCTCTCTCTCTCTGCCTCATTTCTGAACCTCTGTGTAATAGACATTCATTGGTTTCAATTTTTCATTATGTGTGTTTCAATTTGTCCCTAAATTAACTTATGAATCTTGTTGCGTCTCAGTTTTGTTATTTCATTTTATCGGTACTAATACACGTGTAGTTTGAAATTAGAAATGCGTTCATGTTGTTAGCTAATTTTAGTATGGGAGAGAAGAAAGGAGGAGAGGGAGGGGTCTCTTTACCAGACACGATTATTGGATAAGAAGGTGTATATTGCGTGGCTTAGCTGCACGGCGTTAGGTGTCGCAATTTTTTTGATGCGGAGTGTACATAATCGCCTTGAAGACTCAGCTATTTTTAATATTGGTTCACAAGGCTTTCGATCCCCTCTTCAAAGAACGTTGCCGCCAGTAATGTGAGATGGGCCTGAATGATATTTTGAATCTCTTCATTGATCTGGAAGATTTTTGTAGCGTAGAATTTCTGTAACGATCGTGTAAAGAGATAATCTCGGCATTTGAAAAATTCCCATATACAATTCATTTATGGTAAACCTCACTTTCTCTGGAGTTCTTTCTCACACTACTTGATTAGAGACATTTATAACAGGAAGCTAGGGAGTTCTGATGGCATTAGCAGGGTGGAGATTTCCGGTGGCAGCTGCAGGCTGGAAGTTTCTATGGCAGCGCTAAGTCGGAAAGTGTCCAATGGCGGATCTAGGTCAGGGCAGGGGAGCCTAGCCTCCCCATGTTTTTGAGTGACAAAAATAATTTAAGCTCTTATTTATATATTTTTTTAAAGTTTATAGTAAACTCATGAGTCATGATATACCTATCATAGTCTGGGCTCTGGCTGCCTCCCAGTTTTTACCTTCTAAATCCGCCACTGAAGGTGTCAGAGAAACCAGGAACTGAGGGCGGTTAGTGGTGGCAGCTAATGGTATATCTGTACTCTCTGATTGTGATTTTAAGAAATAGTTATTTGACAAAATTTCTTCATGACTGTAAAAACTGTTGTAATTGGTCAAGACAGTAATAAAATTGGATTAGCTTTACTGTAATATGCATTGTGACTTGTCGATACGGTATATATATATATATAGTTTTTTTTTTTTTTTTTAGCTTGTTCCTTTTCGTAGTTGAACTCTTCTTTCTAGTGTTTTGTTCGTGACACTTGAAAGAGTCAAATGCTTTCTAATATCTTTTATAACTTTTAATGACAACTTCTATAGCAATTTAGATCGATCCCAACCTCCTCGATCATACGTCGAAACATCTTGGATAATCTGTTAAAACAAAAGAATAACGTAAGCAATCTAAAGGCAAGATAGAGTCCTCTGTTATGCCCCACACGCAAAATCTTGTCTTGCCTCACACATAACAGGTTTTTACTAAGAGTAATCACAAACTATGTAAACTAACGATAAGAAATAACTATTTCCAATAATGTACGGGGTGCTCCAAAACAACACCGACAACGTTTGGAAGGTGATTTCTGACACCAAGGTAAAATGAAAAGTATAGACCAACCTGTTATACGCTGCCAAAAACATGAAAAAAAAAAAAAAAACCTTAAGGACCCATAGATCCAATACTATGGGACTACCGTAGCCGGGTCAGATTTCACTTAGGAAGTAGTATGTACGCTATCCAAATATCCATGTTTCAGAATCCTGTGGTACTTCCGCGACAAATTTTATAGAGGTAGTTGGTGAGTACTTCAGATTATATGCCCCTAGCCAAACTCTCTCAATAAAAATTGTTGCGTGAGTACCATAATTTTGGAGCTATGAACTTTTAAAGTTCATTTTTTCATGTTTTCGGCAACCTATAACTCTGAAAGGAAGCATTTGTGCACCCAGGCTGGTCTATACTTTTTGTCTTATCTTGGTGTCAGGAATCAGCTCCCAAACGTTGTTGGTGTTGTTTTGAAACGCCATGTATACGTGTTATTAATTAATAATTTTACATTACTTGCATTCAGCATCAAATTGCAACCATACTAAAATCCTATCCATGAGAAATTGCCTCACTTGAGGAGGAAAACTTGTATAGAAGCTAAACTGAGCACTCAGGATTACTACCACTTACATCAATGTTTCTTCAATATCTCTCCCAGTAGTAGAGACGTTTTTAGCTAGACTACAATCATACTTGAATCAGAAACCAGGGCCGTGCCGTGGAAAATCAGCGCTCGGGGCGATAGAATACGACGGCTCCTCCATACATATATTCCAAGCAATCTTTCTTCTTTTTTCCTTTTTTGTCCCGAATTTTTCGCCTCCTTACTTCGGCGCCCGGGGCCGCCGCCCTACTTGTCCCCCCTACGGCACGGCTCTGTCAGAAACTCAACTACTCCGTCTTGCCCCGCTCTGCCCAACATCACTCCCACGTACCATGGGACACATAGCAACATTTTCCTAAATTAGGACTCACTAATCAACTGTTAGACCTACTGAGTTGTTTGTTATGTCATAGGATTATTCAAACATGTGCCAATCAGAAATACATATTGTACTTGAACAAATTTCTGCTTGTGATGAAGAAAAAATTTAAACTATATATGTTTCCCTACATTATCTGATAACAAAAGAACTTTCCATAGAAATGGAATTCTGTTATGCTTCAATTATTAAATTGAGCAAAGGTGTATGAATAGTCGTTTATTAAACAAAGAATATCTAAAAAAAAAAAAAAAAAAAAAAAAAAAAACTGAACCTATGAATGCTTTAAGAAGTGACAATGCCTTATGGTAGAGTTGTTAATGAAACATTTATTTATGAAAAATGAAAAAATATCACTTGAGATGTTCTTGAAAAAAAATGTCCAGAAAACTCATCCTGAAAAGCAAAGTACCTGTTCGGATTTTTTCAGTTGTTGTGACTTACACTATATTGTAGAGCTGTTAATGAAATGTGAAGAAAAACTACTGAGTATTTTTTCTTTTCAAAAAATTCTCCAAAATAAACTTATTCGAAAAAGCAAACTACTCAATATTTTTTTCATGAGAAGTTACTTATACTGTACTAGCATCAAATACCTGCTTCGTTCGGTTAAAATAAGAAAAATTAGTGATATGTTCCATTAGTCAGCCACTATTACTGAAGTGCTCTGATATCGCTCATTTCCCTAACTTGCGCCGTTAAAGTGAAAAGATAAAAACGATTCTAGGCCCGAACCTCATCTACCCCATCAGGATTCTGCCGCCTACAGTCGGACAATTTGTGCATGCCGACCAGATGCCGCGGTCGGATTGCCAGCACCAAACATTGGCGTCCTTCCGCGCGATTTTCGACCGCGACGAATAATTGCCTTGTCGAGCAGTCGGCAAACAGCCGGAAATGAGCATTACATGCGTCGGCGCCGCCATCGAAAAGAGGCCGGCATAAGGAGTCGGCAGAGGGTCGGAAAGAGGTCTTTCCGACTGTATTGCCGACTCTGACAGTCGGCAAAGGGCATTTTATTTTACGATTTTCGACCGCTTGCCGCCTCGGCAAAAGGTCGGCAACTTTGAATAAGTAGATCCTCGTGCCACCGTCGACGGCGGCAATCTCTCTTTCCGTCCGCGACTTCCTGATGGGGTATGTTGAAAATTTGATCAGAATTGGTCGAGTGGTTCAGGAGGTATAAAGTCACAAACACAATAACTTTCATTTTTACAGCGAGTAGGCCTATACAGGTATATAGATTATAAGATTGTCAATGCACTATTGATTTGTGAGATATAAACAAAACCGTTAAAGATGTGCTCGAGGGAAATGACATTCTTTTTATTTTCAACCTTCAGTAAACCATAGGCGTCGTTAGCAGGGGGTCGGGGGATTTTAGTCAAATATATCTAAAGAAACTATATATTACTTTGTTTATATATAAAACTTTAGTCGGAAAGAGGATTTTGATTTTGATTCATCCGACCTCCCCAGATTTAAAGAAGCTAACGACGCCAGTGTGTAAACTATTCTTATTTTTGAGATAGGAACAAAATTACATATAAAAAGAAAGAAAAGAAAAGAAACTGAATATACTTACCAAACACTTAAGTCTAAAATCTGGTTGTGTACTTGCACTGTATGGCATCTAAAGCAAGCTTATATCAGAACGGCAGACGAACTGACGGACATAGTACATCCAAACAACTTTTTCAGGACATAGCAACTATAAAACGTGTAAACACGTTAAAATCTGCAATTTGATTTTCTTTCGTGATCACTGTTGGAGCTTATGTTATTTTAATAATTTTGGTGCAATTTTACTATACGGATCCACAGATTGTAAAATGTCCAGAAAAATTTCGGGAAGTCTTTAGTTTGTCCATTTTTTGTCGAGAACAGAACTCAATGAACTCCTGCGGGGCTTCTAACCCGTTCCTACTGCTACTACTTATACTATGAATCATAGGCGCCGACTTGAAGAAAAGATTGGAGGGGCCCAAACAATGAATAAATATATCATCCGCTGTTGTTGATGAAGGCCCCATATCTTGGTCCGCTACTCCGCTGCGAAATTCACGACGTAAGTCAAATTCACGTAAAGGCATTAAAACAAATTTAAGTTCAAAATTTGGGAACTTCACTGCAATTTTTCGCACCACATTAATCTTTACTTTTCATGTCGTGCTGCCAATATTGGTTGAATCTTCAGTGCTCTATTAAAAACAGTTTTGAAAACGATCTTCCTCGACTGGGTTATATTGGGGAGCAAGGATCCTACCTTTAAATATTGGGGGGACCAAAAGTTCCTGCCCCCTTGAAGTCGGCGTCTATGCGATGAATTCGTATAGTAAAACTGCACGGTAATTTTTGTTTGGATTAGTTGTACCGGTATTAGAATATAACACCTGGTAACATTATAGTGTAAGATTATTTCAAATGATTACAGTCTACTTTTTATGTGATGACTTGTATCATTAATAACCTAAAACCAAAATTAAACAATTACCATACTCTCTCTTAAAAGTAAATATTCGATTTCCTATAGTACAACTTGTTTATTGTTATAATTATTTTTTGTTATTTATTTATTTATCATTATTTCTTTATACTTTTTAATACTTGCCATTCTTTGGTGTTGAATTCGGTTAAGAATAATAGGGTGAATTAACTTTCTTTCTTTCTTTTTTTAATTCAACTGTTGGGTACTCTCTGAAGCATTTCGTGTCTGAGAGAAGTATTTTGGCATTGTTGCTCTGACACAAACCATGTACTACCTTGTTTATGAAACAGTTCTGCGTTCTTTCTTTCGTATTAGGAAAACATTTCTGTTGAGTGGGAACATAAACTAAATCTTCCTCATTCTTCAGTAATTTCAGAATCTAGGAAAGGATCACTTACTGAGTTTGTATGTTTTAGTTTCATAGAGAGCTAGATTCTTTTCCGCCTACGTAGGCATTATTTCCACTTGGAAGAAGTTTCGAAAAAAAAAAAAAAAGCACGATATGGGCCATTTTTAAGATCTTGAGAAAGTGTGGACACTTTTTTTTTAAAATTTTTTTATTGCCAACCACTGGACAGACGAGCAGATATCAAAGAAGAGATAATTTGTCTACAACTAAGTTCATTATGATCGTGATTATTACTCTATAAGATTATACTGAGGGGTATGTGGGGCCCCTGGTTCGATCCAAGGCCAAGTAAGTTTGTAAAAATGAAATGAAATCTTTAGTTTTACGGCCGGTGAGGCTAAAGAAGACGGTGATGATGAAAAATGAATGAAATGGTGGAATGAAGAAAGTGTTAGAAAACGGGAGAACCTCGAGAAAACCCACGAGCACGGTGTTTGCCCACCATAAAGTCCACACGGCGCGAGCTGGGAACGAACCAGGGACCCCAAGCACCGGAGGTGAACGCTCTACCACTGAGCCACCGCGCTCCCAAATAAGTTTGTAATGGACAACATTTGTCAGTGGGTTTTTTCGGGGTACTTTTATTTTCTTACTCCACAAATTCTTCCAATCATTTTTCATTTGCCTTAATCATTATCTCCCTTAGCCCAAAAGACATAAGCGTGGGGCGTTAAACTCAAAGATTTCATTTCGTTTTTATTTTTTATAAGATTATAATGTAGGTCCTTCCGTCCGCAACTCCACACGACTACTCTTGAACGAAAACTATGTTTTTTGCAACAGATAACTAGATCAGTTATCTTGGCCAAGTTTATTAATGACGTCAATCCAATAACATCTTGAAGAGGTACCGGAGACTGCCTGTTCATATCCCATACATGAAATATGTTCTGAGGTGAAAGTGTTTTGAGATTAAAAGCTGACATGTTTTTGGAAGTTAACATATTTTTTGGTTAAACCTCAAAAATATTGGTGAGGTTAACGCCTGACATTAGTGATAAGTAAATGTAAGACCAAGACCAAGACCGGGGTGGTCTTGGTCTTGGTCTTGCACTGGAATCCTTGGTCTTGGTCTTGCACACCCAATCTTGGTTTTGGTCTTTGTCTTGCATGCAAGAGTCTTGCAAGTCTTGCATTTAAGAAATCTCAAGCTTTTCATAGGTAAATTTTACTATGGATATAAGGGATAATAAACTCTACAATGCACCAATAGTAGTGGAAAACGGAAATACAATTTATGTTTCTAAATGTAATATAATTTAACGTCCTGTAAGTATGATGATAGTGTACAACATATCTGATGACCTTTATTTTTTAAAATGGGTGCCCACGCTTCACTACTTATAAGATATGCCTAAATCACAACGTTTCGTAATCTGTTTATATTTTGTAACAGATCCAACACTCTACTAGTTCCCAAACTGGGGAGGCTACTCCTGAGACGCATGAAAGAAAATCAAGACGGCACAGATTATTGAAATACCATGAATTGCAATTGCAAAATTATTTTTACACTTTAAAGGCGTCAGATTTTTCTCTTCAACTACGATGAGCTAATCCTTGTATTAAACAAACTTCCAATTAAATACTGAGATTTTGTTTTACTGATTCCAATATGTACTCTGGGGCATAAACATGGACATTACGTAAAAGCGATTAAAGAAAGAAAAAAAAAAAAAACAATTTTAGGCTTTCGAAATGTGGGCATGGAGAAAAAAGGAGAGAATTAGCTGTGCTGAATGTAAAACAAATGAGAAGGTGTTAGAAATATTAGCAGTAGGAAGAAAAAAAGAATTTTAGATATTGTTAAGAGGAGGAAGAGGAACTGGTTAAGATATTGGCTGAGGAAAAACTGTATTATGAGGGACGTACTGGAGGGTATTGTGGAAGGAAAGAGAGGGAGGGAGCGAAGGAGAATGTAGTTGATGGAAGGTATTAAAACAGAAAATTGCTACGTCAAGACGAAGAGACTAGCTGAGGATCACCGAACGTCGAACCTCCTCAGTTGCAGCAAGTAACCTGCCAATCATGGCAAAATAGCTATGACGATGAAGGTATGTTTAGCAATATTGACAAAAAAAAAAAAAAAAATAAATAAATAAAAAAAATAAAATAATAATTATTATAATCAAACCTCTTAATATTTAAGGATAATTTGAGTGAAAACTGAAAAAGACTCAACTGTCTATATCTTTTCTGTAAATTCAATTTAAATAAATACTTTTGATCTATATTAGGAATACAAGATAACGGCATCAAACTTCAAGTTATTTGAAGTCTCACTTGTGAATATGGATTACTAGCATCAATTACCCGCTTTGTTGGGTTAAACTAAAAATAATAATAATAATATATTTCGTTAATCAGTCACTTTTTACTATTAGTAAAGCGCTCTCTGAATCGATCATTTTCGATTATTTTTATATTTCTCTCTCCCTCCTTCTCCCCAAGTTGCGGAGCTAAATTTGGATTTAAACGGCATCGGAAGTGTCACCGTTGGTCTCAGAGACCCCGAAAACTATGGATTCGGCACTAATATCGGTCATTTTCAATAAACTTTTATATATATATATATATATATATATATATATATATATATATATATATATATATATATATATATATATATATATATATATATACTTCCTCCCCCAAGTTGCGGTGCTATACGAGTATTTCCATTTAAACGAGTTCGGGAGTATCACTGTTCACCTTAGCGACACCGAAAACTATGGATTTGACACTAATATTTGATCGTTTTTGATCATTATTATGTATCTCACTCTCACCCAAGTTACGAAGCTGAATTTGGTCGTAAACGGTATCGGAAGGTCAATATTCAACTTAGTAACCTCGAAAACAATGGATTCGACACTAATATTCGTAATTTTTGATCATTTTTATATCTCTTCCCTTCCCTCCGCCAAGCTACGGGGCTGAATTTGAATTTAAACACCTTCGGAAGTGTCACTGTTTAGCTCAGCGACCCCCAAAACTATAGATTCCATTTTAATATCGGTCATTTTCGATCATTTTAAAATATCTTTCCCCTCCTCCTCGCCTAAACTGCACCGTCAAAGTGATATGACAAAAATCATCTCAGGCCCGATCCTCATCTATGTTCAAAATGTGATCGAGATCGGTCGGCTGGTTCAAGAGCTTAGTATTCACAAAAATAGTCATTTTCAATTTCATAATATAGATTTATTGTTGTAGTATAATGTTATATCGCTCAATCCTCGATGTGTCGTATACCTGAGAAAGCTAAAAGTTATATTGATAAACAATTATTCAACGTATAAGCACCCGCTCATGAAATCAAACTTGCGGTCACATGAAGTAAGTTCTTGTCAATGTCATAAAAATGTTATTTCGATATTAATTTTATGAGTACACATTAAAAATTTCCAACGGATGCTTGAGTCTCGGAGCCAAGGCCATACCCATGTAGTCGACACCTATGGTGTACGGTATTACCGATGTTCAATACTACATTTCTCTTTAGTTTTGGAAGGAGAACGCCACTAATATGATTTGAAATGAAATGAAGTATCTAGTTTAACGTTCCACGATTATGCATCAAGGCTAAGGGAGACGGTAATGATGAGAAATGGCTAAAATGGTGGAATGAAGGAAGTAGAGGAAACAGGAAAAACACCGAGAACATCCACGCGCACAGTGTTTGTCCACCAAAAAAAGCTCACATGGCGCAAGATGACACCTGTGTGGTTAGAAAACGAGCAATATCTACAGAAAACGCGAACAACCAATTCAAAAAACGACATACTGTTGTTATATTCTACAGGGGCAGATCGACTGACATGGAGTGCATAAACTACTGGGAACACCTCACTCGAGCAGCATTTTTACTGAAGCCAAGAAATCCATCTTCTTTTTTACATTCTAAATAAAAAAATTCAAGTAGTGTCGGTACTTGTGCAAGACTCTTGCGCAAGAGTCTTGGTCTTGGTCTTGGTCTTGGTCTTGCATCGGGATTCCTGGTCTTGGTCTTGCATGCAAGACTCTTGCAAAAACTGCAAGACCAAGACTCTTGCGCTCATCATTACCTGACATGCTTCAGGTATGACAAGGTAGGTATACACACCTCATACTTGGGGTATGAGAGGGTATTTAAAACATAGAGTATTATTCATTGGAAGCAGGTTAGCTTCAAATACGAGATTTTAGGTTAAACCTAAATAATATTGGTGAAGTTAAAAACCTAATATACTTGGGGTACAAGAGGGTATATACCTCACCTGTGCGGAGCATGAGAGGGTATATATATTCTAAAGCCTAGAGTATCGTTTATTGGCTTGGCATCAGTTTAACTTCAAATACATTTTTTTTGGTTAAATCTAAAACATATTGGTGAGGTTAAAACCTGATATATTTGGGGTATGAAAGGGTACCCAATACTGACCGCTTTCGTGTGCTCCTCTTCACTGTCTTTCTCATAGTTTATTATTATTCAATTTTTTCCTATCTCTTGCACACACAGACAGAGGTCATATTTACAACTAGACCTACGTACTTCTTTCTTTTAGATCATAACTACTTTTAAACCTATAAGCTCTACTGAATTAGTACCATATTATAGTATTTTGTTCCAGCTTTAGAAATGTTCCACAGTATTAGTAATACAAAACTGACGAAGAAGGATTGGAGAGGGAAAAGAGAAGATTGACACGGAAGTGGAAAGAAGTTCAGGGGATTAAGCAGTGGCACATCTACAATCTAAAACAGGAGAGGCACCCAAAACCCAGACTATAATAGGTATATTATGAGTTTACAATTTTTCATGGGTTCTGCAGAAGTTTGCTACTTAACTCTCTTCGGATGATATTATTGCTAAGTTGGACGTTGACTTGTGGACCTCAAGTATTTTCTTACACATTGCATAACAGAAAATCTGCAACTGGAACTAATACGGTACTTGTACCAATTATGGCCAGGGTACCTAATATGGCCCACCCACCATATCTCTGCACATTTACGTTGGTGCTACTAGATGACAATATAAACTATGTCCTTTGAGCCGCGCAAATATGTTTACGCTTGTCATGAGGACATAGTTTATATTGTCATCTAGTAGCACCAACGTAAATCTGCAGAGATATTGTCTGTGGGCCATATTAGGGACCCGGGCCATAATCGGCACAAGTAGCATATTTCATGCGTTACAGATTTTCCAATAACGAATATAACGAAACGCTCACTATAAACTTTTACGGCAAAGCGTGTACTTTAACCGGTTGTTCACAAGAGAGCTCTGTGGTCTTCTTAGATTGTAGCAGACACAATCTACAATCCAAAGGACAGAAAAACACAACAATCAAATAAATTGGATATCACACACTATAGTTAAACACATAGCTATATATTATACAACGTATAATAAGGTAAAGTTAGCGTACGTGCCTTTGGTGTGGGAGATCCACGTTCGCTTCAAGGTACGAGCTCATATGGTTCGGATATCATTTTAAGCTGTAAGTCTGCGTCTCATACAGCCTCGCCACTGGAATGGACGCTAAACTCAAGTCAAGTAATAAGGTAAATATTATACAAATCTAGTAGCTTACAAGATGAAATATTATATGAAAATGTTCTTAATAGCCATCAATTCTCTCTTTAAAAATTAATATACTCTGTATTTTTCTATTAATAACAACATAAAATTAATTGAATTTTAAATAATACAATTTTAAAAACATAAGTATACAGGCAGGGCCGACTATAGGGTATTCGCTGCCCTGTGCAGTAACATCATTTGCCGGCCCCTATCTCCAGAAAAAACAAATCTTAAAAGTCACAATTTTAAGTATGCTACTCCATCATGAACAACGAAAGGGGACACTCGCACTCAGAAACGCCTAAACACTACAAATACAATCTCGTTGTGTCTGTTTTTCTCATTAAATAATAACATATAATATTAGTAAACGATAAGCAAAACACACTTGAGAGGGAAAATAGTAATCCTTTTTATAGAATTCAATATCGACCTTCGATCTCAATATATCCGTTTACAATTCCGGTGCAACCACCTCTTTTATCTTTATTTCATGATTTTTTTTCTACATCTGCTAAAAACGTTATATTAAAAAAAACAACTTGTTTCCACCTTCAATGATAAGGAACTTGTTTGTGATAAAGACAAGACTGTTTCTCATATGAAAAGTGTGATAACTTACTAAATGGAACAAGTGTTCGCTACTGTTCGGAAATTTAATTCTTGTAATTGACAACAATTAAGTAAATCATACTGGAATTTACTTGACTATTTGCTTTAGCATTGTCAATGTGATCTTAAACTAATGCGACCTAAACATGATTTATGAATGTAGTATTCAAATAGAAGGGCAGCTTAGTAAATTTAACTTCTATCATCATGAAGTCTGTTTCCAACAAGAAATACTTATTTTAAATAATATAGTTATTACAGATTTTGGCGCCCTGTGCAAATGCATGTGTTGCACATATGGTAGAGCCAGCCCTGTATACTGGTATTTTAACATATGCTCCCTCGAAACGAGAATGCTTTGGAATGAGACAATACTAGAGTGAACCAAAGAACATTATGACTAATAAATGTTGATCCTACGTTAAAAAAGCTTGAGAGACACTACCCTAGAAAACGAAATATCAACCATGTTGTTCATCATCGTTTTATTTACCCTGGGATTGAACCCAGGGGCGGATCCAGTGGGGGGAGATCGGGGCAATTGCCCCCCAGAAGAGGAAACTTTCTTATTTTTATATATAAATAAAACCCATCCCAAAGTTTGGAGCTCTTAAAAGTAGCTCTAAGTAACAGTATCACAACCAACCGCCCGCCCCAGAAGTCCGTCCTGGATTCGCCCCTGATTGAACCTAGAATATTCCACGCAAAACGTGATCATTCTATCAGCCAGCTATTCTGTACCCCCTCCTTAATCAAATATATATAAAACGAGGAAAGAGAGTTCGCTAAGTTGAGTTCTTTGAATTGGAGGCAAAGACGGAAGTACTCTGGCGCCATCAACCAATCAGCTTTTTTCAACGACTTAATCTGACTTCTCCTTGTTCATCATTATCTCGTGGATGACTCTTCTAATTACGACATACAAATAAGAAATTGACCATCTAATAAACTCTTCTGCAGACTTTGACGTCCAATTTTATCCATAATCTACGCAAGACTTTTCTTTTCTTAAGACAAGTAACTAGACACATATGGCGAAGGAAAAGCACCAGTGATTTCGTAACACACATGATTTAAACGGAAATCAACGTTTAGCATGTCACATATTCTTCATTGACATTTATTCCGTCCCGGAATCGAAGCCACGTGCTTTTCGTAGAACTTATCAAGGATTGCTCGCTTAGCGACTGACACCACAAGTTCTACGTATGTGCCAGGCAAGGAAACGAAATATTGATCATGCGCTGTACATGTATGGATAAACAGCGGTCTCCTAATATTTTCCAACTAAGAGTAAAGCTAGTTGCATACATGCATATTAATAGTTCTTAATATGTTGATAAATGTATCCATATACAGGGTGTTTCAAAACAACACTGACAACGTTTGGGAGGTGATTCCTGACACCAAGATAAGACTAAAAGTATAGACTAACCTGGGTGCACAAATGCTTCCTTTCGGAGTTATAAGCTGCTGAAAACATGAAAAAAATGAACTTTGAAGGTCGATAACTCCCAAACCATGGGACCTACCGTTTGTCAGGTCAAGACTTAACTTAGAAACTAGTATGTGCGCTATCCAAAAATTCATGTTTCAGAATCCTAAGCTACTCACGAAGCAATTTTTATGGAGGGAGTTTGGCTACGGGCATATAATTTGAAGCATTCCCAAACTACCTCTATAAAAATTGTTGCGGAAGTACGGCAGGATATTTAAATGGGCACATATAGTTCATAAGTGAAGTTTTGTCCCGACTATGGTAGGTCCCATAGTATTGGACCTTTGAATTTAATTTTTTTTTTCATGTTTTCGGCAGCCTATTACATCGAAATGACGGATTTCTGCATTCAGGTTGGTCTATAAATTTTGTTTTATCTTGGTGTCAGGAATCACCTCCCAAACGTTGTCGGTGTTGTTTTGAAACACCCTGTATAGAAATGAATGCACCGATTTTTGTCCCGCAGCTCCTTCTAGAGAGCTTGACCAATTTTGATGATTTTTGGCACTGACTTGATCCTTATCATGTTACTTTTTCTTAAAATCGTATTCTAAAGGGGGTTCAAAATTTATGCGAAAAATTGAGTATCTCAAGATTCTCTTCTCAACTTAAAAAGATGAAACTTGGCATATCAAGTCTTCGTTTAAAATAAACGAACTGTGTCCCAACATTTTCAGAAAATTCCTCTTTAAAAGGAGGTATTTTCTACCTTCTCCCTCTCTCTCTCTAAATGGAGACAGTGACTCAGAGGTAGTGCGTTTACCGCTGGTGTGTAGGGTCTCTAGATCGATCCCTGTCCAAGTAGGACAACATCGTGTCCGTGGATTTTCTCAGGGTACTCCCGTTTCCTCCCGCATTCTCATTCCACGGATTCTCCTACGTCTCCCTTAGAATAACAGGCATAATCGCGGCATGTTATACAGAAATATTTCATTTTCATTTCATTTTTCTCTCAGGCATTATTTTTTTCTTCTATGGAGATAAATGCTGAAAACAAAAATCGTTAATTTGAAACACTTCCAGTTTGAATAGAGAGTAAGGCCTGCTATACACTAAGACAGTGTTTCTCAAAATGTTGGTCGCGACTCATTGATGGGTCGCGTGTTGTTTTTTGGTGGGTCGAGAGAAGTTTTTCCTTTCAATTATGAAAATTTTATTTTGATGGAGAAACATATGTTGTAAAGTACTACAGTGAAACCTCTCTAAAGCGGACAGCCGTGGGGAATGAAAAATTGTTCGCTATAGGGAGGTGTCCGCCTTAAAGAGGTTTCAATATTTTCTTACGTAAATTAATAATCAAGGTGATATGTAATTAGAAAAAATATATTTTTGCATGAATCGTGCATTTACGAATATTACCAAATGTTATGGTACCTGCATTATCCTCCGCCATCCAATACTCAATGTTCGAGGCACGACACTGAAATAAGATGCTATAGTTTCACTTATCACTACTTACTACGTTTTCAGTATGTCGCTTTAATTTGTGGATTAATTGCAGTTCAGAAGTGTCTTTTTTGAGACAATATGCGTACCCGCGGGCAAAAAGACTTGTCTTCTGCTTGGTTAGAGATTCCAGAGGGAACAGTAGCATGTCATCCCAAACGGCAGGTAATTGTCAATCACTTTTGTGTCTAAAACAGCTTGGGTGGGAGTGGGATGCAAGCAAAGGACATGAGAGTGTTGATAAACAGAGACGCATCATCTGGGTTGCTGAGCAGACAGTTGAGGAAGCTAAATGTCACATTGCTTCCCTGGTGACACATATGAATTACTAAAAATGAATTTTTACTATATTTTTTTAACTTGTTTCTAGAGAAAGTGTCCGTAATACGGAGGTATATAATACCTATAAAAGACAGAAAAGACTGTCCGTGTCCGTACTAGAGAGTGTCCGCTTTAGAGAGGTTTGTCAATATGCTTTTTCCTATTCCAGTGTTTGGGGAATACAAAATATGTCCGTTACGGGAGGTGTCCGTTAGTAGAGGTTTCACTGTATTTAGAAAATGAAAATTGGAAGCATTTGTTAATGAGTTATAGAGTAAGTGGCTACTCAAATCCCTGCCCTATTGTATAGTCAGTAGAGATGCTGGGTTAGGATGGAAAGAAAGTGGGTGAGTCAAAATCTGTCACAGGAAAGGGCATTACGTCGGAAGTAGTGTTAGCTCTTTCCATGGAAACACTTTAACCATCTATGCCCATGCGTATATTTTCATATAATAGATAAAGTTATTGAAAAAGAAATTTACGTTACACTTGTTCTATCATCACTGATTGATATTCTCCTACCAACATGGCCTCTATATTCAAAAATTTACATTACAATACGATAAAAGAAACCAGCTACATTTTGCTTTATTAAAATAAACATCAAAGCTTAACTTTGTAACATTCGTGGTCGCTCGGGGTGTTTACAACATTCCAAATTAAATTCCATGTTAAGCTTTCATACGGACTGTTATTGAACTAACTGGAATAAGTACAGCTGTCTCCTTATACCTCCTGCTAGCAAATTGGGAAATTTAATGTTTGTAAAAACAAAATATTTTTAATTTTTAAAATGAGTAGTTCAATGTTCTTTAATTTCCTGGAGAAGTCTTGTGGAAGAGTAACATTGAAAACAACAATTATGACTCTTTCTAAACATTTCAAACATTCGTAATCGAAAAACAAGTGAATCCAGACGATTCCATAATATCTGGAATACCTGCACATTTGGAGGCATTGAAAGAACATTTTGAATGTTACTTCCTTGAAGATACGGGAAAATGTAAACAACAGAAGTGGATTGCAAACCCATTTGTCAGTAGCATTTCAATTTGAATATCAGTGAAGGCTAATGAAAAACTAACCATCCTATCTCAAGATAGCTCACTTCATGTGAATTTCAACCCCAAAAAGCTGGCATTGTGGGGCCGCGGTGGCTCAGTGGTAGAGCGTTCACCTCCGGTGCTTGGGGTCCCGGGTTCGATCCCAGCCCCCTCCAAGTGAACTTTGTGGTGGACAAACACCGCGTACGTGGGTTTTCTCGGGGTTCTCCGTTTCCTCCCACTTTCTTCATTCCACCATCTCATTCATTACTCATCATCACCGTCTCCTTTAGCCTAACCGGCATAACCGTGGGACGTAAAACTCAAAGATTTCATTTCATTTTTTCAAGCTGACATTGTTTTGGCTGTCCGTTTAGCAAATCTATCCACAACTTTCTACTGAAGCTTTGAAAGTGTTACTCCAATTTAATTCTTTCTATTTATTTGAAGATGGGTCTTCAGCAATCGTGGGGATAAAGACTAAATACAGAAACCGACTGCAAGTGTCCAATTCCTTGAGGCTGAAAGTAACTCGTATCAACATGGATATCAATGCAGTTATTAATAAATATTGAAAACAAGTACATTCATCGCATGCGTCTCATTATGAACAGCATTACAAATATTTTGCTATACAATAACTTTTTGTATATCATGTATATCTTTTCCTAATAGATATGATTTACAAAATGTAATTGCTTTCTTTGAAATACACTACCATTACGTAGAATGGGAATGTGTATTTGAATTAAAGTAGGTGGGCCACAGAATACTTTTTATTGTTTAATGTGGGTCGCAGTAACAACAAGTTTGAGAACCACTGCACTAAGAGATAAGTCCTAGGAAACATCTGAGGAAAAATGTTACGACATATCTTGTAGGAAATCCTACCATTTATCCTACTGATATTGATACCAGACGCTATATTGCACACCTCTCCCAAAAAAAGCATAAAAATCAGAAGATAAATTAACAAAACATAGCTCATCACTCATCAGTCCCTGCACCACTCTGCATTTAATCGAGTATTTTTGCTCTTTCACCTACATACGGCTGGCGGGGAGAAACTCAAAATCAACTGAACTCAACAAATTTGTTTTCACTTTCTGTTACCTGATGTTCCTTAAATCGAAATCTTACGAATTTTCTTTCCGAAATAGAGCGTGCTTTAAACAGGAAATTCTTATAGGATCGTTCAGGAAATGACATGCAATCTGATCCCATACACGTTGACATTTCAACTTTAGGAAAAATCTAGGTAAGAAATTTCATAGGATCTATCCTGTAGTGTATAGCAGGCCTTAAAGAAGGAGATAAAACTTGTCCTTGGGAGTTTGAATGGATTGAAAAAAAAAAAAAAAAAAAAACATCGTTTACAGTTTTTAATATATGAACAAAGCTGTAGCTAGAGATTCCGGTGTCTGGGGCAAAGTAGAATTCGGCGCCCCTGCACTCATTTTACCAAGCTTCTTAAAATAAAAAACAAATAAGAGAAGTAGTTTTTGTCATTATGCTACTCTGGGTTTTTATGAACTTGCTTACAATTAGACAGACCATTACAACAGCAAAAATCGATTTTTATGTGTAAGAGCTCATTTCAAGAAACTTATTTTGGACTTCTTCTTAAACTTGACAGAACTGCCTTCGGTTGTATATAAGTCCACTTGGAGAACAGTTATGGAAATGTACGACGTTTCATGTTATGCTTTTAAAATATTCCAAATTGGTGACAACATGAACTTCCAATAATAATTGTAATTTCGTAATTTCATTCTGTACGTAATGAGATAAATAGTAAATTAATTTTGATGGTTTTACCTTAAAAATATTTCGTGAAATGTAACGGAAGTTCAGAAGAAGCCTTTTTTGCGAATTTCTTAATGTTGATCTTTGAAGGTGAAAAAAAGTTTAATGTTTGTACTTAAAATCATTGTAAAGAAACTTGAACGTGCAAGTTTGAAATGAAAATGTAAGAATCGCCGTTTCTTGTGCACTCCAATGTGTAGTTGTCCGAGCGAGTATAAAAAGACTGAATGATGCATTAAAGACATCACAAATTTCTTTATCCTTTTCGAGATATAAGAGTGGCGTAATATTATTCAGAACTAATTCTAGAAGTCAAATAATTTGTTCTTTTGTGTGGAGATTTCTTAAGTATATGGTTTCCTTCTATTACGTTTATTATAGATTTATTGTATTATAGGAACTGTACACAATCTTAATAATATGCAAGTGCTTCTTCTGTCAATAAGATTTAACAGCTTAAAAACTCATTATTTATGTATAAAATGTGTTAGACATATCTTATTTTTTGCTTTTTTTTCTTATTGTTACAGTACGTATTAAGAGGGAAAGGTGGTAATATATATATAAAAAAAACGTGGATGGTAAATTATTCATGATTCTCTCTTGAAGGCAATTTTGAAATCTGATCCCTGCTCTATTTCGCTCAGTACCATTGTGGTACATAAATCGAAGGACTTGTAGCAAAAGAGCCCTTCTCAAAACAAGATTTCTTTTTCAGTAAAGAAAGCTGTATGTTTGTGCATGTTTTAGAACGTATCAGAGACATGTATAAGAAACAGATTTGAATAGTTTCTAATAATGTGTACTAAAGAAAGCTGTTTTCATTCTTCAGAGAAATTTTGTGTTTTGGCAAGGGTTTTTTCCAAAAATTCCCTCAATTGATATTAAAAATTGGATATTTTTAATTAGATTATAGACAGACTTATGTGATCAGTTTTGCACACGACAGAATAAAGGCGTCTTTAATTCGGACACCATTAGTCCTACACAAATGTAAGGTATATTTTTTGAAAGAACATATAATGATGAAAAACTTTTAAAGGAAACATTTTTTCGAATTCGATCTTGTAAAGAATCTGTGGCTAAAAAAACTGACGTCACGCACAACCAATACTGAGTAAAAATGAAAATAATAAGAAAACTACTATAATTAGCTAAAAACAATGCACTAGAATTAAATTTTGGAAGACAATTAGACAAACAAAATGAAAAAAGTTTGCATGCTCTAGTTCGAACGATTACGGAGATATAGTGAATAATAGAAACGGCTAAAATTTCGGCTTTCTCCTCCTCCCCCACCCCTCCGGTGAGGTGTTTTTTCTGGCATCCAGCATTTTTGTGATCAGTGATGGGTATATATTCAAAAAATATCGGATGCCAAATTGTTACATGATTTGTCCTTAGAATTCAACTTTTAAGCCCCAATGCCTAGACTAATATGAGAATACGGGAGCATGTCCCATGCTTTTGTTTTTTAATTGTTTTTTTAGTTTAACGTCCTACGTGTACGTCTTTTAGGCTAAAGAAGACAGATGGTTAATGAAAGTGAAAATAAAAATTTTAAGTGCACTTCCACCGGAAATCGAACCCGAGATCAGGTGCATTAGAGGCTCAAACGCTACCCACTAGACTAGCAGGAACCGACTTTTCTCTTCAGTCATGCATAAATAGAATTATTTTAGAAGTAACTTTCTTGAAAAGAGCATGTATATATATATTTTTAGTTCTTTGTATGATTTGTTTAATTTTGTTATTTATTTACAACCTCTGACAATAAAGTTTGGTGAATAATCCCGTAAGTAAAAAGTAGATACAATATGAATGAAACATACCTTACTGTCCATCGAAGTAGTGCCCTGCCGCAGCTATGCAACGCTGAGCACTGCCATACATGTCCTGGAAACTTCTTGAGAAGTCCTCTATCGGGATGTGCTCAGGAGCCTCGTCAAGTTTCCTTGGATGTCTGGAATATCGTCAAATCTCTTTCCTTTCAACGCGAGTTTGAGGCGTAGGAACAGGAAGAAGTCGGGAGGATCCAGATTTGGCGAGTATGGTGAATGGTCAATTTGCACCACCACCCTTTTGGGCCAGGAATTTTCTACGATATTGGTTGTGT